>NC_141155.1:92102707-92472707 GCF_053477565.2 Lygodium microphyllum
CCAAGAAGGAGAATTGGTTTTATTGAAGGTGCCCAAGTCTAGGTACTCTACTTTGAAAGATGGATCTAGTAACAAGCTTGTTCACAGATTTTATGGCCCCTATTGGATCTTGGAGCGCATTGGAGACTTAGCATACAGATTGGAGCTACCCTCTTCCACTAAGATTTGTAATCTATTCCATGTTAGTCAACTCAAGCCTTTCTATGGTGATCCTATTGATGCAGTTGATGAGATGCCACCTAATGATGAAGAAGGACTTATTCAGTACATCCTAGAGGCTGTCATTGGTGAGCGTGAGAAGAAGCTTCAATCTCGTTCCATCATTGAATATCTGATCAAATGGAGAGGTTTACCACCCGAGGAATCTTCTTGGAGGCCTGATTCTATATTAGATGAGTTTCCTTTCCTAAGGGACACATTGGTGGGCTGAAGTCAATTGACTATGGAGCTAGTTATGGTGCAGACAGGGACATGATAGCATGTTGTTTTAGAATAATTTTTATTGTGCCTAATATTCAGAATTAAGCCACTTACAAGTCAAAGTACTCTTTACGAGCTACATTTTGGTATGCAGCATGTCTCATTTGGACACTTCTATTAGAAGTTATGGCAGATTTGTCCAACAGGGTCTGTTTACACAACAAGCTGTCTACTTCATTTTGAGCTCATCAGTTTGATGATTTTATGGTTCCATATACTTTTGAAGCATTCCATATCATGTATATAGCTGAGGCCTACTTTTGTTCTTCCATTTTAGTCTTTATGTGTGTCATCTTTCATTCATTTTCCCATTTGTAAAGCTGTAAAAAAACAGAGTAGTACTCTGTTCTATCCATCCTTTTCCAGTGCTTATAAGTTTGTTTTTAATGGCAAAAACCTTTGGGATGGGATGGATCCTCTTTCTCTCTCTCTCCAGTTCACTTCTTGACAATCATTCAACATGGCTCCATGAGTGAAAGAAAGAAGGCATGAGAGTAGTAGATATATATATGCTACACAATGAAAAATTACCATCTTGTGCATTTTCATCCTTACAACTCTGAGATCTAATGTTCCATATTAATACTTGATTAAAATTATTTTTGATTGGCAACAAAAACACCAAGCAATGAAGTGTATATCCTTGGCGTGGAAAGAAGGACAAGGGAAATTCTTCCAACTCTTGTAATGGAGACATTTATCTACCATACTATTGTATCAAGAGGTGCAACAACTATAGGGAGCCCAGAGGTGACCAATCATGAAATTCTCCATACAAGTTTCATAGTTATTATTATCCAACTTTTCACCGACAATCTGTGTGATATTATTTGACCTGACTGCATTTTCCATATCTGCAGCTAAAAGTGTTTACTACAGTATCCAAGTTTTATGCTAACAATGCTTGACTCTCTACAAACCAAACACTCTTTTCAGAGACACAATGCTTGCCTAACATCCAAGCAATACATGTACATTTAGTAGCTACTCTACATTTAGTTCAGTCCACCTCATCCCATAAATAGAGTTGACATTTGTACATTAGACAAAATCCCAAGAATCTTAGGTAACTAGCATAGTTATACAGTTTTCAAAACATGACAATTTAGGTCCTACAATGATTGTGTTGATATCTCTGCATTAACCAGTGATATTTCAACTCAAAATTATGCCAAACATTTGCCAAAGCATCAAAGTGATGTAATATAACCAAGTAGACGTCATTGACTGAATAGATCTCATACAAATTTGATAAAAAACCTTCCAAAAAATAGTGACCAAACACAAGGGGCAATTATACTAGCAACAAATTTGTTCAAAACTTAGCAATCTATGCTCATAGCAGCTCAAGAACCATTCCATAAAGATATAGTGCTATCCAAGCATGTATAAGCATCAACACAATCTTTAGTGAGTTTGAGAAAGTCAAAGTGCAAGCTATCCTAAATTTATTACATCACCTGAAGTAATTTCTAGGGTTTATTATAAATGGATGGATGAATTCAATCCATACATAAGCCTAATTGACTCTGTGTGTGTGTGTGTGTGTGTGTGTGTGGTTTCACTTATATGTGCATAATTGAAGTGCTAATATGGCAAGATATAATTATAAAATATGAGAAAACAAGATATCTTATTAGTGAGATAAAGTAATTAAAGAAAGAGGACTACTAATGTGTTGTTGAATGGAGAAAAGAAAGAAAAGAAAAGAAAAGAAAATTGTATTAATGTCATTTAAGATGCCTTAATGGCATATAGGAAAAAGACACAAATCAAAGTTTTTAATTACGGGTAAGAGAACAAAGCAAGTTTTTTGACTGAGCTTTTGAGCAAGATTTTTGGCAAGTTCCCGTATTGTTATTCCACATAGTTCACTTCTTTCAGCATTAGCTACAACCACCTCCAGTTCCACTTCAACCACCTCCATCACCACCACCATCTCCTCATTCTCCATCATCACCTCCTCCTCTCTGGCACCATCACATTTTGCTCCTCAAATCCTCCTCCTCTCCCCTTGACTTTTATATTCTCTCTCTCTCTCTCTCTCTCTCTCTCTCTCTCTCTCTCTCTCTCTCTCTCTCTCTCTCTGACTCAGGTGATCATGATATCTAGATTGATTCGCAGCAAGGCCTCAGTCCCACATGACATTGTGCGAGCAGAGCTTGCCACACCGCCCATGCTAGTCGAGGCATTATTTCAAACAGTCTGCTTCCTACACAGATTTCAGGATATGGACAGAGATCGCATTGCATACAGAGCATATATGCCATCTCAGGAGATGGATCGAGCGGGGGATACCACATCATGGTATGCACATACTAGAGCTTGGTTTGACAGACATGGGCTGGACATTGATAGACTCCCACCTCTTCTATATGATACTCATGCTCCCACTTACACCCTCTCTCTCTCTGAGAGGAACAGAGTCATCAGACAGGAGATATGGCATATTTATATACAGAGGACATGGGTCAGCCCTGCACAGCCACTGCCATTGAAGATGGCACATTATTATACACAGTTCTTGAGCATATCAGAGCAGGGATTCATAGAGATTCCGAGATATATGCAGATCTATATGCCACATCGATTGAGAGTTCTTATTGGACAGCTCAGGGTATCATCACATCAGCTTATGATTGAGAGTGGCAGAGCCAGTGGCATCCCACGGGAGGAGAGGATATGCCCCCTTTACATATCAGAGGTGGAGAGTGAGGAGCATTTTGTTCTCAGATGCCCGGCATACTCAGAGTTGAGATCTAGATACACATTGAGCAGCTCACTTCAGGGATGTATGACTGATATGGATCAGAGATCATTTGGCCGTTTTCTGGGAGAGGCATGGCACATTAGAGAGCAGAGCACACAGCGGGTCCTAGTCAGAGAGGGGCCCACCCAGACGACTATTACACAGTTCTTTCAGACAGACAAAGTGAGAGCTACTGTACCAGCCTCCAGCCAGACCTCCGGGCTCACACTACAGCAGGCTGAGGACCAGCGTACCCAATGCCGCACGAGGATCCGTGGGTTTCGGACCCCACAGCCACACCGACAGGAGATCCGGAGGATTCTTGATCTACATCGACAGCAGACTGAGATCCGACGACACTCGACACATTGGATCTCAGATCTCCAGTTTGCTCTTTCTCCACCGCTGATGTACCACATCCTGCATCCAGGAGGGATCACCTGTTATTAGCGACTTCGACGACTGCTACTACATCCCAAGATAGTATATCTCCCTGCATCTGTTACATATACACATCGCACCACTTTATCATAGCCGACAGTTGTTCCCCTATCACAGCCGACATTTGTTCCCCTTTTGTAGCCATTATCTGGAGTACCAGAGCTACATACACATACATGACACTTATCACACTCACAGCACCGTATTCTCAGTTTCCAGTTTTTAGCTTTTCATTCAGCACTTTTATTTTGGATAGCTGGACCTCATCAGTTGTATCACAGTTTGTCTCATAGGCTAGTTTTGGTCTTTAGAAGACGTTAATATAACTTTCTCTCTCTCTCTCTCTCTCTCTCTCTCTCTCTCTCTCTCTCTCTCTCTCTCTCTCTCTCTCTCTCTCTCTCTCTCTCTCTCTCTCTCTCTCTCTCTACACACACACATATAAGATTTCTAATATTAAGGTATAAACATAATCTTATATCATTACTATAGTATGATTGCCATATTGTAAAGTAATAATATTAGTAAACTTACACACACACACACACACACACACACACACACACACACACATATGCATACATACATATATACATACACTGTTAATGGTATAACTTATTATATTGCTATTAAAACTATTATAAGATTACTATATATATATATATATATATATATATATATATATATATATATATATATATATATATATATATATATATATATATATATATATTCTATGATATAAACATATTAACTTTATAATTGGTAACTAATAAATATAAATAAATTATAGTAAATTAATTAATAAATTCATTAGTAAAAAATTATTAATTAAAATTATTATTATTATAATCTTCTTACAATTATTACTAACATCATTGCTATTATTATTATTTTACTAATATTAATAATATAAATATATTATATAATATAGACATATTAGTTTAATAATATTAAAGCATTGATAATATAAAAATTATATTTAAAATTAATTAATATACTATTATATAATTATATAAATTTTATTAAATTAATAAATTATTTTGTGTGAGAGAGAGAGAGAGAGAGATCATAAAACCCACAATGTGTGTGTGTGTGTGTGTGTGTGTGTGTGTGTGTGCGTGCGTGCGTGCGTGCGTGCGCGTGCACGCGTGTGTGTGTCCATTGAAGGGGAGCTTTTGAAACAAATTTCATTGGAAAAGGGGTTTCTTGGGAAACTCTAACTCCAACTTGGTATGTGATGGATCACAAAACATGCTATATTAGTAGCATCAATTCTTAGAAGGACCCATTTGGAGTTGGGATTTGCCTCATCCATAACGACAGTGGAGTTTCCAAGTGATTTCTATCACTCAACTAAGCCCTTGAAGACAGAAGAGAAAGTGTTCTAATTCTTAGCAGCCATGGGGCATTTATTGGCTAGCAACCCCTTTTTCAATGAAGAATTTTTCAAAACCCCCATTCAATGTGTGTGTGTGTGTGTGTGTGTGTGTGTGTGTGTGTGTGTGCACGCGCGCATGCACGCATGAGTGAGTGAGCAAGATTGGAGGAAGAAAGAGAGAGAGATTGGAGAGATAAGGTTGGGAGAGAGAAAGAGATAGTATGGGAGTTTGAATGAGGTTTGAATCCCCAATCACACACACACACACACACATAGATTGATGTGGTGTGAGAGAGATAGAGATAGAAAGAGAGAGAAAAAGAGAGGGTTTGAATGTGGATCCCCAACATGAGAGAGAGAGAGAGAGAGAGAGAGAGAGAGAGAGAGAGAGAGAGAGAGAGAGAGAGAGAGAGAGAGAGAGAGAGAGAGAGAGAGAGAGAGAGAGAAACCCATAATAATTGGAGAGACAAGGTTGAAAGATAGAAAGAGAGAGGATGGGAGTGTGGATTCCAACATGAGAGAGAGAGAGAATGGGAAGGAAGGAGAATGAGTATATGTGAGAGTTGAGGGGAGAGAAAGAAATAGATCGATGGTGGTGGTATCAAGGAATAGGAGATGGAGATGTTGATGAAGGAGGAGGAGGAGGAGGAGGAGGAGGAGGAGGAGGAGGAGGTGGTGGTGGTGGTGGTGGTGGTGGTGGAGTAGGAGGTGGTGGAGCTAGACTTGGTGCAAGTAAAGATTGTCATCAATAGGGTGATTGCAAAAAAAGGTGAAAAAAGTGAACTATGTGGAAGAAAAATCAAGAGGTTGCCAAAAAAAGCTTGCTTTGAAGCTTACTCCAAAAGCTCACTTCTTGCACACACTCCAATGGCATCATCAAGATGAGGTTACCCTTACATCTAACTACACACCCTATTACATCTTGACATTGAATCTTCTTTTGTCGGGGTTCCAAGAGATGCCACAAAGAAATCTTTGTCTACCAATTTGAACTATTGCAAAAATATCTTACCTTAATACATCATTGTGAACTATATGTTAAACTCTTCTTTTGATGGGGGTGCTCCATGAAGTACAAAAATACATTGATTAAGGAGTAATCTACAAAACATTGCCAAATCTTAGGAAGTGATAAGCATAACTAGTAGCTTAAGGCACTTCTTACCAACTATAGCTACTCCACCCACTTGTGATCGTTGTGATCACCACCTACTCCCTCCTAACCTTTCTCTCCATGTCCACCATGTCCATACCACCCATCGAAGCAATAGTAGCAAAGTCAAGCTCCATACCAAAGCCATTAGCAACATCATGTATCCTCCCATTTAGCTCCTCAATCACTCCTTTTTTACCCACCCCTTTGCATGACCTTAAGGCTTGTATGCATGTAAGAGAAGAGAGGCAGCTAGATAGCCTTAATGGGAAATAAATACCACTTCTGTGTAATAAATAGCATGTTCCCCACTCTCTCCCCCTACTTCGGGTCTCAACTTCTTGCATTTCATTCTCCAGTATCAATGTGGTTTGCAAATGGAGGTTGGAAAATTACTACACCATTGTTGATTTTGTATGTGACATCCTGCTTTTGATTTTCAACAGAAGTTGAAAAATCTCACTTGGTAATATGAATATAAATTTGGTAAATTTTTGGAAATGCTTGCCCAAATCAGCATCGACCCAAAAAATCTTGCATAATTTTTGAATACTATGGAATCACTATGACATTGAAAGTTAGGGTTTGAACTTTGTGAGGATTTGGTTGGCTTAGGACTTTGCATTGTGGCATTGAGGGGGGACTTTACATGAACATAGCTTTAGCCTTTTGGCATTACAACAAGATTTCAACAATATACCAATCCTTGATTTTGTCTCTCTAACATCCATCTCTCTCCTCCCCCCTCTTTCTTAAGTGGTTACACATCACATGGGTACACAAATGGTGCCCATATTTTGGGCACATATAGTTCAATGTAAGAAGTCATCTTAGTCACTACCCTTTACATATAGGGTGGTGAACAACTTTTCATATTAAAATGACTAGTGGGTTTGTGTTCAATGGTCTTTGTATTTAGGCCATCACCAAAGCATAGTTTAGGCCCATTCCCTTTTATTGGTGGAATTCATCCAAGGCTCTACCAAAAAGTAATTGGACAACTTATGAGTAGGAAAAAATCCAAACAACAAAAAAAATGGGCAAGGAATGTAGTGAGGCACCTTCCACTCCATAAGGATGTTCATATTGGTTGAATGTTTGTAAACATCTAATGTCATTTAGACCCAAGTCAAAACACAACAAAAGTAAACCTTGTGTTCAACATGAAGCCCCCACCCATTGAACAACGAGACAACCTTCTATAAAACATACGACATCGGCTTGTGGACTCTCAACAACTAGGTTGAATGCACTACCAACCGAGCTATCACGACCACAAAATCAAAGCAAAGACATGGAGGCGTGATGTGCATTGGCAAGTGTGTCAACTTTTACGAGAAATTTCACATATATTTTGTGGGGCTACCTTTGGTCAAAATAAGTGTGTACATGCAAATTCTAACACACTTTTTAATAGTTAGTTTTTTGACCGCATAAACACCAACTTTGATGTGCATCCAATTTAAAATCACACACCCACTCTTTGTGGCTTTTCTTTTGAACTAAAATATAAAAGCTAAAAAAACACTTTGCATAAAAACACACACACACACACACACACACACACACACACACACACACACACACACACACACACACACACACACACACACACACACACACACACACACACACACACACACACACACACACACACACACACACACACACACACACACACACACACACACACACACACACACACACACACACACACACACACACACACACACACACACACACACACACACACACACACACACACACACACACACACACACACACACACACACACACACACACACACACACACACACACACACACACACACACACACACACACACACACACACACACACACACACACACACACACACACACACACACACACACACACACACACACACACACACACACACAAAACTTTGAACAAGAGGAGTTGCAACAAAGAGGAAAGGTGCTTCCTTGATTCAAGCTGACAAGGTAAACTCTTTGTTTTTTGTTGTGAATATTTTCCTTTATTGTGTCTATGAATGTTTGTGGTGCCATGATCACAAGGGTTTGTAGTAGGTTCATGCAAAAAAACATGTTGTTTGCCATATTTATTAATGCAAACATTTTTGCCACTATTGAGGGGTCTATCAATGGTTCATCTCTTGAAGATGTTATCGCGTTGTAACGAAACATGTTTTCAAATACATTTTTTGTCAACTAGTTTAACGTATCACATAATAATCATATTCTTAAATGCAATTTCTATGGATTAGTTTAACATGCATATTGTGTTTTTACTCAACATTATTTAACATTCGTTTTGGTTTTCTAAGCTTTTTTAAATTGAGCTGATTAATTATCTTTTTCTAACTTCCTATTGATTTCTTATGTGTGTAGGGTGTAGCATTTGCCTTATTTAATTCTTAAAGAAAAGGCCAAGGGTGTCATTTTCAAGTAATCAAAGGTACAACTATCTACATTTAGTTTGGTATTTGTTTTAGTTTTTCCATCCTCATAGTTTATTAGAACAATAGAAACCATTATGGATAGTAGTGAAACCTTCCCTTTTATTTGTTTAGGTCTACATCTATATATCAGGGTTCTTCTTCAAGAGTAGCCCCCCTGATTCACACAACTACCCTCTCTTAGATGTAGCTTGTAGTCTCCATCTTGCTTACTTTGTTCTCTTTTTTTTTTCAACAAGACTATTCCCTCTCCCTATTATTTTGTAGTCCACATGAAATATGCACTTGTTCATGTAAAAAATTTTGGCATTGTAACATAGGCTTCTTATTCCTAAACATAATCATCACTTATTCTTTCCCAAGTAAAGTATGGAACCTTGCCTAAACCTCATGATATATTAACTTAGGATATGCGACCATCACAAGTTAGGACAAGTACAATCCCCTATGCATACAACTAGGACAAAGCTTTCATTGCACCACAAACCATATGGCATTCACTTCATCTAAACTTGCACATGCTCCGGTATGTGCCATCTCTTTTAATCTTTATCATACTTGAGTTCTTCATCATCTTCTTGGCTATGGTAAACATGCTTTGTACCTTGTTCATCTTCTTCATAGGTACTTCCATCCCTTCTTTTGAATAGCTTGATCCTTTTCCTAGTAGTAGGAGCCTTTAGTTGCATACCATCAAGCTCACATGGAGAATAGGTAGCATTATCATGAACATGCTTAGCATATGGGTCAAATCAAATCTTTGAAAACTTCTTGAGAGTGCTATGCTAGTTGTCATGACTATTATCATAGACTAAGCATCCAATCCCCTTCTTTCATTGGCTTTGGATGAAGCCTATGCTTCTTGTTAAACCCATCCTTATTCTTCAATTTAGCTTCTCTCAATTGCATTACTGCAAGCTTAATACCTTTAGGTCTTCTTTTTAAGTACCAAATATGTAGAGTAAGAAGATCTTCCTTATTCTTGTCTTTCTCCCAATGTAGCACATTCCAAGTAGTAGCAATTTTCTCAATATGCATAATAAGCTTCTGACCATATACCAATTGAGCAAGCATATATCCAATGATTGCACTATGTGTAGTATGATCAGCCCATAAAGCATAAGGAAGTAGTCTAGAACATTCTCGAATCTTTCCCCTACATGCTTTAGCCAAAGCCTTAATGATAGGCAAGTGTTTTCTCCCAAATTTTGCATTCCCTTCAAGATAATTATAAGTTGTAGTGAGAGCAAGCTTGATCCCCATCATTGAGAAGAATCCACTTGACTTATCCACATCAAAATCTCCTCTATTTGTAGTCACTCTCCCAATATATCCATAGCAACATATCACATCTTCTAAAAGAAATATGCATACATCACTAATAGTTTTCATTCTTAAAGCTTAACCTTCCATTTGGTTTGTGAGATCTCTTCTTATAAGTGCAACGTATCTCATTTACCATAAACCTCCAGACATGGTCACTGAGCCAACGACCTACTTATTGTGCATATCTAGTGGATATGTCAAATGTAGACCATCCTCTTTAAATCTCTAAGATTTGGCCAACATATTTTCTTCACTATGAAAAGGCAATGGCAAAGCAACGCACTTAATTTGCCATAGTTTTATATCTCGTTTCAACCCATGCCTTCAATATTCCATATGTATACATATGTGCCTCTTTTTCAAAGTCTTCTATCCTCTTGTACAAGTCAAAAGAGCATACTTTGACAATATCATTCCCTGTGTCAAGCTAAACTCAATCATAGTAGGAAATTATCGCATGTTTTTTTCATTTTTTAACTTGTTTTAAATATGTAATTAGATTGACTAGGTGTTTAACATGGTACGAAGAATTTGTTAAGCCATTTCATTTTTTTGTGCCTTGAAAGGTCTAAGTTATTCTAAGCTTGAATTTTTTAAATCTATAGATACAACAACATAATAGGCAATTAAAGAGGGAGGGACCAAAGCAAGGGATGATGTAGATTAGAGTAAAGAACTCCATAATCAAGAGACAAATGGTGACGAGGTGACCTTAAGGGTAGGATTAAAGGTACATGAGCTTACTCTACAAGACATGTGAATATGTATGGTTATAAACATGGAGGAAATCTAGGGAACTAGAACTTGTGAAGGGTGTAGTGCAGCAAGGTTCTTGAGATGTACTTACTTGAGGGGGTCTAAACTAGGCCTAGGGTGTGTAGTTCCTAAAGATTTGTGGCTCTAAGGAGGGTATGGTTTGTGACTATGAGTGCTATAAGACTCCAAGTATGGTAACGACTTGGAGTGATCAAGTATGTGAGGCAAGGCCTATGTATTGTGAGAACCTATGAATAGGTTTTGGATGGTTTCCCTAAAGTAAGGGCTTCCTATGTCTTAAGGATTATTCTCTAAGATCAATGATGCAAATGGAGGGGGTGGTAATACCTCTTCCTACACATATAAGGATGGTTACACATCAAATGACGGGACGGCCACTTTGTAAGCTTTAACTAATCAAAATTATTATTTAAGGGTTGGACGTCCGCAGTCCTTTACACACCGGATGGACATGACCTGTTGTTTACCAGCTAAACAAGTGAACTCCTCGCCCACTTTTGGACGGGGAGTCTCCCGTGCCCACTTTGTAAAGTGGTGGACAAGGGTGCACTTTTTGCATTTGTAACCAATAAAATTCTTTATAAGTTTATTATTTTTTATATTTTTACAAATTGTGTCCATTTGGTATGTAAAGGTGTGATGCCCATGTCCGTGCTCAGTTTCAAAAAGTGCATGCCCACACTTTGGGCGGGGGTTGGCCGTCCATCACTTAGTGTGTAACCAGCCTAAGCTTTGATATCTATAGTAGTATCTTAGGTACTAGAAGCCACACTAGCTTGCTTCAAAATCATGTACACATATTTTGTATATTTCAAGTAATATTAGCTACTCTTTGTCATTTTTGTTATGTGCATTTAATTATCTCACTCTATATTAATATGTGTAATCTTTTCTTAATATGCACATGTAATTTGTAAAGTTGACACTCAACACAATAAGCATATAAGAAGGGCATTAAAAAAAACCAAGGAGCTACTGGTTGTAGAACTATGGTTGTAAGCCACAATCTGTAGAGCCAACATCTCCCCTTTTTTTTTCACATAGCATGTTTATATTTGCATGTTATAGAGCATGAAAATTGTAGGTCATCAACTGTTTAATTAAACACTAAAATTGCAACCTTACTTGTGTGTAACACTTGGGAAAAACTCACATTTATATTTATTATTTAAACGTGATTTTGGACGTGGGTCTTATGATGCACTTTTTAAAAAAACTATAGACATGCCCATAAGTTTTTTTTTTTGCAATTCAAAAAATGCACCAATATGGGCACTTGCGGGCCTAATCCCCTATACTATATTATGATAGGTTATGATTGAATATGTGCTTTTAATATTTTTAAAGGAATAACAATTACACTATTAAGTTCCTCTTTCCGAGGAACATCGAATAGTTGGTTTGTAAGGGCTTTTTTAGGCAAGAGGGAAACTAAAAAAAGTAGCCCAATGTTATTCAAACATGTCTGATTAGGAGTTTACAGTAGTTGAGATGATTAGATTGTAAAAATCAATGTGGTGTGCTCATTCTCATGCAGGCCCACATGATTCATGGGTGTTAACAACATTGCACCCAAAGGCATGTTTGTGCTATTCCATACAATCATATTGTGTTACTTCGACAAAAGCACACTTTGCATGGATTGAATCCACGTGCATCACTTCATAGCAAGGCAGCTTTAGCTTTACGAGTAGGCCATTTAACAGTAACACGAAAAGGTTGGCGGATACTTTTAACATAATAAGATGGACATAGGTTTTCAAAAAATAAGTTCCCCTCATACAGTGTGAAGCTGGCCTAAGGCTACTAAATGTGGCCAAGAAAGTCAATGTAAGCTTAGTCCAATGTGTAAAGGGTGTGTGACTGCCAAGTAAAAGCGAGGTTTTCATTTTGGCTGTTTAGGCAATCCTAGTTGGGTGTGCAAGAGCCAAGCCGCATGCAAGTAAAATCTACTTGTGTAAGGCGGCGGGTCAATTAGGCAACCCCCGTGGGGTGTGTAAGAGCCAAGCCACGTGCATGGAAAATCTACATGTGCAACTTGCAAGCAGCGAGGTGAAAGTTAATAATGCGTGGGTGCGATGGATGCACTCCAACCCCGATATCGCCGAGACACGTAGTGGCCAATTGGGCGCCAGCATTTTTAGATAACTCACGCCACTGACTGCGACATGGCGGTCAAGTGGAGGGAAATGGCGCGTCTCTTCTAGAACGTCTATCGCCCCGGCCCCCGACTTCATGTAATTACTATGTCCGTTACCTGTGTGTGTTGACTGCGACATGGCGGTCAAGTGGAGGGAAGCTAAGTCCGTAACCTGCGTGTGGCGCTGCTCCAACCACCCTTGAGACTCCAGTCTCGACTCGGATATATAATGTTCGTCTCGGTAGGTGGTGATCAAACCCACCCCCGGGGGCCGGGGCCACCTTATATTTGGGGGGGAGGGAGCCTGGAGGGGAGGTGGGGAAGCTAGCTATCTACCACCAGCACGTGTCCCGTCATAGCTACCCCCTTCCCCCTCTAATTCATTCGTCTTCTTCTTCTTCAAGCATGTTGTTATTGCTGAGCCTTTTTAAAAACTGGTTTCGTTGTTACATTTGCCATCATGATGTTGTATGCCAGTTGGACACTCTCTCTGGTAACAAGTCTGGTAGGCTAGAAGAATAAGGAGGAGGAGGAGGAGTTTGCTGGCTATGGAGGAACTTGTTTATTAAGCCCTCATAGCCCCTCCCCATACCCAGCCTTTCCATCTCTCTTTCTTTTCATTGGATTGGATTGGATTCCTCATCAGTACTGAGGTAAGAAAGGAAGACATCATCATCTGCTCCCCAGCGATCATCATCTGCTCTCGTCTCCCTGGGTATATCTCTCTCTCTCTCTCTCTCTCTCTCTCTCTCTCTCTCTCTCTCTCTCTGGATTCTTATTCTCATGTAGCCATTGCTCTCGATCCACACCTAGTAGCGTCCTTCCTTCACCTCAGTCTCGAGTTACCCTTATTATATGTTGTTCCCATCTCTCTACCTATATTTCTCTTGTGCTATCTTCATTTTAATTCTACCATCCTTCTTTATCATTTATAAGGATAGCCTATGAGTAGCTTTCTCCTGCCTTAGCCTGTGGTTGCACTATCATGCTCTTAAGGGTAGTCTATGAGTAGCCTTCTCCTGCCTTAGCCTGTGGTCACACTATCATGCTCTAAAGGGTAGTCTATGAGTAACTTTTCGTGCCTAAGCAGTGGTTTATCATACTTCGACTGGGTAGTCTGTGAGTAGTCTTTTGTTGCCCTAAAACAGTGCTTGGTTACACTTGAAGAGTAGTCTATACGTTACTTCTAATTGATTGTTTCTTCCGTCGGTATCTGAACGTTGCTGCCTACTTCTGTTGCCCACAGCATGGCTGAGGTGAAGCTCAATGATAGCAACAGAGCAGCTAAGGAGGAGAGGCCACCTTTACCTGATTTCCTCACCAAGATTGGTCTGAAAAGCTTGAAATTTGGATACCTGAAATATTTCTACCCAACTTCAAGCACCGTTACCTGGGTCCTAGCAACCCTATTTGTAGCCCTTGCCATGGGAGCTCCCTTCGTAGAGAGACAATGGTCTGCTTTCCTAGACCCACACGTATCCAGAGAGATGGTGTTTGCTGCAGCTGTGTGCTTCCTCCTGTTGATACAGCGCGAGAAAAGCTCGCGCACGGTTTACCTTATTGACCTGGCCTGCTTCAGACCCCCAGACATCCTCAGGTCACCACATCCTACCTTCTTAGAGCACTCTCAACTGTCTGGCATATTCACTGAACAGAGTATAGAGTTTCAGAAGAGGATCTTGGAGAGGTGTGGCCTTGGTCCGGCGACGTCTTTCCCCATGTGTTTCCGAAAACTGCCCCCCCAGCCATCCATGGCAGCTGCCAGGGAGGAAGCTGAGCTTGTACTGGGCGGCTGCATGACTGAGTTGCTTGAGAAAACTAAGATCTCACCAAAAGACATTGGTATAGTGGTGGTCAACTGCAGCACATTCAATCCCACCCCCTCCTTATCTTCCATGATTGTGAACAAGTTCAAGCTAAGAACAAGTGTGCGGACGTATAACCTCGGAGGAATGGGTTGCAGCGCGGGCGTTATCGCCCTTGATTTGGCCAAAGATGCACTGCAGGTGTACAAAGACACTTATGCGGTTGTCTTGAGTACAGAAAACATAACCCAGAATTGGTACTGGGGTAATAACAGGACCATGCTAGTGAGCAACTGCCTTTTCAGAGTAGGTGGAGCTGCCCTTCTCTTGTCCAACAAAGCTTCTGACAAGAAACATGCAAAGTACAGGCTCGAGCATGTTGTGAGGACCCACAGAGGAGCTGATGATACAGCCTATCATGCAGCCTATCAGGAGGAGGATGCAGAGGGGAATGTAGGTGTATTCCTGAGCAAAGATTTGATGAGAATTGCAGCTGAAACTCTAAGGCTCAACGCTACAACTTTGGGTCCTCTAGTGTTGCCTTACTCAGAGCAGTTCTTTTTCTTGGTTAATTATCTCAAGAGAACAGTCCTTAAGGTTCCTGTGCCACCATATGTACCTGATTTTAAGAGCGCTTTCAATCACTTTTGCATCCATTCTGGGGGGAGAGCAGTGATTGCAGCGGTGGAGAAGGGGTTCAACCTGACACCCCTTGATGTGGAGCCATCTAAGATGACCCTCCACAGGTTTGGTAACACATCCGCATCTACAACATGGTATCAATTTCACTATCTGGAGGCCAAAGGGAGGATGCGGAAGGGTGATAAGATATGGCAGATCACATTTGGTAGTGGCTTCAAATGCAACAGTGCAGTGTGGACAGCGCTGCGGACTGTGTATCCGTTCGAGTCTGCCAATGCATGGACAGATACCATACTGGATTATCCTGTGGTGATACCTGAGGTTCAAGAATTCTAACTCTGTGTATGCCTATGCAGCAAGGGCTTGTCTTGTGAATTGATGGCATTGACACAGGAAAGTTGAAGAATTCCAACTCAAGCATTGCCTCTGCAGAGCAATGACCTGTCCTATTGATTGATGGCATCGCTACTCTATTATCATCATAGAGATCTACTGATGTAAATGCGTGGAAGTTAGATTGACCAAGGTAGATCCAAATTCTTTCTACATGTATGTAAGGAATCCCTAGTCTTGTAGCCCCTTGAGATGGACCCTCCTCCTACCAAATTACTTCTATATGTATGTAAGGAATCCCTAGTCTTGTAGCCCCTTGGATGGACTCTGCTCCTACTAAGTTCTTTGAATTCTTCAATGTAGGATGCCACCAACACAGATCAAGCAAACACCAAGTACTTACTACTTACCAGCAATGAAGATTCTTATCTTATAGTCAATGGGATTCATCATTCATTTGTGGGTCTTTTCAATTTTCTGTGGAGGGTGAGGATGATGGGATTATGGGTTGTGGATGGTGACATGTTTGAAAGCTATTGCAATTTGCAAAGGATAGGTGGATGGGTAGCTGGGATGGGCCTTTTGGGAATGAATTGACTGTTGCAATCAAGTCTGTTACTGTTTCGATATTGCATATTACCACTGCACGTTCACTCACTCTGCCCTAGGTTTCCTGCCGTCTGTGTCAGGAGCGTATCATTTGTGGTAGTAAGTCCCAAGTGGACTTGAAAGCTGTCTCTCAGTGTCGCGGCTCGCGCGTCATCCCTTGTCACGCAGCACGCCACCTTACCATAACCGAGTTTGTGAAGCGGAGCCTCATTTATATCTCGGTCAATGACGACGTACAATTCTATGATAAGTCTGTCAAAAGGATAAGAAAACGTTGAAAATTTGGTTTCACATTTACGATTCGGCCCAGCGTCCTCGAATAAGTCGAGTTTTCATGTAATTGCATGTTGTGGTCTCTTGTGCCCATGTGCAAGTGTGATTTCATGTGCCCATGTGCAAATGTGATTGAATTTTGAAATGTTTGGATTGTTTGTCCATGCATATGTATATGGTTATCGCTATTGTTCTATGCATGCATGTATGTTCACATACGTGTGCCCGTGCAACAATTTGCAGTGTTAAAGGAGTAAGGTGTAACCTAGATCCCATTTCAATGCATACCTTTTAAGGTTTTGTTCTCAAATTTGAAATGAGTTTGTGTATTGATTCTTAAAGGGAATAACACATTTGAGTAATTTGTAGCCACAAACAATATTTCCACAAAATAACATGTAACCAAATACATATATACAAGTATTACATTAGGAGCATCAAATATTGAGGTTTTGATGAAAGTTGCATCACTATTAATGGTTTTGATCATTACCAAATTATTAGCCTTCATGTCATGTACACTATGAGGTAATATTTCTTGAAAATTCACTTCTAAAAAGTATGTAAATTGTTTCCCATAGAGGTTTAGGAGTTAAAGCACATGCTAAACAAGATGTGGTTAGTACATGCTAAATAAGACATGGTTAGTACATACAACAACATTTTTGATAATGTTGATAGAGATTTAGGAACAAGCTAAACAAGAAATGCTTAGTGGGATGAATAACGCACATGGCACATTGAGCCTCATTTAGTGTCACCTTGCCATGGGGCATAGGTAGCCCATCTAGTATACTACATGGAGCTTAGTATGCAAGCTCTTGCAGAAGGCAAAGGAGAAGTAAGAGGATGCTTAGGGATGTTTGAAGGCAATGTGAATCAAGACATCTATGCATACATGAGAGAAGGCAAACTCAAAGGCTCTTTGAAGAGTAAGAGAGAGGAAGGGGAGATTTTTGATGCAAGTGAAAGTGAGACTATGTTGTGTTTGTACAAGGAAGAATTAGATAGCCCCTCGATCAACACTGAGGAAGATGTCAAGCTTAGGTAGGAGGCCAACCCACAAGTGGTCTTGCTAATTTGTTAGCAAACTACATCGATAGAACATGGAGGAAAAGCTTGAAGGACCTTAAAAAAGGGTCATGCTAGATGTGAGCAAGGTGTGTGCCAATGTAATGTGCCTCAACTCTGAAGCAACTCTAGTTTTTTCACAAGGAATTTGCCTAAACCCATGAATGCTACTACATAGTTTAACATGATCCTTAAAGGCAATCAAATCTCCTATGGTGGCAAAAGCTTCTATATAGTGTTGTTTGATAAAAAGGAAGCTTTGCAAAAAATACTAGCTCAAGGATTATATTTGTGGGGTTTGGATATCATATATGCCATGCCATGGAAAATTGATGGAGTTTGGCCATGATTGCATCAATGAGTGCCTAGTTTGGGTCAAAAATATCAAACTTGCTCATATATTTGTGGAATATGTTGCCGAAAATCACTAAAGGATTTGAAAAAACTATGTACACTCCCCCACTTACAAGTCCTTTCAAAAATAGGGTCTACCTACTTAGGGATACTAGGGGGCAAAAGCCTAAATCTTTAGAGGGGGATATACCTTATGTTGAAGAACTCAAGTTCTAGCTCACATGGAGCAAGTTTGTACGAACATGCATTAACCTTGGCTATTGAGGCCATTATGCAAGGAGTGCCCTAATGTGAAGGAAGAGCAAGAGAAGAGAATACAATGCAATTTGATCGACCTCCTTGGTTCGAAGTGGTCGCAAGTAGCAAGAAAGTGGATGGCACAACTAACAAGCTTGAGAATAGAAAGGCTAAGGATAGAGATGGTTGGCAAATAGATAATGGGTAGAAGGGGAAACATATAAGGATGAAGCAAATAATGGAGCTTTCAAAGAGCATTTAGGTCACACCTCCATACATAAGAACTTTTTGGAACAAAGCAACATCAAATTCCTAAAGGCAACAAAGCCAACATCAATAAAGATCTCGTTGATTGATTGGATCAAGAATATCTAAGCATAAATGCTAATATCTAGATGGCTACGACCAATGATAGCACCAAAATTTATGCAACTACCTTTCTAGGTTGGTTTACTAAAGGCACATGAAAGCATGTTACCTTATAGAATGGCAAATGGCTGACTTTGTAGGACAATCTTAAACTAGCTTCTTTTAATGTTAATGGCATAAGTGGTTAGATCAAACGGAGCCTATTTTGAAAGTGGGTCACATAAAGGGAATGCAGTAATGGTGAAATAACATAAAGTACACTCTCTGCTAGCCATGGCTTGATGCATTACCTTTACCCTCAACATGCTTTAGTATCTTAGTCTTAGTATTTTCATGTGTGAAGTAGTCTTTAAGTGCCTCATGAAGTTGGATGCCTTGCGAAGTGTAGCTATGTAGGTAATTTTCAAGTTGGATACCTTTACCCTCAACATGCTTTAATATCTTAGTCTTAGTATTTTCATGTGTGAAGTAGTCTTTAAGTGCCTCATGGAGTTGGATGCCTTGCGAAGTGTAGCTATGTAGGCAATTTTCAAGTGTGACCTGAAGAGGTATTACTAGTGTCTCTTACATTTTTGCTCACTCTTGATGATTACGACCTAATGTATGATGGTTATTCCTAATATATATGAGATGTAACAATTGGCACCATGGTTTTCTTTGTATTTTTTTATATATTTTCAGCATATTCTCTTATTTATGAAGGTGTGTTAAAAATGACTTTATTTTGTGGAAGGAAAACGAGTTTGTTGTATGCAGTTCAAAGGGTTTTCTATGTGTATACCCTGTTATTGCCTCTCTAAAGCGATCTTGTTTGATGGTAGAAATTTGAATTTCTTGTATGAAATAGTGATACATTTCATACAGCAAGATAATACAATTCTGCCATTTTTACCCTGCATCTCTAATTTTACAGCCTAACAAAAAAATGTGTATGCTTAATGCTAGGAATCTGAATTTATTTCCAAACCCTGAAGCAGTGGCATATTACTTGAAGTAGGATGATGTAGTCCAACAAGTTAATTTCGCCTTTTTACGTGTATGATAAAGAGTTACACTATTATTTTGTCTAGCAGTAAGTCTTAGGAATTGCAAAAAACCATTAGCAAAGCAGCCATAGCAGGAGTTTCAAAAAAAGGCAAGAGGAGAAGTATGAAGATTTTTAATCCTGGATGAAAATAGAGAGAGATTGTTCACAAAGAACTTTCAAAATGCAAGAACTATTGTAGGAATACCCTCTCTATAACTAACTCTAGCTGAATTTGGTGGGGAAGAGGAAGCAATATCTTTTGCCTACTACAAGAAGCCTATATGGGATTAATGAGAGAGCATTCAGGTCTCGTTTTCAATTCTAAAGTTTGAATTTTCAATTTGGTTTTTGCAATGGGTAAATCAAAGAAGAAGAAAGAGCGATGCAAAGTTTATTTTGAGTTTGGACATACTTCAAAGAATTGCTCTTATGTTTATGGGTCCTGTGAAGAAGGGAAATCCTACAAGTATTTCTACATGTTTGATTTATGTAATGAGTTTGATGGTATCCATAAAGAGGTTCTCATTAGCAACAAAGAAGGGTTCAAGTTCGAAGATGGATAAAGTATGGGAGAAGTTGGATTCTTTTGAGGATATTCTTCTTGATGCTTATGAATGGCATGATGATCGTCATGAAGGTAAGAAAGTGAGGTCTTGTTCAAGTGCTAAGCATGTTGGGAAATTGCTTACAGCAGTTGAAAAGTTCAAGGAAATACATAAATATGTTTTGGATTCAAATTTAGATTTCGATTCAAGTTCAAGTGATGATGATGATGATTGGTGCTAAGACCCATAGTCTTGCCAAAGATTGAGGTAAAGGGAGCGAGAGATGACAAGAGCCAAAGAAGCTAAGAATTCTCAAAGTGCCCCAAACCCAATAGAGTAGCTTGCCAATGGGAGAGTGCATCATCACACACCTTGCATTAATAATCTCAAGGCATTTTCCATATTTTGGTATTTTACAAATTTTCGTAATCAATCTCACATTAGCTGTAAGAAGGAAGAAAACAAGCAAGATGTTAGCAACAATGAAGATTATCATATTGGCGATCAAGAAGATCAGTTATGTATTTAAGAAGATAATGTTGTTATGGATGATAAGTTTGAATATTATGGTTTTCGCAATGAAGATGTCATTGTGAATGATTTTCTTGGTTCTCTTATTGATGTGAAGGAAGATAATGTAGCTACTAAGTTGGATTTCAGTGAGTAAACTTTGCAAGAACTTGAAGTGCAATTACTCGTAGTGCAAAATGCACCATCTTTCGATATATTTATTCAGGATACCCATGTTTCCAACATGCAAGATAATATTTCAAGTCATTGAATTGCTCAATCTAAAGAAGAAGTCATTGTTTTGCTACAAGAATTGCGAGATTGCAAGATTAGGACTGTAATTCCTTTGCAGGAAGCGCATGATTACAAGTTTGGCACTACATTTCCTTTACAGGAGTTTGTTGAATATCAAGGCTTGCAAAATGCAGTGGTTTTTTTGAAGTTCCATATGAGGTACACTCTATTCTTCAATCTCCAATTGAGATGATTGATTGGCTTTTTGTTGAGCTTGAAAATAAGAGAAATGTGGCAAATGTTGCAGCAATTGAAGCTTTTTCTATTGTCAATTGGCTTCAAGAAGAGAAAGCATTACTATAGCAGAAGGTTTCTCAAGTGAAGAATGCAATGGATTTCCAAGTTTCTCATTGTTTTGAAGTCATTAATGCTCTTAAGGAGTTTTTTTTGCAGAAAGATACTGAAATTGCTTATTTGCATACTCAATTGGCATTTTCTCATTCTGTAAGTCAAGATGTTATTCTTGAATATCTCTATGCATTGAACGATCAAGTTGTTGATGTTTCAATTCAGATTGATATTTTTGAAGTTCTTGAGGACTCTGCACTGTCTATTATTGAAGTTGGAGCACGTATAAGTATGTAAATACCTATAGTGGATATCTATACAATTTATGTTATAGTAGGAATGGTTGATATTATTCATGTTGATTGGTTTTTTAACATGAAAGTGATGATTCTGTATGAAGTAGATGCTTGAAGCACGAGTATGTTACAATTTTCTGTATCAAAAAGTGCTCCATTCTTTTATTTGCAAAGTAATTTTTCAAGTTCGCAAGAGATTTCATCAAATCAAGAGTATTCAAGCCTCCTAAAAATGTCAAGAGGATTATAGAATGGACTAGATAACCTAAATTTTTGCATAAATATATGCAAGAACTCAAATTTTAGCAATTCATGTAGCAAGATTCTGAATTCCTACAATAGTACCGAAAATTCCTACATTAGTATCTTGAATTCTTTACCCTTAGCATGCTTTAGTACCTTAATCTTAGTATTTTCATGTGTAAAGTAGTCTTTAAATGCCTCATGAAGTTCGATGCCTTATGAAGTGTAGTTATATAGGCAGTTTTGATGCGTGACTTGAAGAAGTATTTCTAGTGTCTCCGAGTTATGTTTTTGCTCATTCTTGATGATTATGACCTGATGTATGATGCATATTTCTAATGTATACGAGATATGACAATTAATGCCATTGTTTTCTTTATATTTTTTATATATTTTCAGCATATTCTTTGACTTATATCTTTGATTTTTTGTTATTAGTGTTGTATGATGTATTCTCTTGTTCCTATGTCATTATTTTTGAGTTTTCGATAAGTTGTCTGATACAACATTATGCATTTTCTATGCTACCTACAATACCTTGTTGTATTCCTGTACGAGACATAGTCCTATTATGCATTTCCCATAGATTAGGGGCTACAACACTCTCAAAGTAGTAGCATTTTTCTCTCATGGTAATATGTTTGTTTTGTAGGAGGGGGAAGGAGAATATGGTGTACATTGATCAAACCTAGTAGACACCCCAAATGGAGCTTTAGCTCACAAGGTGGACATACCTTGGTGGAGTAAATTTGATTGGGAAGGTGAGTCTTTGAATCTTATTAAGATCTATGGATATAAAGAATATTGACTTAGAAGAGCCTTGTGGGAATCTCTAAAGAATCTAGAAGTGTCTAGAGGGCTCATTACATGTGATTTTAACATGATTTTGGATTATTAATATGTGTCCACAAGGTAGCTATGCTCTATGGTGAGGAGCTTTAAGCTTGGGAATAAACATGCAACTTCTAGAAACCACTAAACAATGCATCAAACTTCAAGGCATTTGGTTGTGCCAGTAAGAAAGAGAAAAACTCAAATGGGCAAAAGAAGTGTCTAAGCTAATGTGGGAGAATGCCAAAAGGAAGAAAACTCAATTAGCAGGAATTACCTATGCTTTAAAGGGCCCCATTGATTAGACATGTCTCCTTGATGAGGGAGGTCGAGAAGCTAAGCTTATTGTACAATAAAAGATTGATAGGTGAATCCCAACATGTCTCTCTAGAATTTGCTAAGAGTCTCATTAAAAGGAGGCTTAAGAAAAGCCTTGTGGTGTTGCAAAAACTTAAGACGTGGATACCTTGACTATTGCTAGAACCCTTGAGCTAGTATAGAAGGTGATTTCAATGAGTGAAAACTAATACCTAGTCAAATAATTTACCATTGAAGAGCTTGAAAAAGCATCGAAGAACCTTGGTAGAAGGAAGTCACTTACATACAATGGCATCATGGTTGAGTTGATGATATACTTATAGCTTGAAATGTAGCGCTACATGCTAAAGTTAATTAATATGTACTTGAGTAAGGGCAACCTTCCTGAATCATCAATTAATATGTAATGGAGCAAGGGCAAGCTTCCTAAATCTTGGACCAAGAGCACCATCACCTTAATTCCTAAATAAGCACAATATATGTAGCTGGATCATTATAGATTGTTTTTGCATATGGGGGTCTTGTATAAAATATGTGCTAAAGATTTGGTTTATAGATTAGCACCCATTAATACATATCAACCCACATCAATATGGTTCATTAAGGGAAGATCCTTGATTGACAATGTGCTAAATGTAACCATGGCCTCAAAGTGGGCTAAAGTCTTGAGGCAAAAATCTGTCTTCTTATAAAAAGAATTTGACTCAACCAATTGGAAACATCTTCAATTGGTCATGGGCAAGATGGGCTTTGATGGTAAATATCTAGAGTCCCCCTCATATAAGTAAGGAATTCCCAAGCACATGTGGTGGTCAGACCTTTTGGAAGAACCTTTCAAGATCCTAGGAGGAGTCTACCAAGGACCCTTTGAATCCACTCTTATTTTCTATTTTCACTCATCCTCTTTTTTGCTTGTTGGGGACAACATGGCCCATATAGGGAGATTAGAAAGAATTAGATGCAATGGGAAACAAATGACTATTCAAGGTTCTACAAATGACCTTCTAATGATGATCAAATCTAGCAGGGAGAATCTTAAAAGCTCAATGCAAGTGTTGGGAGTATACAAAACGATGGTTGGTCTAAAACTTTCATAAGTCATGCTTGATTAGTGCGATAGATGATGGATTGCAAGAGTTGGGATGGAAACGTGAAGTGGTAAATAGTGGGATGATATTTATATATCTTGAATATCTAACTTGGCCAAGGCTTATTGGATCCTCGATGAACTAATAAAGAAGGAAGATTGCTGGAGATTAACTATGTGGCTATTGCATGTTTTGCTCAAGATTTTGAAAATCTTTATTATCCCACACTTAGATTTTCCCTCCCTATAATGATTTGGAACAAGAAATCATAGAAAGTTTGTGACTCATAGATTGGAGGCTTTCTTTGGGACAAGTATGATACATCTAAGTATCTTGTGACAATTACAATTACCTACCTTTAAAATCATTGTTAGGTTTACCAATGAACTCAAAAATGGGTCTTTTTCTCTAGAGAGAAAAAGTATTTGGACAACTAGGAGAGAGCTATTATATCTAACCATGCCATTTCTTTGGTTTTTTTATATGCATTCCAAAAATATGAAATTCATTTTTTAATTCATATTTCACACAAAAAAGAAATTGTTTTATTCTCTATATATTGATATTTTCCTTTTAAAGATGCCAAATTATAATCATATAATCCCATTTAATAAATGTATTCCCATTTCAAAGTGCATTTCTCTCATTTAATGCAAAATAACTTTTCCTCTAAAGAAGAGTTGTTTCTCTTTACTAATATCCCTTATTCTTTTGAGCTCTATTTGGAAGTCCTTTCCCCTAAAAGTTCAGGGTTTAAGCTTCATCTACTTGCATTTTTAATATGCTCTTCTATTATTTGTAACAATGACAATGTCGTGATCTACATGTCCATGCTCTTCTATTAAAAGTATTATATTGTATAACAATTTTGATATAGAAAACTAAAAGTGCTCCCTATCATACTCTTTGTTGGGAGCTGGGTTATACTATAGACTAGAAAGAGAAAGAGGAATACCACAAACGAGTTTATACACACTTGGAAAGGGTAAGGTAAAATACTTTCGAGTGGCAAATAATAGTAGTAGGTGTATAAAGGAAGTGCTAATACAACATGCATACTTGCACAGTTACATCTACAACAATAACTATCTAATATTTTAGTGCACATGCCAAAAAATATTGTAGTAAAACACATTTACCCCAATACATCTTTTTCACACATATACAACATACCAAAATCACCTACTCGCATGTCAATGCAAAGGGATCACATTTCTATCACAGAATGTGGCCCCTTGTACTATTGGGGTACTCTCGAATGGTCTTCAAATTATGCCCAAAGAGCATGAAGGGAGACTCTTCTACACAAATGAAGGGCACTCCTCACACTATTGGTTCATAACATAAAATAGACTCATCCTCATCATACATACTATGGACAACCAATGCATAACAATCCAATGTATAGGAGGCACTATAAGATGTAGAATGAGTACAACTAGTTAATGGTGTAATTAATTTGCTATCACAGAATGTTTACACTTGTTATTTTGGCATAGTCTTTGACTACTCAAACTATACTCTCTCATTAAGGAGTGTATCATTCAAATCTGCATCATAAATAGATGGATCTATGGATTAATGAGAAACATACTTAGGTTGAAAATCTACATCATTAGATACTACAATTGACTACCCACCACCAAAAAGAGATAATAAAGTGTCATAGATATCTTATGAGTATGCATCTATCTCTAATATATGAAAGTAAAGATTGAACATATGTCACAAAGACAACATCACGAGACTAGCCAAAATATACTTAGTTTGTGGATACTATAGCTTGTAACCTTTTCTTTTAGTATTGTACCTAACTTGGGTTGTTGCAATAGTACTAACACATAAGCTAGGCAACCAAAAAATATATGAAAGTGAGCAATAGATGTATTTTCAACATGCCATCCTCATGCAAAGAGACAAACAACAATGCCTTGGTGGGAGATATGCTATGTATGCAAGCTACACATATGACAATCTTAAGCTAGAAACTATGTGGCCAACCTTGACTTATAATCATGAATCGTGCTATCTCCATGAGAGATTTGTTCTCTTTCAACTACATCATTTTTTGTGGCGTATATAACATTGTACAGTGGTGTTTTATCCAAGTTCAACTAAATATGAATCGTCCCGGAATCAGAACAAAGAGTACCCACGTTAGATCCCGACGAATTGTCGACCATACTTTCAAATTGCTTGAAGTACAAAAACACTTCAAACTTAGCTTTCAAAGCATATATCCTATAAATAGAAAAGAGGAGGGAGAGATGAAGAAAGTAGGAGCACACATACACATAATGGAGACTTCAACACAAAGAGAAGTAGGGCTAAAATTTTATTATTCTTCTTCTTTTTTAAATTGTTAAACAAAAATTATTTTGAGTCCACCACATGACAAAATACTAATATGAAAGTACTAAGACATATGTACATGGCCTAGGAGCACGAGGTTGAGTCTAGTAGGGGACGGCAGGATCAGTTCCAGCCAAGGTGTGTGCTCGGGGGGTTCACTATATATGTATTCTCTATATAACGTGCGTTCATTGCCTATTTATAAATATTCTAATCTCTGAATTTTTCTTGAATAAAAACAACCCTTTTCTATTCAATCTGTAAGTAACCCCTTTATATGACACCCTTTTGTATGTTAAAAATGTATAAAAATGGTGTTTTAAAAACCCCTTCTTTAGAACTCACGTTATATATACATATATTCATGAGTGACCCCCTCGTGTGTGCCCATCAAATCAGGCCCAATACCCTTTTAGGGATGCTTTTATTTACAAGAAGGAAATCTTGCTTAGTAAGTTGCTCAAGGTACAACTAGTACACTCTCTCTACACTTGAGAGTGATCTCTAGGCTGTTTATATAGCCTCATTGTGGGCTAGGGTTAGGGATTCCCTTGCCCTTCAGTTCATTCACGCCCCACCTTCCCTCATGCACCCTTGCTTATGCAAGGTTCCCATGCTACACTTCTAACAAAAACACATTGGGGTGCATTACCACTTTATGAGGGAGAAGATGCATGCATGTGAGATCGACTTGTAGGATCAGCATAGATGGATCCGCATGTCTACACTTAGCATGTTCATAATCATTATGACTTTTACATGGCCACTAACTTATCACTTGTTATATTTGGTTTGTTCCACCTACCTAAAACTAGCATAGTTATAGCATCAACTGATTAGTATAGTCAATTATACACTATTTGACTTAGTAGGCCACTTTTCTTTATGTTTTATCTTATCTATACTTTGTGCACATTGTAATCTGTGTAAAAGAAGAAGAAGACACCAACAAGAAAATGTTTTGGCCTCCATCTCTCTTCTTATGTTCTTGAGTGAGCTTTTTCTTATATGTATGGTGTGTGCTTTGTGCAACAACTTAAGCAAGCCCCCCCCCACCCCCACCACGTGATTTGTACAAGATGTAAAGTTAGAATCCATATATATGCCATTGTGATTGATAAAGTAGATCATTTTCTTGAAGAGAAAGTTAAAAGGCATCTATCCATGTAGTTGTAAAAAATCAAAATATGGGATGTCAATTCTCTATCATCCAAATCCCAACAAGATCACTAAGGTACTCCTTTCCAAATCCTCATTGATTTCAAAGCTACCACTCATTTATTTCACTAGATATACAAAAAAAAAATCCAAAATCCACTAGAGAACTTTTAATGGATCTAGCAAATGGAAGAGAAATGCTTTCAACTTAGGTAAACAATAATATCCAATTTCAACTAGGAGGGAAAGTCACAAAAGGCCACTTTTAGTGTAATGCCATTAGGAATTTATGACTATCTATTAGGAATCAACTAGTTAGTTCCAATTAGGCCAAGATACACTGTGAGAAAGGGCAATTCACATTTAGAGATCTCCTTGGGGAAATGGTTTGATCACAAGGAAAGCTAGGTAAACATAGAATTCAACTAGCCAAATCAAGCCAAATTCTAAAGGGAATACGGAAAGGACTTTGTCTTTATCTACTTAAACTCAATAAAGTGGAACACACTAAGGATGAGAGCAAGCCTTTGTGGCTTAGTAGATAGATAGATATCTTTCTTGAGGAATTAATTGAGCTACCTCTTAAGCTTGAAGTAGACCATGAAATTAAGCTCACACCTAGGGCGGGACTAGCCACTCAAAAAGATCGTACAAGATGTCTATCCCTAAAGCAATTGATTTGAAGTAGTTGGAAAAGCTATTGGAGCAAAGATACATTCATCCTATTAACTCACAATGGAGTGCTCTTGTTCTATTCCTAAGGAAAAAGAACATAACTCTCAGGTTTTGCATCAATTATAGGGGATTGAATCTAGTAACTATCAAGAATAAGTGTCCTATTTCTCAGATTGATGAGCTGTTAGACAGACTCCAAGATGATGTGATATTCTCAAAGATCGATTTATGATCTAAGTATTATCAAATTTGGATCAAGGAAAAAGACATCCAAAATACACTACAAATGCATTGTAATGTCCTTTGGGATGACCAGTGATCCTATTACTTTTAACAAGTTAGTCCAATAAATTTTCAAGCCATACCTTGATGAATTTGTCCTTGCCTTCTTTGATGATATCTTGACTCATTCCAAAGAAGAGGAAGACCACCCAAGTCATTTGCAAATAATCTTAGAGACTCTCTAAGAAAATAAGCTCTTTGCTAAGAAGTTTATATATGCATTCTTCAAAAAGACACTCAAATAATTGGGTTTTATTGTCTCAGAAATATATATATATGTTGGCCTTGCTAAGATCAAGGATGTCAAAGATTGGACACCATACTAGAGCATTGAAGAAATCCATGGGTTTCTAGGCTTTACAAGATGGTGTAGGAACTTCGCCAACACTTATTCCTTGATAGCTACAACTCTAATTGAGTTCCTCAAGAAGCAAGTAAAGATCATATGGACAATGCGAGACCAAGAAACCTTTATGGAAAAAGTTAGTGTCACTATCAGTTGTTTTGGTTTGGCAAGTATGGTAGCATGTATAGTTTGTTTTATTTCCTTATATTAGTTGAATAAGGACAAGACTTGGGAAACTTGGAATGCTATGGCTAGGTGTTTGGAAGATATGTGAAGGGCTCAATACTTTTGATGGTGAAGTAGGTAGGAATACATGACTTAAGCACACATTAAGTGTGGCATGCTTGGCAACGTAAGTTGAAGGAATGCCTTAATACTGCCCCTATCATGAAATTATCAAACTTCTAAAAGGATTTTGAGGTAATTCACTGATGCAAGTATTGTGGCACATGGGTGCGTTCTTACCCAAGAAGGATGCCTAGTAGCATATTCTTCCCAGAAGCTCAAATCTTATAAGAAGAATTATGCTAAGCATAATCTAAAACTCTTAATAGTTATTCATGCACTAAAATTGTGGTGCCACTAGGAGAAGATTCATGATTGTGACTAACCATAAAAGTCTTAAGTGTGTTTTCACTTAGCCAGATCTTAATTTGAGGTAGAGGAGATGGATTGAAGTTCCTCAATTTTTTTCTTAGGAAGGACAATGTGGTAGTTGGTTCTCTTAGCAAAAAAGAATTCCTAAATTCCTTGCTACTAGAGGAGCCCATAAGCAGAGCATTTCTTGCAAGCTTAATCTTCATGCCTAGCAACCACATTTGGAGTGAATAATGGTCTAATTCCTAATGATCCTAACTACATTGAGAAAATGAGCACTACTAGCAAGAGAGGTGGCATGAGGAAGAAGGCCAAGTACAAAGATTACCACATAGAATGAGAGTTTTATCTTATCAGCATAGATTATGCATACCCAATAGTTGGGATCTTAAAAGAAGACCCTATGGGAACTGCATGATAGTCTTGCAATTGAACATCTCGGTTATGCTAAAATAGTGAATGCTATAAGGAAAATATATTATTGGCCTAAAATGAAAGTTGATGTACTAAGATATGTAACTCAATGTTTGAGTTGCCAGTGAGGCAAAGCTAAAATGATCAAGCTATCAAGATAGTTGCATCCACTTGACATTCCTTGGATGAAATGGGAATACATTAGTATGGATTTTCTAGTTGATCTTCCAAATATGCAAGGTGAATATGACTCTATTATGGTGATTGTTGATATGATTGCAAAGATAATATACATCATTTACGTAAAGACTGTATTTAAGCTATCTAACATTGCTAGATTATTTGTCAAAGAAATTTTCCAACTACATGGATTACTGAGGAAAATTGTTAGTGATAGGGATTCACTTTTCACCTCTTAGTTTTAGACCTACCTCTTTCAAGCTATTGGTACTTATTTTTTTCAGTACAACCTATAATACTCTAATGTGCAAACTAGAAGAGTCAATAAAGTTTTGGAAGACATTTTAAGGACCTATTGTAGTAGAGAGTTGAAGAAATGGATTGAGTATCTATCTTTAGTTGAGTTTGCCTATAACACTTCGTATTAACAAAGCATTGGAATGACCCCTTTTTAGGTGTTCTATAGTCAAGAGTATATATCCCTTCTAAATTTTTATGATCATGAGAGTTGAATTTAAAGTGCAAAAGTGGCCCGAGATCCATAAAAGAGGCATTTTTGGCGAAAATGTGTCGATCATGGACCAAGGAGCTAGAGTTTTTCTAGATGTATTTCGATGCTAAGAATCCAACACAAGTGTCCGTTCATTGCGATCGGAGTCCGTTTGACCCCCCATTTAATGGCTGCAAGGTTTGTCGTTATGAAGCAACTACCTAGTCCGAAAGATGAAAAGCAAGTGACAGAGGCCATGTAATATATTTCAATGTCAAAAAGTCCCCCGTTCAGTCAGATCACGAATCTAAGGTTGTTTTTCCCTCCATTTGGACCAAAACCACTTATAGGATAGCATGGATGCATTGGAGTGAACTAGCTTTTTTGCAAGTTAAAGCTTAAACAAGAAGCTTAAAAGAAGCAAAACCACCAAAAACTCAAGGGGGGGAGGGCCTTGCGCCATTTTTTCAGGGACACTCAATTTTCATTAAAATTTTTATTTTCTATGCTCTTGGCATCAAGGCTCCTCCTCCTGGGATTGAGATATAGATTTTCTTCGCTCTGCATCATGAAAAACAGCAAGTAATTTGATATATTCTATGAAAAAATAGAAATTCAATCTTCCCTCCTCTTTCTCTCTCGCCATAAATGTTGTTCCTATGGGTTGAGAGGATGAGGGGAAATGGGTGCTAATTCGTAGAGATGCAAGGAATGGATCAAGAAAGCACAAAGAAGGCATCAATGGTTGTAAAAGACGTCAGAGGCTTCTCATTTTCAAAATACAATGGGTTGCGTAAATGGATTATAGCGTAAGTGGTCTTTTATTGAATTTTATGTTGAATCTCTCATTCTTATGATGGAAAATGATTGAAAATGTTTGAATATGCTTGTATATATATGAAATGATAAAAGAATCAATAATTTTAACCGATTTATGTAATGAAAAGCAAAATCGTAAAACTCGTAATGCAAGATTTGATTTTCATAGATTTTTATGGTTTAAATGGTGTTTCTAAGGAGTTAAATTAAATATAATGTTGAATCACAATCTATATAAGTATCATAAATTAAAAAATTAAAAAATATTAATTAGTATTAATAAATAATAAAAACATAAAATAGATTTTTGATGGAAATTTTCAATTTTTAAGCATAAAATTTTACTATAAATGAGGTATATGTGTGTGAATGTATGGTGAAGGTAGGGAATGGAGATTTACCCTACCTCCATCTTTATGAGAAAGTGTGTGTTTATCGCTTTTCTACATGGAAAAATGGCATGAAACGCCCTCTTAAACCGGTGCATGATTGCAAAACCTAAACGATAGAAAAAAGGGATTGTGAAAAGTTAAGTATCAATTAAGTTCTAATTTCCATGCATATTATGACATATATGACTCCCTTCATTTCATTTTAAAGGGACAATAGTATGGATTAGTTTGATGTTGTTTCTAAGAAACATAACACTTTAGAAAGGAAATAATTAAAAGAATGTTTTGTCACACACGATACATTGACTGATTTGTGGTTAATTTGTTTGAGCACTATATGACATTACACCTTGCATTTGCATTCTCATATGTGGTATCAAGAAAGAGGAAGTCTTATGGATACATTGCAATTGGTTGCTAAAATTGTTGACCAACGATGAGAGCGTGAGGATCCCGGAGCTGTAGGATAGTACAATTGTCTTTGGGGGGACTAATTAAGTCAGAAGACAAAAATATATTCAAGAACATGTAGCTTGGAAAGAGAGTGGGTTTTATGTTTGAGATATCGCATCCTAGGGCTAATCCTCATGGTCTAGGAGAGCCATAAGAGCCACACAATCAATTGGCAAGTGCTTTGTATTTATGTGCATGCAACAAAATATGTGTTAATCACCTCTTGTATGTGTGGTATACTCCCTCTATTGGAGTGGGAATGGAAAAAATCGTTGGACTACAAATTGATACAAATGCATGATTTAGCTAGATGTTTATATAGCCTCTAGATGCTCATGACCACAAGGTTGTGAGGATGGTTTGGTGAGCATAGGAGCCTAGCTAGAGCCTAGAGCTAGTGTTAGATCCACTTCTGGTCCCAACACGTGGTGCAAGTGGTGGTTTTCAAATATTGGTTAATATCAGTGTGTGCCAAAGAGCATTGAAATAGATATATTATTTCTTGATAGACACCGTCAAGCTGAGATCAAGAAAGAGATAAAAGGGCTAGATGCCGAGTTCAAATCCTTAGGAGGTATTCTCTTAAGCATAGCAATCTTGAAAGGTGAGAAGGATCGAAGCTTGCACTTGAGAGCTATGGCGGAAGACCAAGAGCAAGAAAGAGAGAGACAAGAAATGGGAACTCCAATAGTCACAATGTGTAACGGGCCTTCCTTTATTCAAACTATCACTAAAAGAATAAAGAATAAAGTGACAGTGACGGCCGCCCGCCACCTGTAGTGTGCAATGGTGGTGACAGTCAGTGTAGTAATACACGGGCGGCTAGGCAGAGGCGCCTTTACCCCCAACAACCTCCCACTTAAAGGCAAATCTGCCCTAGTGAGGAGTGAAAAGAAAAAGAAAAAAGACAATATAACATGTACACATGTACAACATGATGAGGAAAGACGTCATCTCATCCCACGCCCATCAACCTCTTGACGAAGGCAAAGTGCTCTATAGAGAGGCTTTTCATGAGCAGATCTGCAGGATTCTGGTCAGTCGAGATCTTGACAAGATCAACAGAATTGTCCTCAACGACCCCACGTATGAAGTGATACTTCACCTCAATGTGTTTCGTCTTTGCATGGAAGACCGGATTCTTGGCTAACCGAATAGCACTCATAGAATCCAAATGCAGTATAGGCATAGAATCAATACCAAGGTCAGCAACCAAACGACCCAACCAAATGGCCTCCTTGCAAGCCTCAGTGTGGCTACAACATACTCGGCCTTTGTAGTAGAAAGGGCCGTGCATTTCTGCACCCTGGACATCCAAGAAACAGCACCTCCAGCATATGTGAATACATAGCCGGAAGTGGACTTCCTACTATCTGCATGTCCTGCATAATCAGAGTGAGTGTACCCCACGACTCCTGTATCATGGCTACCATAGCATATGCACATATCTGCAATGCCCTTCAGGTACCTCATGATACCCTTCACGGCATCCCAATGCTTCTTACACAGTGTAGCCATATAGCGTGCCACAACACCAACTGCAAAGGCAATATCTGGACGAGTGGCTATCATAGCATACATAAGACTGCCCATTGCACATGCATAGGGAATCTTGGCCATCTCGGCCCTCTGCTCATCTGTCTGCGGACAATCAGCCTGTGATACCTTCACATAAGAAGGCAATGGACAGCCAATAGGCTTTACGTCCTGCATACGGAAGCACTCAAGGGCTTTATGAATGTACTCCCTCTGCGACAAGTAGAGGACACCTTGATGCATGTCGCATCTAATGCGCATACCAAGTATGTGAGCGGCCTGTCCTTGATCTTTCATCTCAAAGCTCTTCTTGAGCTGAGCCTTACGAGCATCTAGCTCATCATGAGCTTTCCCTGCTATCAGCATATCATCCACATGGAGGACCAAAATCAATAAAGAACCATCACGGGCTTTCTTTGTGTAAAGACACGGATCCATAGCACTCCTACTATAGCCCTGTGACTGCATAAAGGCATCAAACTTATGATACCACTCCCTAGGTGCATGTTTCAAGCCATAAAGACTTTTCTTCAATTTGCACACTAGGTGCTCCCTGCCAGGTTCTACAAAGCCCTTAGGCTGCTCCATATAAATCTCATCATGCAAGCCCCCATGTAAGAAAGCCGTCTTGACATCCGTCTGGTATAAATCCAAGTCAAGCTGAGAAACCAAATCCAAGACTAAGCACAGCGTGGTCATCTTAACCATAAGAGAAAAGACCTCATCAAAGTCTACACCATGCTCCTGCTTAAAACCCTTTGCTACCAATCTAGCCTTGTATGCCGGCTTGGGGTGTCTAGGGATACTTTTCAACTTGTACACCCACTTGCATGGCAAAGCCTTCTTGCCCATAGGCAAGGAAACCAAATCCCAAGTGTCATTCTTATGCAAGGAGTCTATCTCAGATTGCATAGCCCTCTCCCAGGAGTGACTGTCACCCCTGCGCATAGCCTCATCATAAGTGAAAGGCTCGCCTGCATCTATAACCAAGACATAATGCATCAAGGGTTGAAATCTATCAGGTGGACGTCTGTCTCTAGTAGACCGTCTCATGGCAAGCTCTGCTGCCTGCCCAGCTTCCTGTCCAATAGCCTGACCATGAGCATCTGCTGTAGCTGTAGCTGTGCGGGAGCTCTCGGCTCCTCCTGAAATATGACCCCACAGATCTCAACAACTCTCTCAAGTTGCCTATGCATCTTGTCTTCATGGAAGACTACATCATGACTGCGGATGACTTTTCGCGCATGCGGATCCCAGAGATGGTAACCCATCTCGCCTGCACCCCCATAACCAAGGAAAATACATCTGACACTCTTAGGATCCATCTTACTTCTCTTGTCCCTAGGCACATGGCAAAAGGCCTCACATCCAAAGACATGGAGATGTGCATAAGAGGGAGGTTTTCCAGTCCATACCTCCTTGGCAACCTAGAAATCCAAACCACTAGAATGTGATATATTTATGATATGCACAGGTGTACTAACTGCCTTAGTCCAAAAGCTCTATGGTAGGCCTGCGTGGCTAAGCATACTACGTACACACTCCTGGATGGTTCTATTCATCTGCTCAGCAAAACCATTCTGGGGGGGGTGTAGGGGGTAGTCAATTGACGCTTAATACCCCTCTCATCACATAACTGCTTAAAAGCATGTGAGACATACTCACCTCCATTATATGTCCTTAGGCATTTTAGCCTATACCCAGATGGTTCTCAGCCAATGCAAGCCATCTCTGAAACACAGCCAAGACATCGAATTTTAGCTTAATGGGATAAGCCCAAACTTTTCGTGAAAAATCATCTATGAAAGTAACAAAATACTTGGCACCACCCATAGACTGACAAAGCATGGACCCACAGACATTCGAATGTACCAATGCCAAGGGCTCACTCATGCGTGGCCTACCAAACTTCTTATGAGTAGACCTAGTCTGCCTGCCATAAAGACAATGCTCACATGAATCAAAACATGCATAATCAAGGGGCGATAAGTACTCCAAACCAGAAAGAATTTTCATTTGCTTCAAAGACATATGGCCCAAACGGGCATGCCAAAGAGATACATGTGGGATAGAACCCACAGAAAAAACATGATCAAGGGAAGAAGCTGATACAATCCAGGGATAGAGGCTGCCAACCTCGGCACCTCTCGCAATCACAAGTCTGCCACACGAGTGATCTTCCATGTAGAGACTCCAAAAGATACATGATAACCTGCATCATCAAGCTGTCCAGCTGACATGAAACTGCGTGTCAAAGCAGGTACATGACGTATATGCTGCATAACAAAATTGCTGCCAGAAGGAAAGTGCAACCTAAAATCACCAATGCCCACAATATCAAGAGAGCTATCATCACCCAAGCGCACAAAGCCCGAAATAGTACGGTATGAATGAAACTACTCTCAACAAGGTGTCACATGAAAGGACACACTTGAGTCCAAGAGCCAACACTGTGCATACATAGAGTGTATCTCTGTCATATGCGAAGCATTAGAAGAAGATGCAAGGATATAATCATCATCATCAACATCCTCAGGCTGCATAACATTGATCTCTTCAATTTTAACACTGGACTTTGCAGGCACTATGATGCGATCAGAAGACTTATCCTGCACTTTGTCTTTCCCCCTTATCTTTGCGCCTTTCATTGTGCAGTTCATGGCATTGTGGCCTAATATGGCCCTTTTTCTCACAATGGTGACAAGTAACATCTGCATTCCTGCCACGGGATTTACTACGTGACTTCCCACGAGACTTGGACCGAGATTTCTGAGAATCCCGTCCATGGCCACTGCCACTGCCATGCTTTCCATATCCATCATTCCTGCCTCTAACTATCATAGCATGTGGCATACGAGAGGCATCCAAATTCTTACGGTTAACCTTTTCCTATAGAAGAGCACTCTCAACATCAAATAATTTCAAGGTAGCAGTAGAGGCACATAATGCAGTACGGAATACATCCCATGACTCATTAAGAGTACCAAGCAAGAAAAGAGGAGTGACATCCTCTGCAAAAGTGATGTCCTACGAAGTCAGTTCTTGAGTATAGCATGGAACTGGCTCAAGTGAGCAGACATAGTCACATTCTCCTTCATGCGCAGATCCATAAGCTGCTTCAGCCAATACATCTGACTCGCTAAACTTTTCTTGTCATAGAGATTATTGATTATATCCCACAACTGCCATGCACTCTGTTCTTCCTCAAATACATTATAATGAACCTGTTCGGTAAGAGATAATACAATAGTGGACTTGCATAACTCATCAAGCTCAAGCCATTCCTCATCTGGCATAGTTGCAGGCGGATGCCCGCTCAACCTCAAAGGTTTGCTCTGCGATTTCTGCACCAACACCTGCCAAATCTGACTCTTACAATAAGAGTAATTCATACCATCAAGCTTAGTGATGTTGAAAATAGCATGTTCAGTGGACGAACTCGCCATAATGCAAGTTGGAAGACTGTAGACAGTTCAAAACTGCTTGGTGTTTACTGCAGAAAATGACCAAAAAGTCACCAAAATCGAGGGAAAATGGCGAGAAAAGTGTAACCAAAGCTGATGCCCACCAAGTCCTAATGAAAGTACATCATTTCAGAATATTTCAGCATGAAAAATCCATGTCAGTCCATACATATATGCTTGCTGTAATAAATTATAGATTTCAGTAAATCAGAGCTAACAGTGCCAAAATCAGATCCCAGGTCAATCAGATACTGCCAAGACCAAAGCCGGCATCATGCGGGCATAACATAGGCATATGACAGTCGATAAGCATGAATCCAATACCCAAACATGTCATACAAACATCTGCCAGTGAGTAGGCACACCCCCCAGTCAACGAGGCAAAGTGTTCCTGCCACTACCAAAACTTGACACAAGTAGGTGTCAACTCACAAAGATACAGATCCAAATCTGAGATTCAGCTCATAAGCATACAGTGAACCAAGACATATAAACCATGCATCATCCCAAAGGGTAAGAAATCTCAAAGTCTCAAGTGTCTGTAATCACTCAATAGCATGTAACTGCTCAATGCATAAAAGCACCGCCTGCTCAATGTCTGATAAGCATTCAAGAATGCTCCCACTGGCACAAAAGCCGTATGTACGAGCTCAAGAGCTCAAACCAAGGAAAGACACTGTGCCAATGACATAAGTCCAAGACAATACATCAATAGTACATCCGGAACATGTAGGTGATAGAGCATCCGTATGTAGCATCCATAAGCATGTAAGACATCAAGTACATCCCAATCCAAACTTTGACAAGCCAAGTAGCATCAAGACAACTCCAGATAATCCAAAATGCATCCAAGGTAGAGCTTCAATGAGCACTCAAGCTCAACGTATGCATACGGTAATCAACTGGGACATGAGCATCAAGCCGTAAGCAACGGGTATGCATGAACCCAAGGAGCATCACTGTCAAAGCATATACCACTGTCAAGCATGAACCATGTCAATGAGTGCGTAATGTCAAAGCTCTTCCAAAAGCATCCGGAATGAAATCCAACCTCGAAGTCATACCCCAAAGATCAATACTTCATGGCATATATCCAAGACATAATCCGGAACCAATAGGCATAACCCAAAGCATGTAGAATAGCTTCGGCCCGCTTTTATTATAGCATCAAATGACTGTCAAAACTGAGAAATTTCAGTCCCAAGTCAGTGCCAAAATGAAAATAATAATAAATATTACAAAGTATTAAAATGCTTTAAACTGTCATCATCTTACAAAATCGTAAATTTCTATAAAGTATTATGAAAAATGATTATAAAATATATTAAATAACTAAACAAACCTAACCAAGTGATAAAGTCTAAACCCAGCTACTCAATTACACTTGCATAAGCACCACCACCAGATTAGATAATAGGAAACAGATAACCTCATTGTTAAGCTGATGAATGTCAGTTTGAAAGAAAAAGAGGACATACCAGACTACGTTACCCATGTAAGGAGTCTCTATAATAGGAAGCCTATAGCTGAGCAACCCAATGAGAAAGCAGTCTCTACTATGTTCATTAATGGGTTCCACAATGAAGAACTCTATAAGGACCTAGCAAGCAATTTGAATATGTAGATAGATGACGTGCTTGTTCTGAGAGTCTTTGAGAAATCCATACGGGTAGAAAACTTGCTTAGGGAGAGAAGCTTTCGAACAGCACAACAGGGTAGCAATGCAATTAGGAACACTGAGAGAGTTACAACAACTAGTGAACAAGTAATCTCTAACGAGCAGGAGAGAGGGAAGAGTGTTGACCAGACCCAAGCTATAGCTGACCTAAAAGTGGAGTTGGCTAGACTACAAGAGTCAATACAAAGACCTATGTGATCCCACATGCAGTGTGTACACTATGGAGGAAATCACTTACCATCTAAATGCTCTGAACCCAGATCAAGGCCTTGTGCAAATTGTGGAAGATTCGGGTATGACGCCATGTATTATTGATTGCTAAGATGGTTTCCCTACCAACAACCTTATACGCAGCCATATTATCTAGACAAGCATATTTTGGAAGGGGAGCCCCTTTGGCCCTCCCTATGCCCAACAATTCAAAGCCAGTTGTGCCAAGGGGGGACAGATATCAACCCTACAGGGATCCCTAGACCTCCTGCATATATCATTACCCATCCATTGACTAGTGCACCTTCTGGAGGAACCCCTAGAGGAAGATTCTTATTTTAATTCTTATGTCTCTTACAAACAGGGCAATCCAATATTGATCGACTATAGACCCGTGCCAATCATGGCCATAAGCAGAGGAAGAGGTAAAGGCCTAGGAGGAACTCAGAACCAAGGACCCATAGCGTGTTGGACATGTGGTCATCCCGAGCACATCTCATCTTGCTACCCTGAAAAGGAGCAAGAAAATAGAGAGAAGGTTGAGTTGAGGTGCCTAGAATGTAGAGTCATACATCTATTCATTAATTGCCCTACGCAAAAGCCCTCCACTAGCTCAGCGATTGTACCACTTATGCCACTCTGGCTCTTTTGTGTCGAGTCACACGACAATGATGCTACACCTGTTCCCCTAAAATTCATGACACAAGCTCAAACGAAGTAGTCCGGTATCTCACTACCCGAGCCTAGCAACTTGGATGCATCCTCCATTGGGAGGAAGAATCAATGATAGAGGAAAAAGAGAAATGAGGCAAAAATAATGTTCAAAACCAAGAGTGAGACCATATTAACCAAAGGAAAGCAAGTTATGGATGTTGAAGCAGAAACATCCGCTCCTAAGATGAGAGAGAAGGGAAGCACTAAGGTTGGAGAGTACCCTAACCCCAACCAGCACCTGAAGGTTGCAAATAAGGTTAAGGAGTGGATAAAAGAAGTGCACACTCACCTTTAAGTTTTTGAACCTATAATTGAGGAAGAGATTGAGGAACTCTCATCCATGAGCCCACCAATCTTACCTACATATTTGAGGGCAGGAGAGACAACACCACCACGTGAATAGCTACATGGGCAAAGTGAGAGGACCAAGAATACACAAATAGTTCAAGAACATTGGCAAGGAATCCACGAAGCTGAGGAGGGAAAGAGGGATAGCAGCTTGCTAGCCACACTCATAACAACTCATGTGACAGTGCCATTGGGAGAATTGCTAAGACAAAACCCTGTGCTTTGGCAAGAATTGAAGCAATGGGTAGAACACAGTAATGACCATAAGCTGCAAGACTTTCTAGGCCACAATGCCGTGATACACATACCAAGCCTATCATTGAATCCCATATCTAAGTTCCCATAAATAAATGCCTTTTGGGAGGGCATGGAGATGCACGTAGTCTTACCTATCGTTGCCCTAGGAGATACTACACGAAAGGGGATAGTGGACATGGGAGCAAGGTTAGTGTACTTAGTCATGCAATCCTGCAAACTTGGGGAAACCCACCGATGGAAACCACAAGATTCAATGTCACCCTAGCAAATGGGATGAAAGTTAGACCTTTGAAGTCCTAAAGGATTGGCCACTAAAGATAGTGGGAATCCAATTCTTAGTGAACTTCATAGTCATGAAGGGAGTGGATTATGATTACCTGCTAGGGAGGCCATTGATAAGAAATGCTAGGGTAATAGAGGATCAAGGTAATGGCCTAATATTCTTGGGCAATAGATCTGAAGTAGTCCAAGTAGAAATGGACACTTGGAAGACCTCATATGTGGACTTAGATGCCATCTCTAACCTATTGAAGGGAACTCGAAAGCGAGAAGTGGTTATGGGCCTCTATTAATAACAAAGTACATTCCTTGCCTTGAGGATGAGCAAGATTGGATAGACATGTTGGCAATGATTGATCTCCCATTCTTAGAGAAAGAGGGTGAATACATGCAAGTTGTAGACTTTGCTAACAACCCTAAGAATGCCATCACTTCTAAACTACCCATAGTACTTGTGTGCATGATGATCGGAAGGCCCATGGGCCAACCTGCATCAATTGCCTGTCATGTCCCAGCAAACAAACTTGAACTTCACAAAATCCTTAAGCACTTGTCAAGGAAGCTTGCAGATAACCCAGCCGCCAACTTGAAGACCCTGAAGGATTTTATGGGAAGTAGGGAGTGGCAATGACCAAGGTGCACAACCTAAATTTGACATATAACTGGGCTCTCATAACAAGTGAGACCATAGCCGAGAGTAGGAACCCTACAAGCAACCTACAGACCCAAACTGAAAATTCTAATGTGGCGTGTACAAGGACTATTGCTCCACTAGTGAGGAGAGCAAGGAGGAAGTAGATACCGTAGAATATGATTCAAAAGGAAGAATGATTGAGCATATCAGAGTAGCAGACCCTAAACCACGAGAGATAAACATGTTTCGAGTGAGCAAAGGAGTTGCCAAGGTAGACTGCAATCAATCTTGGCTAGAATGTCTCAAGATGGTAAATCAAGCAAGCGGGACTATCTCGTCCTTGCCCCCCACCACTATTTGGAGTTGTGAGTAGCACCAGGGGAGATAGCTTCTTCTAGTGAGGAGGGCGAGTACAATTCCAAGTCAGAGGCAAGCTCTGATAATAGTGACCTCAAGATACCTCAACCATCTACTAGGACTTGGCACACCAAAGGGGGCCTTCCGGTCCACCTAAGGCACAAGAAATTAAAAAAGAAAAAAGGGAAACAGTCACAGTCGATAAAAGCTAAAAAATAGAAGAAATCCCAAGACTTGCCCAAGCATTTCATGAGGTATAAAAAGGGTGATAGAATAGTGGTATTGGTAGGAGCCAAGTAGGAAGAATGGCAAGCAAGTGAACTCATCGAAGGACTATAGCCAAGGTTAAGGAAATCAACTTGGAAAGAGGGGAGGACAAGCCTCAACCTGTGTACATAGCGGATGACCTAATCAAGGAGGAAGAGCATGATCTCATAAATCTTCTAAGGGAGTTCACTGATGTGTTTGCATGGTCTTTAGACAAACTAAAGGGAATAGATCCGAGTATCATGACTCGTGACATTTCTATGACCCCCGAGGCAGCACCAATCAAGCAACGACTATATGCAATGAATCCTAAGCATACACATGCCATAAAGGAGGAGATTGATAAACTATTGAAGGCATGATTCATTTACAAAATAGAGCATACAAACTGGGTGTCACTCATAGTCATAGTCGTGAAAAAAATTGGAAGATTCGAGTGTGCATAAACTATAAGAAGGTCAACACAACCACAAAGCAAGACAATCACCCACTATCGTACGCGGAACACATGCTAGAGAGAGTGGCAGCGAAGGAAGCCTATAGCTTTCTGGATGGCTTCTCACGCTATAACCAAGTACAAGTCCCCATCTGAACGATAGGCACAAGATGGCATTCACCACCGAATGGGGGGTGTTTGCCTACATAGTCATGCCATTTGGACTTATTAATGCTCCTCTTACCTTCCAATGCCTCATGTGTACCATTTTCAAAGACATGCTCAAGAAATGGTTGGAAGTCTTTGTCAATGACCTATGCATCCACACCAAGTGGAAAGAGCACTTGGAAGAGCTGCGAATAATCTTTGAACGGTGTAGGCAATATGGTCTCTCATTGAACCCCTTAAAGTGCCAATTTTGGGTCAAGCATGGTTGCATCTTAGGGCACATTGTGTCAAAGAATGGGATAGCCACTGACTTTTCTAAAGTCAAGGTGATTGTAGACCTTCCCCCTCCAACCAACTTCAAGGGAGTTCAATGTTTCTTAGGCCACACATGATACTATTGACAGTTTGTACTAAACTATGCATTGATTATTCTACCTTTGCACAAGCTACTGATAGCATTTGAGTGGACCCAAGAATGTTAAAAGGCCTATGAAAGGCTTAAAGAGGCTCTAACTTTAGCTCCTATCTTAAGAGCCCCAAACATTAGTTCATCACGTTTCACATACACATTTCATGTACACATTGATGCATCAAGATTTGTCGTGGGAGCAATGTTGTGCCAACCTAGTGAATATAACCTAGACTATCCAATGAGTTTTGCTAGCAGATAGCTCACGAAGATAGAAATGAACTAGTCCACGATGGAGAGAGAATGGTTAGCCATGGAAAGAAGTTCAAATTATCTTCTAGCGACACCCTTCACCTTCTTTTTGGACGATTAGGCATTGCTTATCTTGTGAATAAACCTTATGCAAAGAGACGCATTGCTCGATGGTTACCTTTGATCTTGGAATTTGACTTCTCTATGGTCATATGCAAGGGCAAGCAACATTATATGGCAGATCACATGTCTCGCATACCCACAAGAGAGGCCGTTGGATAAGGAATCAGTGTGGATGACCTACCGAATGCACACCTTTCTAAAATATCCAACGAACAAGAAATGTTTAGAGTAGAATTCATGCCATACTAGGCAAAAGACATAGTCCACATACTCAAGAATGGACTACCACAACGACCAATAAAGAAAGCTATATTGAAAAAAATCATCTTGAAGATCCAACCTTATCAATTGATTACGGATCAACTATATCAGGTAGGACATGATGGACTTTTGAGGAGATGTATCTGCGAACACGAAATGTATGATGTACTCAAGAAAGCACATGGTGGAACTGTTGGAGGGCATTTCATTGGGGTGGGGACACTACCACATATAAGGTGCTCCAGACCCAATTGCGGTGGCCAATGTTATTCTATGATGCAGATAAGTCTATAAAGCATTGCGACAATGAGTGCCAAAGAACTAAAGTCCCTACTCGTAAGGAAAAAATGGAGTTGACCCAATGATTATGTGCCAACCATTCGAGAAGTGGGGAACTGATTTCATTTGGCCAAATCAATCCTGCAGCTTAATATTCACAAGCCCAAATACATCATTGTTGCCATAGACTCTCACCAAGCAAGCAGAAGCTTGAGCAACTCATAAAAATAACACAAGGACCATAGCCAAGTTTCTTTGGGAGCAAGTAATCTCGTGGTTCAGCTACCCCATAGATTTGGTTAGTGACCAAGGTACACACTTTATCAATGAAGTGACCATTCGCTTATTATCCACCTTCCTAATAATCCAAAGGAAGTCCTCTCCATACTATCTACAAGCCAATGGTCTAGCCAAATCTACAAACAAGATCTTGGTGGGTATTCTAACGAAAGTCATCTCTACCTCACATAGTGACTAGGCCAACAAACTTATGGCAGCTTTATGGGCATACCAAACAGACTACAAAATAGACACATGACAAACTCCATTCAAGTTGACCTATGGAACTAAAGTTTTTTTGCCAATGGAATTCCTTGTTCCCAACTTGAGAATAGCAGCCCAAGAGCAATGAGAGGGCCAATAAGCATGGACAAATCACCTAGTGGAACTAGAACACCCCTCTAAGACCCGTCTCATTGCAAGACATGATTTAATCTCCAAAAAGACACACTGCAAGAGTTGGTTTGACAAATATGTTATGCAACGAGACTTTCGGCAAGGAGATTTAGCTTTGCTAAACTCTATCAAAGGACACAAGCAAAAAAATGAAATTTAGGGGATTGGGACCCTTCAAAGTTCGTATTGTCAGTAGAACGAGGAATGTGGAATTAGAAACCTTAGAAGGACAGGGTATAGGTTTCTTTAATGGAAACATTGGCATAGTGATCATCAGGCAAAGCAAGAGCTCTAGAACTGTGGTGGTTCCCCTTAGGCTAGAAATTGTAGAGAAGGCACTAGGACTACTAGAGAAGCCGAAAAGGAGACCCAAGAGGGATGTGTATGGAATGCTAGGGATGGACAAAAGAAGAGTCTACACCAATGATGGAATCAACCTAGCCAATATCCCAGATCCCACCATTCAGTTGCATGCTAAAATAATGCATACACTTTTTTCAAGCTAGAGATACAATGCCCTTACGAGTAGAATCGGCCTACCCTTACTAGAAAGCCTTGCAGCTAATGCCTTGGGACAAGGTGAATTGGAATGCCTACATCTAGAAAACAATACAGGCCTCGGCAAAGGTACTAGTTGTAGCACCAAGGGTGGCAGAAGGAGAGTCCTCGGCTACCATTGTAGAGTCCGAAAGGAAAAAACCTTTCTCCAAGGCCTCAACCACAGGTTTTGGGAGAGTATTAACAGCCATTATCCAAGAAGCTCAGTGGAGAGAGAAGTGGTAGAGGAAACCCCAGAGCCATCACCAATTCACCACCAATCTATGTGGAGCGTCTCTCTCCCATCCCAACAAGCCTGACCATCTTGATCTCAAGAAGAGAATAGGACAGAGAAGAAACCTATAAAGAGCAACAAGACAACATGGCAAAAATCACTAATGAAAAGAAAAATGACCAACCACTTCAGCTACATGAAGCCTTGAGAGCAAGAGGATAGTTAGTGAGCAACAAGGCTCAAAACTCTCGAGCCAAGGGGGAAGAAGGATGATTACTCTTAAAATCACCATTCGGAAGACTTGCTCCACCATTGAGGAAAATAGTGAGCTGCAAAGGGTGGAGGAGGAGTCAAAGAGACTAAAAGAAGAGCACAGAAAGAGGCAAGAAGAGGAGGAAGAAAGGCTGAGAAGACAAGGAGAGGAGATTGCCCTTGCCATTTGAAGATTAGTGGAGCAACCCTCCCAATTTTAAGAATTGGCAATAGTGAGCCCAATAAGGGAGGGCATGCCAAGCACAAGCATAGTAGTGGAGGAAGCTGGACCAAGACCAGTGGTGGAAGGCAAGGGTTGTAATGTCCCCATTAGTTAGTTTATTTTAATAAGAAATGTGCATATACATTCCAAAATTTGATTTATGTTGAAAACAAAATGGAAAAGATTGCACATTTTTAAAACTAGCTCTAACTATGAATATAATTGCTGAGGTATTATATGCCAGTTCATGGAAGAAAGGCTTGGGAAACCCTCCCAAGACAAGCTCATTAAAACTATGTTTGTAGTATGGAATAAAAAAAAGAACTAGGCTAGTGGATAGTCACTTGGCAATTAAGTGCACTTGGGTGATGACACTGCCAAGATGGGTGACCTCCCCGGAAGCTTTTCCTACAACTAGTGGGAGCTTCTCACGCGCAGCCAACGGTGCCGACAAAGCCTTCGCAGCTCGTTGCCAAGTATGCCGAGGCCAAGATGCCAAGGTCTATGCCTTGTTCGTTACTTTGGTCGTGAGCCTTGGAGTGATACTCACCTGATGACATGATGCACAATGCTCGCTCGTATAATCGTAAATTTTTATCTTCATGTTCCAAAAACGGAGTCTCCCTCTCTAACATCATCGATGATGTCATCAAAAACACTAAAAGCAAGTATTCTCTCCTTATCATCCAATGATGTCATCAAAAACGCTAAAAGCAAGTGTTCTCTCTTTATCTCCCCCTCCCCCCTCATTACTATATAAACAAGGGTAGACTGTCACATCAAAACAAGAACAACCCTTGCAAAAGTTTCTCTATTGCGATGCGATGAAGCTCTACTGCAATTAGTCGAGCCTCTCTCTCTCCACCTATGCAGAAGCACTGCTCAAATCCATCAAGCTTTTTCCATGGCTCCTAAGAGACATCGAGATACTGAGCGAGGTCATGCTCGAAGAGCTCCCCAAAATGAGGAAGTAGTCGTTGTTGAAGCGCAAGCAGAAGTTAACCCCGAATCACACACAGCCAATGGTGCCAACGAAGCCTTCATAGCTCATTGCCAAGTATGCCAAGGCCAAGATGCCAAGGTCTTTGCCTTGGTTGTCGCCTTGGTTGCGAGCCTTGGAGTGATACTTGCCTGATGACATGATGCACGGTGCTCACCCGTATATTCGTAAATTTTTATCTTCATGTTCCAAGAACAGAGCCCCCTCTCTAACATCATCGATGATATCATCGAAAACACTAAAAGCAAGCATTCTCTCTTTATCATGCAATAATGTCATCAAAAACTCTAAAAGTAAGTGTTCTCTCTTTATCTCTCCCCCCCCCCCCCCCCCCGATTACTATATAAACAAGGGTAGACTGTCATGTCAAAACAAGAACAACCCTTGCAAAAGTCTCTCTGTTGTGATGTGATGAAGCTCTGTTGCAATTAGTCGAGCCTCTCTCTCCACACCTACGCGGAAGCACTGCTCAAATCCATCAAGCTTTTCCATGGCTCCCAAGAGAAGTCGAGATGCTGAGTGAGGTCATGCTCAGAGAGCACCCCAATGTGAGGAAGTAGTCGTTGTTGAAGTGTAAGGGGAAGTTAACCCCGAATCCATTCAACCCAAAAACCAGTTATTCCACAACAAACTAAGGTTGCGGTCATACCCTGCGATCACGACGGATGGCTGAATGGAGATAATCAGGTTTAGTACATAAGAAAAGAATTACTTTTAAGCTATCTATAACTTCCTAATTTTTCTATTACTTTTTTTTCATCTTATGATAAAATGAGGAATAAGTTAGTAATAGCCCATAGGATAAGTCTGTTACATAGATTACGATTAGTTAGAATGTACTTAAACTTACAAAAATATGTATTATCAATTGCTTTTTAGGAAAGAACACACGAATTGATGAGGGGATAGATTCTATGCATCGCATACATTGACAAGTGTGTTAAAACTATTTTATGGTTTCAGAGAGTTCCCCAGCATGAGGAAGTAGTCACTCTGCTGAAGCGCAAGTGGAAGTTAACCCCGAATCCATTAAACCCAAAAGACTAGTTATTCCACAACAAACTGAGGTTATGGTCATTCCACGTAATCACAATGGATGGCTGAACGGAGATAATTAAGTTTAGTACATAAGAAAAGGATTACTTTTAAGCTATCTACAACTTCCTAATTTTTCTATTACTTTTTTTGCATCTCACGATAAAATGAGGGATAAGTTAGTAATAGCCCATAGGATAAGTCTGTTACATAGATTGTGATAAGTTAGAATGTCTTTAAGCTTACAAAAACATGTTAGTATTATCAATTGCTTTTTAGAAAAGAACATGCGAATTGATGAGGGGATAGATTCTATGCATCGCATACATAGACAAGTGTGTTAAAACTATTTTATAGTTATGACTACTTTTTGATTTGTGAATTATGAATTATGTCTCTGTTAGAATATCAAGCTCATTTAGTGTGTGTTGACCGACATGAGCTGGACACAGCTAGTCTAGCCATAGTAGTTAGATACATTAAATAAGTCAGTGCCTTTGGTGTGAATGGTCTTATGACCGTAGGTTGTATCTTTCACTATTGAGTGTGGTATAAATAATAGAGTGTGAGAGAGGAAGCGAGTTGCTTCACTCTGTCTGTCATCTATCTGCCTCTTTGAATCTGAACATGGTATCAGAGCTTCATCCATGAGGCTGTGGGAGAATGGGCATGACAACTTGCAGTGCAAAGGAGATGGAAGTAAGGAATCAGGAAAAATCACGGACTGCCTCCTGAGTCTGAAAATCGTGGACTGCCTCCTGAAATCTGTGTCCTGAAATCGTGGACTGCAACCTGTGTCTGAAAATCGTGGACTGCCTCCTGAATGAACAGCAACCTGTATCTAAAAATCTGCGCCTGCTGATCTGAATGGATAGCAACCTGTATCTGAAAATCTGCACTTGCTGATCTGAGTGAATAGCAACCTGTCAATCTTCAGTGGGGCACCTGGACAAGGTTCATAGAGCATGTATGCTCACTATTGAAGGTATTTGAAGTGTGCAAGGAGTAAATGCTTGTGTGGGAGCTCTGTTATGAGCTGGAGTGACAGACACAGACCTGTAATCATTTCTGAACTGTTATAAACATGAATGGACAGCATGCATTCAGTCATTACTGACACACAGGAGCCTTGTACTACACTCAGAAAGCATCTTTGGAGCACAAGAATGTGTCAAAGCATGTATACATTGGATCAAATGTCTTGGAGCTGAGATCTCTTACTCAGAATACTCAGATCTGAAAATCTGAAAACTGTCATACACAGTCAATGACAAAATACTCAGATCTGAAAATCTGAAAACTGTCATACACAGTCAATGATAGAATACTCAGATCTGAAAATCTGAAAACTGTCATACACAGTCAATGACAGAATACTCAGATCTGAAAATCTGAAAACTGTCATACACAGTCAATGACAGAATACTCAGATCTGAAAATCAATGATAGGCTGAAAACTGTCATACACAGTCAATGACAGAATACTCAGATCTGAAAATCAATGACAAGCTGAAAACTGTCATACACAGTCAATGACAAGTACTGTGCATTACTGAAGCAATACAGGTCATCTTGGGGGTTCCATCATCTATATGAACTGGCCTATACATGCTAATGCATGGAGAATTGAAGCAAGCAATGAGCATCATTGAAAACTGAATTTTGAAGCTGAAGTAAATGCAGTTACACTGTCCTGGCTAATTACAATTTTGGAGCTGCTTGGAGCTTGGTATGCTGAATTCTGGTTGACTGCAACCTGAAACTGAATTTGTTGACACACTCAGTTTGGACTTGAAATTGCTGCTGGTTACTCACAGTTTACAGTTTTCAGACTGCATGTATGTACCCTAGCAGTGAGGTTACATAAGCTTAAGCTGAAGCAAACACATAGCTTATGTATTGACAGTTATATCTACAGTTGAGACCACTTGTTTGTGGGTTGTTTTGGGGTGTCAGTGGGATGAAATACCCTGGTTTTTTTACTGCAATTAATTGCAGAAAACTGTCATAAACAGTTCCGGGCTGAAGTTGAACTGTTAAGAAAATCTTGGTTTGCAGGTAGTCAGGCAAGGTCTGCAACATGGCAAATGCTGATAGAACTGATAATGTAACCCAGATTGTGGGAGAAAAGCTTGATAGCAACAACTATGCAATATGGAAGTTCCGCATGGAGAACTTTCTGATAGGCAAAGGATACTGGGACTTAGTGACAGGTGTTGAGGCTGAACCTGAAGTTCCAGATAGGAATCCTACAGCTGATCAAAGACGAGCACATCGAGCTTGGACGGAAAGAGCTCGCAGAGTTTTACATTGGCTATCATTATGTATATCGGATGCTATGGTGATGCAGATCATGAACTGTAAATCCCCAGCAGATGCATGGAACATATTGGTCAGGTACTATGGCACAATTACAAGTGCCAGGAAGATACAACTGAAGCAAAAATTCAACAACATAGAGAGGAAGAACAGATCCATACAGGATTATGTCACGGAGATTAAAACCTTAGCAGATCAGCTCGCATCTGTTGGCTCACAGGTAGAAGATGAGGATATGGTTGCAGTGACCTTAAATGGCTTGGGTCCGGAGTATAAGTCTTTTGACACTTCAGTATCTGTGCGGGCTGAGATGCCTGATTTTAATGAGCTGGTTGCATTATTGATTCATGAAGAGGTGAAGCTTGGCTTACCTACAGGGTCAAGCAGCTCTAAGAATAAGGATGCAGTTTTTTATTCGAATCAGCGTGGTCGTGGTAGCCGTGGTAGAGGCTATGGATCTGGCAGAGGAGGCCAGCAGAATGCATCCTATAGTAATAGCAATCAGCAGTCATCAAATGCAAGAGGTAGTGGCAGCTTTCGAGGTAGGGGGAGATTGAACTCCCGTGGCAGAGGCTCATGGCAGCAGCAGCGTCAGTCAGACAATCCAAATAAGGACAAGGATTGTCACTACTGCGGAAAGTATGGGCATATTGCAAAGGATTGCTGGAAGAAGCAGGGAAATCAGAAGGGCAAGCAGCATGGACATTATGCTACGTCCAGTCAGGCAGATGACTCTGGTGATAGACTGTTTGCCATGCAATATGTCAAAGATAAGGCTACTCAAAAATCATCTGATGATGTAGTGTGGTACATTGACTCGGGGGCGTCGAATCACATGACCCCTCATGGTGATTGGTTCACGGATATGGTGGCTGAAAAGCATGGCTATGTATGCACAGGTGATGACACGCAGCATAGCATTGAGCATAAAGGCAAAGTGCCTCTGGTTGTACATGATGGCAGGAAGAAGAATCTTCATGATGTTTTGCATGTTCCTTCGATTACGAAGAACCTATTGTCTGTGGGTCAAATGACAGAGCAGAACTTGCAGGTTCGCTTCAATAAGCATGGCTGCTTTATTGAAGAGTTTGGCAATGGATGCAAGTTGATCGCGAAAGGCCACAGAAATGGAAGAATGTTCACTCTTGATGCTACACTACCAGAGCTGAATTCCGCTATGTTTGCTCAGGGTTCTGGCACTATCAGGGACTTAGAGATTTGGCACAAGAGAGTGGGGCATGTCAATTTGCAGAGGCTGCAGACCATGCAGAAGAAGCAGCTGGTAACAGGGCTACCTAGATTCCAATATTCAGATATTGGTCATGTCTGCGAGGCTTGCCAGTTTGGTAAGCAGTCACGATTGCCGTTTGTCAGGCATGTAAGACAGAGTACACGACCACTGCAGTTAGTGCACTCTGATGTTTGGGGACCAGCTCATAATGCATCTATGGGGAGTTCCAGATACTATGTATCCTTCATTGATGACTACAGTCGATATACCTGGCTTTACATATTGAAAACAAAAGATGAGGTCTTTGCTGTTTTTCAGAAATTTAAGGCACAGGTTGAGAAGGAATTTGAGTGTTACATCTCTTGCTTGAGATCTGATAGCGGTGGGGAGTATGTCTCCAATGAATTTGCTGATTTTTTGGCTGAAAATGGCATTCGTAGGCAGCTAACCTGCAGCTACACTCCGCAGCAAAACGGAGTAGCTGAAAGGAAGAACAGGGTTCTAATGGAAGCTGCCAGGGCCATGATGAATGAGAAGCATATGCCCCTTTACTATTGGGCAGAGACTGTTGTGACAGCCGCATATATTCTGAACAGGACTCCCACTGCAGGCATTCATGACATGACACCGTTTGAGAGGCTCTATGGCTATAAGCCGGATGTAAGACACATGAAGGTCTTTGGCTGTCTTGCTTATGTGCACATTCCAGATGAGAAGAGGAAAAAGCTGGATCCCAAAGCGCATAAGAGTGTGTTCATTGGATACTCGCAGGAGAAGAAGGCATACAAATGTTATGATCCCTCTACTAGGGAGACTTTGGTAAGCAGGGATGTCATCTTTGATGAGCTGGGCTCTTGGTATGTCTCACCAGTTGCAGTGCTATCCGATCTGTCTTCCACTCATGTCTCTACAGTTGATATGCAGCAGAGCACTGCTATGACAGGCCCTATCAGTCAGACAGTATCCCCATGGACAGGGACATTGAGGAGCTCACCGTCCACTGACACGGGTATGTCAGTGAGGGGGAGACATGATGTCTTGGACAGCAAAGGAAAAGAGAAAGTTAGTGAGGATGGTATGATGACACCTGGCAGAATGACTTCGGGCTATGAGTCTAGTGATACTTTAGACAGCGAACTTGGTATTCCGACTGTCTATACGCCTGGCACGAGGCAGAACATGTACATTCCGCCTCATGAGAGAGGTGAATCGAGTAGTGCACCACAGCCTAGACGATCGCAGAGGGTCAGATACCCTGTTGACAGGTTGACGTACTCTGGTTATTCTGCAAAGCATTATGCATACATGACAAAAGTGATGGAGATCAAAGAACCAGGTACTTATGCTGAAGCTGCAAAGGATGAAAACTGGTGCATGGCTATGGACGAAGAGATGAAAGCCTTGGCTGAAAATCAGACTTGGGATTTGGTACCACTGCCTGAAGGGAAAAAGCCTGTTGGCTGCAAATGTGTGTATAAAATCAAATGTAAGTCTGATGGCAGTGTAGAAAGGTACAAAGCAAGGCTGGTCGCTAAAGGATATGCTCAGCAGTATGGACATTCAGCCCGGTTGCAAAAATGGCAACCATACGAACTGTTATTGCCTTGGCTGCTGCAAAAGGCTGGAAATTGCAGCAGATGGATGTTAAGAATGCATTCCTCAATGGTGATTTAACAGAGGATGTATACATGGTTCAGTCGGAAGGGTATGAGCACCCTGATTTTCAGCATTATGTGTGCAGGCTGAAAAAGGCACTGTATGGGCTGAAGCAGGCTCCGAGAGCCTGGCATGCTAGGATCAGCAGTTACTTGCAGAGTCTTGGATTTGTTGTTGGCAGGGCTGATCACAGCCTGTTTACAAAGAAGACTGACAGTGGCTTGGTAGTGCTGGTCATATATGTTGATGACTTGATAATCACTGGAAATGATGACATGGGAATTCAGCATGCTATGAAGATGCTGAAATCTGAATTTGACATGAAAGATCTGGGAGATCTGAAGTATTTCTTGGGTATTGAGGTCGTACCAGCTGAAAATGGCTTATGGCTAATGCAGAAGCACTATGCCATGGAAATGCTTAAGAAGTATGGCATGGCTGAATGCAAACCACTGGATACACCTCTGGACCAGAATGTAAAGCTAGACATGAACACTGGGGCTGAAGTAGAAGATGTGACTATGTACAGGCAGATGGTCGGCAGTCTGATTTACTTGACCATCACTAGGCCTGACTTGAGCTATGCAGTAGGGCTGATAAGCCAGTTTATGCAAAAGCCGAGAAAGCCGCACTTGGATGCAGTTAGACGCATCATGAGGTATGTTAAGTCCACTGTAGACTATGGGCTGTTCTATGTCAGAGATAAGCCCTTGATACTGATTGGATACACAGATGCAGATTGGGCAGGATGCTCAACTGACAGACGATCTACGAGTGGCTATGCCTTTGGCTTTGGTAGCGGCATGATCAGTTGGAGCAGCAAGAAGCAGCCTACGGTTGCTTTATCTAGTACTGAGGCAGAGTACAGGGGGGCTGCATTGGCAGCATGTGAGATTGCTTGGCTGCTCAAGCTTATGGCTGACTTGGATATTCAGGTTGATGCTCCAGTGAAACTGTTATGTGATAATCTGAGTAGTGTACTCCTGGCCATGAATCCAGTTTACCATGCTAGGACAAAACACATAGAGGTACACTACCACTTTATTCGTGAGATGGTTCTTGTAGGAAAGGTTGATCTTATGCATGTGAGGACTGATGAGCAGGTAGCAGATATCTTTACCAAGTCTCTAGGTAAAGATAAGTTCTGTGGTTTTAGACAGCTACTTGGAGTACATATGCTGTCTTGAGCTTGAGGGGGAGTGTTAGAATATCAAGCTCATTTAGTGTGTGTTGACCGACATGAGCTGGACACAGCTAGTCTAGCCATAGTAGTTAGATACATTAAATAAGTCAGTGCCTTTGGTGTGAATGGTCTTATGACCGTAGGTTGTATCTTTCACTATTGAGTGTGGTATAAATAATAGAGTGTGAGAGAGGAAGCGAGTTGCTTCACTCTGTCTGTCATCTATCTGCCTCTTTGAATCTGAACAGTCTCTTATGATTCCGTGCTTGTAACAGCCGGACGAGTTGTGGATTGTGGTGGTTCAAGACGTTGGGGTCCCCAACCCAATGCTCCCTAAAACTATGCGGAGTGTGGAAAAACTCACATGTGAGTGGGGGTCCTATGCTCCCGAGGGAGGTAGGTGTTTTTGGTTTTTGATCACTCGAGCACTTGAGAGGGCAAAGGGCCGAGTGATAAGTGCCCCTACTATGTAGGAGGGCTATGAGGCTCAAGGAAGCTTAGAGGGGCTCTGAGCTAGTGAATACCCTACTGACTGCAGATGGAGTGCGATCACATACAGCCCAATCTCAAGGGATTGGAAGGTCCTATCCTAGGCTAGACATTGTCTTTTTGTGAAAATATAGTTTTGTACCACTCTGCGGAGTGATGGTTCTGCTTGTTATTATGAAATAAAGTATATGATTTCCAAATTGTTTGTTATGTGCTAAAGATTGAGTTTAACGAACCCATTTTAGTGGAGTAATAAAAGGAACTTGTTTTTTTAATGTCCAAACAGCGTGGTAGTATGCTTTGCTAATTAGAAAACTAAAGTAAACCCAATCGAGGAAAGTGGGAGGCTTTCATCTTGACGATCAAATGCCTATGACTAGGACCCGATAAGTCGGGTAACTTTCCAACACTAGATAGAGTTGATTAAATGGTGACCCTCCCAATATCTATAGGATTAGTTACCAGGTTTAACACTATTTTAGGGGGCCGGAGCTGAGATTTTACCTTATGGGTAGGGGGATCGAGTTACACTCTCCCCTGTCTCTCACTCTCTTTGAACCAAGTGCAGTGTTAACCTCGCTTCTGCCTTTGATTAATTACAAAGTGGACTTTCTTAAGTGAGCCTTAGATTGTTGTTCGGGGTCACTTATCCATGCTTTCCCTAAGAAGTAGAACTAAGATTCCCATATTCAACTAAGTCCTAGGTTTCCCATGGGGAGACTGGATGGTGATGTGCATGGATATGAATTTCAGTTGACTACTAAGAGGACTCCTACAGGTCTATTGGAGGAGGCACCTCACAAGGGTAAAGACCCATTACACCCAATCCCACCATTCTTGACCACACAAATAATCACCCCAACACATGGTACTGCAGTGGTACTGCAGAAGGGGAGGCCATTGAAAGCAATCTCATGGCTTGGGTGCAATACCTAGTTAGCAAAGTGCATGAAATTGTATATGCACCCAACGAATGAGCCCCTCTTGCACAAGAACCAAGAGACCAGCAACAACCCCAATGATGCAGAATGATGACAAGGGCCAAAGAAGGTATTCCGATTAGAAGTGTCAAGCACTTCGGTACCTTCAACCATGCTCCATAATCAAAATCAAGATGAACTGGTAAATGAATATTGTTTTTCATAACTATCAAGCATTATCCTTAGGTGCCGCAACATTGAAATAAACCTATCTAGACAATGACAAAATAAGAGTGGATTTAAATACCTCGTCCAACTCATCCCAAGTATCCTGATGAATGCCTTCAAGCTTTACACTCTTGGTTTTCAAAGGCTAAACCTAGTTCTTTTGAACCAATTACATGCCATATCTGTCTTCCAATAGGTGAAATTAGTACCATCAAGCTTTTCAATATGGAACATAGCACTATTGTAAAACTCAAGAGAACAGGCTATTGTAAAACTCAAGAGAACAGGCTATTGAAGAACCCCAACCATAATGACAAGATTCCAATGTAAAACTCAAGAGAACAGGCTATTGTAAATGACTGCAGAATAGCCCCAAAACTTAGTCAAAGCAAGGGTAAAATAGGAGAGATAATCAAATAATGAACTGTCCATTAATTGCAAGTAACAGATTGTCAAATCCAAGTATCTACTCTCATAAAGAATGCTGAAAATTATAATTACAACATTGTTGTAATAAAATGCAACAATATGGCAAGAACCCCAACCGTGGGCAATGGATCAAGGAAAGCCAAGCTCCCATTGCCAAGAATATCCAAGAACAATCGAGATATGTAAAAGCAAGGACCGTTGAATGGACATACAATCGGTACCAAGATCTGTCACAACCTCAATGTGTCAGTAAAACATACATCAAATAGGCATAGATGTCATACATGTAGTAGGTCTTAAGAGTAATAAAAGAGAACTACCAAATGCACAACTGACTAAGCAAGGGTAACAAAGCTCAAAACATAGCCAAGTAGGGTGTATACATCACTGGCATCATATTGATAGAGACAGGTGCCAAGTCTAAAACATGTAATCAAATCGACCCATTGAAGAGTAACTTCATCTAATAAGCATCAAGAAAGTATGGACATAGCTCCATGAGTCTCAATATCTAAATAAAAGAAGCTCAAGCTCAAATGCATAACATCCAAATCTCAATCCAAATATCCAAGTGTCAAGTAGCTCCCAGTGAAACAAAGCCAAATGCCAATTGAGGAAGACAAGCTCAATGCATTAAGTACATGAGATTCGAGTGTCCAAGATATATTGAGTGTAGAGCCGGGAGCATAAACCACAAGAACTCTTCAAACCTATAACCATGTATGCCATTGTAGCAACTAGACATTAATGTCACTCAAATACAAAGCTCAAATGTCTCCATTAACATAGCATTGATAATAGGCATCAAGATATCCAAATAATATACCTGTATAACATCAATGATAGTAGGCATAAACTATCTCATACAAGTGCTTGCTGCCCTATTTGTTATAACAGTGAATATCTCTATATAAATTGAGCTATTTCAACTCAAAATAGTCAAAGTATCTCAAGACATCAATCAAGCATCTATCCCAACACCAATACATAAAGTAAATGATCTTTTTTTGCATTTGCGATCATTTTAGCCTCCATTTTGGACCTACAAGTGGTCTCGACAGTAGTTTCTAGATATACTACAGTTTCATCTTTGTCAGCTATTTACAAATACACTGATGATAGCTTTCAAATTTGCAAGGTTTCAAGTGTTTGTTAGGGTTGCAGACACATAAGGCATTTGCATACAAATTATAGATTACATTTATTATCATGCAATTAGTGAAAAAGGCTATCTATTTGATTGTGGTATATCTAGAATCAACTAGCTTGCAAATTACAATTTTTTACACGGTTTTTTGTTTTGTCAAAATGTCTAACAACTTCAATCAAATTATTAGAAAGAAGCTTGATAAGAACAATTATCATGCATAAAAGTTTAGGATGACAAATTTCTTGAAGGGCAAAGGAGTTTGGAATTACATTGAAGGAGACACGGCAGTAGCACCCAATGATCAATGTCACAGATAGCATGATGGACTTGCAAATATTTGATATCCCCACTATTTTGTGAAAGAATTTGGTAAGGTAGTTCAAATAAACACAAAAGCCAAAAAGTTGTTGAATTAAGTAAAAAGAGAACACCTTGATGATTATACCTTGAAGATCAAGAGTGTCATGGAAGCTCTTGAATCTATCAATATGGTATTTGATGATCATGATGCTATGCATGCATGCTTAGATGGTGGACTTGGAGATGAATACAAGAGCTTCAGGTTATCGATGAATATGAGGGATCACATCTCTGATTTCGCAAACTAGATTTCTATATTGATACTTGAGGAGAAGAACCTTGGCTTGGATTTCTCTTCTTCTCAAAGCTAAAATAAGAATGAATAGGTGCTTTACTCTACTAGTAGAGATAGAGGTCATGGTAGAGGCCAAGGTGGTGGTTGTGGTCAAAACTTATGATGCACAACAAAATAGAGAAGGACAATTCCGAAGTGGATGAGTCAAAGATGCCAAGTTGCAGATCCTAATAGGCAATAGTATTCTAGTGATAGCAAGGAATACTGGATTATAGTAAAAAATGCCACATTTTAAAAAACTACTTCAAAAAGAAGGCTAAAATTAGAAATGGAAAAAAGAAACAAGGCAATTATGCATCCAGTAGTACAAAAACAATGATGATATTAGAAGTGAGTTGTTGTTTATTATGTAGCACTTTATGAATAGTATGGCTGTTGATGATTCATCAAAGAATGATGTATAGTATGTAGACTTAGATGCCTTTAACCATGTAACTTGTCATGAAGAGTGGTTTAGAGAGATATACAATCTAGAGTCTCTAGGCTATGTGGAGACAAGGGATGATACAACTCACCCCATTACTCATGTTGGAAATGTTCCTTTCAATATGCATACGGTAAAACTAAGTACTTGGCTAATGTGTTGCATGTACCAAATATTACAAAACATTTATTTTTTATTGGTTAGATGGTAGAATAGGGATTGCACATTCGGTTCACATCATCTGATGGTTGTTATGTTCAAGATCTAAAAATGATTGGAAGTTGATTATAAAGAAAAACATGTTGACAGATTGTTTGCTCTTGATATAAGTCTACTTGAAATAAATGTTGCCATGTTTGCACAAGATTTAAGTATTATGGCTAATATTGAAATTTGGCATAAGAGAATTGGTCATGTGAATGTGCAATGGTTGAAAGACATACAATCAAAATAGATTGTGAAAGGTTTTCCTAAGTTTAGAGTTGATAGGATGGATAAATTATGTGAAGCATGTCAATTTGAAAAGCAAGCAAGACATGTGTTACCACATGAAAAGCATATATACAAGAAGCCACTTGAATTGATACATTCTAATATGTGGGGTCCTACAATGACTACAATTTTGAGTGGTTGCAAGTATTGTATTTCCTTCATTGATGATCATACTCACAAAGTATGGGTTTACTGTATGCAATATGAGAATAGTGAGGTATTCAATCACTTTAAAAGCTTTAAGGCTTTGGTTGAGAAGGAGACATGGTTGTATAAATGCCTAAGGTTAGATGGAAGGGGAGAATATCTCTCCAATGTGGTTTCTAACTTCTTACAAAAAAAAGTATACAAAGGTAGTATATGTATAGATATACTTCATAGCAAAATGGAATTGCTAAGTGAAAAAATATGCACATTGTAGAGATAGCTCAAGCATTGATGTCAAAAAGAAACTTGCCTAATTACTATTGGGTTGAAGCAGTTATTATTATTGTATATATTGTGAATAGGACACTCACTATTGTTATACATAGTATGGCACCCAAAGAGAAGTTTACATATAGAAAGCCAAATCTATCCCATCTAAAAGTATTTAGATATATTGCTTATGTTCATATTCCTAATGAGTTACACAATAAATTGGATCCCAATGTAGAAAAATGTGTATTTGTGGGATATTCTCTTGAGCAAAAGGGATATAGATGTTATAACCTTATTGTACATGAGCTGAAAGCTAGCAACAAGGACATTGTTTTTTATGAAATGAGTGGTTGGTATAGTAATGTGTAGAATGTAGTTGGGACTAACGTGCATGAGAGTATGGTTATGTAGAGAACAAGTCAACAATCACAAATATTAAGTAGACTTTAAGAGTCTCCTAGTCATGGTTATTATGTTGATAAAACTTGGAGTGGTAGATTGAGGTCATGGGTTATTCCACCAAGTACATTCAAGATATTAAGAAAAGGTAAAGAGAAAGCTACGAACTCACCTATTATGATAGGTGTATTATCAAGTTTATCTCATGTTAATGTTGATTCAAATGGCTTTGAGTAGAGCTTAGGTGAGGAGTTTGGGATTCCATCTATTAAAACACCTGGTATGCGTAAGGCATAAGAGGATGCTAAAGCACCTATTAGTGATCCAAGTCCATGCATGTCAAGTAAAGTAAGAAAGCCAATGTAGCACAGCGATTGACATATGATAGCTATGTATCTCATCACTATGCATACATGGCTAAGGCTATACATGATGTGAAACCCACTTGTTTTGAGGTTGCAATGGGTAATGCATATTAGGATCATGACATGAAGGATGAAAAAATGATTGCACTTAAGGAGAATGACACATGGGAGGTCAATCATAAGCCAAATGGATCTATTGAGCACTATAAGGCACAACTAGTTGCCAAAGGATATACGCAAACTCATGAAATTTATTATGAGGAGTTTTTTTCTCTAGTGCCTAAAATGGGAATTGCAATGGGTTGTCATAGTAGTGGTTGCATCAAAGAGTTGGATATGTGAAGGATCTCCTCAAGACTGAATTTGAGATGAAGGATTTGAAAGAGTTGCATTATTTTCTTAGCATAGAGATGATCAAGACTCCAGAGGGTATATGATTGTCACAAGGATAGTATGCATTGGATATGTTGAAAAAGTACGATGTGGTTGATTGCATATTTCTATAGCTTTGGGTGTTAATGCTAAGCTTAGTACACATGAGGGTAACCTGATTGAGGATGTCACTATGTGTTGAAAGATTGTGGGTAGCCTTATCTATTTGATGATCATTAGGCTATACCTAAACTGCACAATTAGTTTGGAGAGTCCATTTATGCAACTTCCACAAAAGCCACATTTGGATACAGTATGGTGCACATTACACTATGTCAAGTCCACATTGGATTATGCCTTATTCTATGGTGCAAGTGTACCATTGGACTTGCATGGTTACACAAATGTAAATTGGGCTGATAGTATTTCAGATAGGAGGTCTACCGATGGTTTTATGCTTTCCTTTGGCAATGTTGTTGTTAGCTAGAGTAGTAAGAAATAGCTAAAAGCTGCCTTATCTAGTATAGAGGTAGAGTACAGAGATATGAGGTAACTTAGCTACAGAACCTACTTGGTGATTTGGGGATGTGGTGAAAAGAAGGCTATTATCTACTATGATAACATTAGTAGCATTTAATTGGTCAAGAACCTAGTGTATCATGTGAAAACCAAACACATAAACATCTATTACCATTTGATTCGGAAGTGGATTCTAGCAAGTAATATTGACTTGGTTTATGTCAGCACAAAGGATCAAGCTACTAACATTTTCACCAAGTTCTTGGGAGCTAAGAAGCTTCAAGGCTTCAAGACTATGCTTGGAGTTCACGAGCTCATGTTAAGCTTGATGATGTAGTAGGATATCACTCACTAGCATTAACATGTTAGGTGACCAATATGAGGATACACTAGAGTGATTCTATAGTTAGACTACACCCACATAGTCCACCCTTAGTTATGGCACATTCAGTATGCCACCTCTTCTTTTCTTAGTGGATTCACACTTAGTGATCACATATACGTATGTTGTGGTACTTTCATATTATTCTTTTATCATGTTACAAACTTAGTTTTTTTTAGTGGAAGAAGAAGAAAGAAAAAGAAGAAGATTTTTGCCCTATCTTTCTGTATGGTCACATTTCCATTGTTTTTGTGTGTGTGATCTTGGTTTCTTAACCTCACTCCCCTCTTGTCTATTTTCATTTATATTAGAGTTTATCTTTGGTTTAAGTGGTTAAAGAGTTGGGGCTATAATATTAAAGTTCTAGTTCAAATCGGAGTCTTAGTTAATGAGATTTAGGGTCTTTTGATTAAAACATGGGGACACATGGAACTTGGACAACAAATCATAAGGGTACCATTTGCATGGTTAATTTAGGGTCAATAAGACTTAATTAGTTCACCTTTCATCCTTAATTAATGCAATTACTTTCCATACTCTCTTGCTTACACATATGGGAGGCTTTTAGGGGGCCATCACATTGAAAGATCAATCATTTGCTATGGGGAATCAATGTCTTATATGGGTTCTAATGGCCAAGAGAGTTGCAATCTAGGATTTCCAAAAATACAAGCATATTGCCAAAAATTATCATATTTTGCACCACAAGTCATGCTCTATCACCTAATTTTGTTGTGTTATCAACTCCTTTGCTGGTGTTTCTCTTCTTTGGATTGCTCCCCCCTCAACCTCCCACTAGTCTCTTTGACTATCTTCTTCAACCACCCTTAGAACCAATATGCTCACACTATTAGCAACCCCATGGCATGGCTACCAAATGCTAACTAGTGACAAGGATTTCCTATAACTGGTTGTGGGAGTGTGTTGGCGATTAACTACCCAGTGACTCATGGCATGCCAATCTTGCACACACATGATGGACTCAAGTAATGGCGGGTAGTGTGACATGAGACATTTGAAATAATATTGACACATGATTATTAAAGAATAGAAGCTAAGGGCTAGCTATAATATAAACTAAAACCTTGACAACTTGAATGACAAAAGGTGAACCCTAGACTAGAGTAGATTCGAGTTCTATTGATTATCTAAGATACAATAGACTAGGGCTACCCAAGCCGATGATGCTAATATAAGGAAGTATAAGACAAATTCTATTGGAATGTCAAGCCATCAAGCTCACACTTGAGCTTGTGCTAAACCATAGATATGACAAAACAATTTCAAGCAATACTCAAACTAAGACTTTTAGTCACTTGATGCTCTACAACTACTTTAAAGCTAGATGCACTATATTTGTTTCAAAACAAATAGGGGTGTCCTATTTATAACCCCCATAATGCCACCTTGCCTTGCTTCTTTTCTCATATTTCTACTTCTTGGTGGCCACTTGGCTATATTAGCTAAGTGAGCTAGCTGCCCAAATTTAGAATGGAATTGAGGGTCTTGAAACCCTTTTAACCTCTAATACTCTCAAGTCCCTAAAGCATCGCATCTAACATCAAAATTAACACATTGGTCTTTCAAAAGAATACATATGCATGCATTAAATAATATGGGGAATCCCTGAGAACTACCTCAAGTCTACATACCATACTTGAAATTTAGGAGTATACATGTTCTCAATTACTAAAATCATGTTGAGTTAACCCTTATCATCACATGAATAATAATGAATAGGAGCTTATATTAAATGCTTAAGTATCTAGAATTATTAACTTTGAATCAATTAAAGCTGATATTGAATCTCACTATGATGCTAAACCAATATCTTAATTAGTATTGTAAACACCTCCATTTGTACTATAACTGCATTGCTTATGCACTTTGTTCAACTATACCCTAATGTGGCTTAATCACCTCATTGGCATATTAATGACTTATAAACATTTCCAAGTTTAACAACACTTTTGAGGTCGAGGTGTCATCATCTGTGAAGTTCAAGCTAGTTTGCATGTGGTTTTCCTAGACAATTTGAGTTTGCATGTGCCTCCTACCTACTTTCTATGTATGTGCCACATTCGCAAAAGCTTGTTGTGGCTTCTATTTGTGGTGTGAGTGTTAATTATAATAGGAAGTGTCCACTATTTATTAGACTATGATCATTTTTAATCCATAGAAAAATAAGTATATATGTGGATCTGTACTAAAAGAGTAGCATATGTATTGTGTAAAGGACCATTAGTTATTTGTGTCAAATATAGTTATTTCCTTTTGTATGCTAACCAATAACTTCCTAATCTCATTGAAAACTTATTTGTTAAGAAGACATGAAATGAATATGCAAATATTTTATGAGAGAACTAAAGGTTAGAGAAGCAATATTTGTACCCATGTGCAAGCTAATAGAGTTCATAGAGCAAGAGTCCAAACTTCCAAGAAAAGCCTTAGAAACCTTGTAAAACCCAAGATGCCAACCTCCCAATAAGGTGGAAACACTTTGTATTCACTACCCCAAAAAAAGGACTCCATATAAGCCAATGTTAAGGATGCCTCTTGGCTTGTGGTGTCAAGAAGTGAATTGGAGAGAGAGAAAGAGGAGAGAGAAGATTGCAAAAGAGAGAGGAGTGTAGAAGAGAGAGAAACAGAGTGATGAGGAGAGAGAAATACTAGAATAGGAGAGAGAAAGATAGGAAAGAGAAAGAAGCCATTGAAGCTGAGAGGTGAAGAGGAGAAGGATAGTAATGTATTAATGTGTCAAAAAGATGAGAAAATTTACATGTCCCCTCCTTTTATACCAATGCCAATGTGACATGGCATCAATATTATTTACATACTAAATCATTATTCTTTCCAACTTCTTACAATCCATCCCATCCCAAAGGCTTTTTCCCTCTAAAACAAACTTACAAAGATTGGAAAAGGATGGATAGAATATAGTACTACTCCAACTTGTCCCTATTTGAAAACAGTCCTTGGATGTCCATAACCAGGCTGAAATAAAGACTCCCTTCTATATTTCCTTCCATAGTGCTCTGCAAGCTCAATATCTTTGAAAAGGGTGGTAGGGTTTTGTGCCATGACATCAGCTGAGAAGGATGGCTGTAAGCCATACACGTACTTGTGGAGTCGGTTGGTTGCACCCTTTTGGGATCTTCGAATGCTTGATGAAGCCTCTGCTGCTCCAATGTTGCCAAAATAATCTTCAAGGCTTGTGTATTTAATGCTTGGGATCAATCTTGAAGCTTCAGATGCTTAAGATTGAAGCATTAAACCCATTTCCCCAAAATTTTTGGCTCCATGGAAGCTCTTGAGCTTCAATCTTTGACCATTTGTGCCTAATCCTTGCAATTTCTTTAAGAATCCTTATTGAAATGATCCCACGGGCTGAAATGATGAAGAATCTTCAAGAAATTGATGATAATTGAAAGCTTGGGCTAAAGCTTTCATGGCTACCCACCATGGACTGCACAGTTAGGGTTTACATGAAGGTTGAAGATTCACAAATAGAGTACAATATTCAAGGATTACTGTGTTTTCACTTGCCAATTATCAGAGGAAGTGCCAAAGGCTAAGGGGATGAAGCAAGAGTAGCAGAGAACAGGCTAGAATCAGCCCAAAAAATGTGGTTTGGGGCTATTTGATGCTCCACGACTGAGCTCTCCTATGGCATATCGGTTATCAACCTAAAGAACTTGAAGCAGGGAAGCTAGACCAAGTGTTGCTTTGTCAAGAGGAGCAGGTATTTGAGAGATATGAGGAGATCTTGATGGTAGACTCCATGAAATGTGCAAGAAGCTCCAAGAAAGGGAATAGAGAACCCTCTCTTTTCAAAGTAACCACAATTTGTAAGCCCCGTTAACTCCCATTTCACTTAGTTACCTCCAAATTGCATGAAAATTTGGTGAGACAACTTGTTATTTTAGCCTTCCACTGCCATCTTTGTCCTTGAAGATCTCCATATATAGTCTCCTGCTAACTGTAGATGATTTGCAAACCTCTGTTGTCACTGTCTATGTCAAATACATGTAGTACTTGTCTGAAATTGGTTTTTACAGTGAAAAATTGGACTAAAATAGAAGGAAAAATGGATCAAACACCAATGCTCTGATACCACTTGTCAAGAAGTGAACTAGAGAGAGAGAAAGAGGAGAGAGAAGAATGCAGAAGAAAAAGAAGAAGAGAGAGAAAGAGAGTGATGAGGAGAGAAAAACACTAGAATAGGAAAGAGAAAGATAGAAAAGAGAAAGAAGCCATTGAAGCTAAAAGAAAGGTGAAGAGGAAAAGAATAGTAATGTATTAATGCTCAAAACGATGAGGAAAATTACATGTCCCCTCCCTTTATACCAATATCAGTATGACATGGCATCAATATTATTTACATACTAAATCCTTATTCTTCCTAGCTTCTTACATGTGGAAAATAAGTAAATCAAGTACAACCTCAAGAATAATGCAAACCATGCTTCCACACATTGTTGGTTGTACCTATGATGCAATTGGTAAAATAGCGACATGAACAAGACATCTAACTATACCAATATATTGTGAATGGGTCAACATATAGAAATACCTAATTTCTTAAGTTTTTAATTATTTTTGAAATTTTGGAGGCCCCTAACTTAATAAAACCCACTTGAAAAACCATCAAGTCCATGAATTTTTCCATTTTGGAGAGAAACAATTGCTTGCTCTATTTGATTTCCATCAAGATTCTCTCAAGAATGGTGGTAATAGGGTATGCACTCCTTCTGGCCTGACTCTAGTCGTTTTGGCTTTAGCCAAGGTCTTGTAAGGGTAGTATTGAAAATAGCTTGATTGTTGTCATGCATAAAAATATTGCTTTCAAAGTGAGAGGAGGTAATATTTCCTTGTTGATCCCATTAGAGCATAGATGAAATATATCTTTCAAAAACAGTGACCAAACATACATTTGAGGGTTTATTAGCCTTTCTATGCACCATGTTGTGATAACATTCAAGGCTTGACCTTTTTTGCCCTCAAGTATACCTTCAATCATCTTGTCCTCGCTAGTCAACACAATTACTCATCTCAAACTCAAAGTTCCAAGGTGTTCAGGATTTATACTTTTGGGATATACTTTCTTTCTTATACTCAGCAAATACACTTGCAATTTGACATGTTAGGAAAATGTAAGGCCTTATAATTAACATGGAGAAAGGTGTGGAGGAAACATAACATTATATAGAATCTCTCAAGCCTCAATTTTCTTATCTTATATGCCTTTTTATTAATTCTCCAAGTGAAAGCAATGTTCCTCTAAATGTCTCAAAGCTTGTAGAGTTTACAATTTATTCCACTCTTCTTACTCTTTTTGTCCAATTATTAAATTTGTTTGGAGGTATCTACCCTTAATATCTTCAACCATACAAAAATCACCTACCATGAGTATGGATAGATAACTCTATTAAACATTCAAAATTTTGTATAAGTTGATAAATTTGTTTTTAAAAAAGAGAAAAATGCACAATAGGACCCAACCTCCCCCATGACCAAAGCCATGGTCCGCCATCCTACATTATGGAATATTTATTTACATAGATATTTACATTCACATCATATATGTAATGGTAAAGAAAATACAAATATGTATCAAAATACAAAGTTTTGTATATTAAAAGGTTTCTTATAGCTTGAAGTAGTTACTGTGAATAGTTTTGCATATTGAATCATGACATTTTTACATCATGATTGTGTTTGGAACATGCAAAATCTCTAAAATAGCTCTAAAAGATATAAAAAAAATTGGATGAGGGAGAAACAATCTTTGGATGAGGGAGAAACAATGAGGGACGAAAACAACTAGTCAATCCCAACATAACTAACTTCTAAAAATTGTTGTTGTAAATTTCAAACTATTGAATGCAAAACTCAACTTCCAAGCCTTTTCTTTTCTCTTTTGTTGTTTTAATAAAGAAATATTTTTATGGTTTCTTTGCTTAGATTGATAATTTTCTAAGGCTAAGACTTATTTATAGTTCAGCATGTATTCAAATATGTCAAACCTTTTTAAGGTTCTAGTTTCCATGTTTTCTTAGCCTTGATTTTGTATAAGACCATCTATCTTTATAGTTACTATCTAATAATGAAACAGTTATTTAGATCTCTAAGTCTAAGTTCATATAAAAAATAGTTAATTTACTATATCAAAACCTTGTTGGGTCTAATTAGTTAATAATTTGATTTGCTAAGAAAAACTAATACAAAATCAATATTACGTACCAAACCCTAAATATGTACTTGATGATGAACAAAAAGGCATGCTTGCCCAAAGATTTCTTAAAATGGAACTATATCTGAGATATAAGGGAAAAGACCCTAAGAAGTCAAATCTTAAGAGAACACCTTGTAGAGTGGAAGGATTGTCCAAAAGAAGATACCACTTGGGACGATGAGGCAACCCTTATGAAATAACACCCCCACTTTCTCTCAAGATGAGGATATCTCAATTTCTCTGAGGAGGAGATGATGTAATTTCCCCATTACTTAGTTCACCTTAATAAACAATATACATGCACATTTGTTAAAATAAAGTAAGATGCAAAATAGTTGCTTCATAAACAAGCTATTTTATCTTGAAAATTATTATGTAAAGTTGTCACATTCACACACTTACACTTCATTAAATACATGGATGCTTGGAAAATGTAAATCATAACATTAAATATGATAAAGGCCAATGGTTTTTAACTAGCACTAACTATATTTCAATAATAAGGATAATTGTTGTAACTTGTTATATGCCAATTCATAAGTAGAAGTACTCAAAAAACCCTCCCAAGTCAACCTTATTAGAACTATGTTTGTATTATAAAACAACAACAAGAACTAGCCTAGTGGATAGTCACTTGGCAATTAAGCACAATTGAGTGATGATAGTACTAGGATGGATGACCTCTCGAGAAGTCTTTCCTACAAGTGCGGTGGCTTCTCATGCACAGCCAATGGCACCAATGAACCCCTCATAGCCCATTTCCAAGCATACCAAAATCTATGCATGGGTTGCCATCTTAGTCTCATGAGCCTTGGAGGGATGCCTGATGCAGTGCCCATGGCCTTGCCTGGCCACTATGCATTCAAGGTCTCTTTTTTTTCTTTTTTTGAAGACAAAAAGATCCCGTGTTTCAAAAATGGAGCCCTTTCCTTGACATCATCAACAATGGTAGCTAAAATGCTAAAGGTGAGTCCCCCCTCTTTCCCCCCTCCCCCTTCCCTGAGTACTATATAACCAAGGATAGGAGCATCTCAAAAACATACAACTCTCGTAGAGACTCCATCCTACTAAGTGTGATGAAGCTACTCGCTCCTCCTTGCTCTTGGGCAATCATACAAGATACTCTCCAAAATCCTCCAAATTCTTCTTCTCTTCTTTTCCATCATGTGAAAGCTCTACTAAGATCCACTAAGCTTCTCCCTCTCTTCCCCACATAGTGTGAAAGGTCTGTTGATTTTTTATGAGTTTATTCCATGACTCCTAAGAGATGCAAAGATGCTATGCGAACTCCTGTGCATGAGAAGGGGTTGTTGGTACTGAAGTTCAACTGGAAGCTAAAGCATACAAAGTCATCCCCAAACCCACTCAACTCATAGAACTAGTCATCGCTCCACAACCCAAAGTTGCAGTCATACCCCATAATAATGATGGTTGGCCCATGGAGGATAGTCAAGTTTCATGGAAAAAAAAGTATCATTTTAAATATTTAAATTTTACCTCAAAGAATTTCATTAATTCTTTTATCAATTTACATGGTTACTTCATTATGATTAAGAAAAGAATCTCAAGACATTAGAAATGCATGTAGAATGAGTGTTTTGCTTAATAAATTATGTGTGGCTAGAATTACTCAAATTTACACTTCTAGGAAACACAAAATCATACTAGAATCATCATTTACTTTTAGGAAAGAATACGACAACTCTTGAGACTCAAGGAAGCTAAGAGGGGCTCTAAGCTAATAAATTTCTTATTGAGTGTAGATAGAGTGTAGTCATATACAACACAATTCTATGGGATTGGAAGGCCCTATCCTAGGCTAGATAGTGTATCACAATCCTACAGAAGGATGGTTTTATACCACTTGTGGAGTAAAGGTTTTGACTGTTATGAAATAAAGTATTTTATTTTCAAATTGTTTATTATGTGCTAAAGATTGAGTTTAATGAACTCCATTAACAAAATAATTAAAGCAAGCTACTTTTATATGTTGTTAAGAGTGTGATAGAATACTCTAGTAATTAGAAAACTAAAGAAAACCTAATCAAGGAAAGTAGGAGTCTTCGATCCCGATGATCAAATATCTATGGTGGCTAGATGGACCCAATAAGTTGATAGAGCTAATTAGATTATGACCCCCAAAATATCGATAGGAACACTTCCAAGTCTAAAACTATTTTAGGGGCCAGAGCTAAGATCTTACCTTATGGGTAGGGGATCGAGTTACACTCTCCCCTAACTCTCATCTCTTTGAGCCAAGTGTGATGTTAACCTTGGTCTAGCATCTGATTGATTACAATGTGATCTTTCATAGGTATGCACTAGATCGTTGATAGGGGTAATTTGTCCATGCTTCCCATGTAGTAAAAGCAAGATTCCCATGTTCAACTAAGCATGGTGTTTCGTATAGGAAGATTGGGTAGCATGGTGCATGGATACAAATTTCAATTGATCTACTCTAGAGGACTCCTCCAGGCCTAATGGAGGACACACATCTCACCTTATAAGGAACTTCCTACTAGTGCTCATAACATGAACTTAAGACCTCCAAACTTACACTTAAGGTTTACTGATTTAACCTAACTACTAGGGCAAACCATCACAATAGAATATGCCCTTACTTGTAATGATAACAATGCAACCAAAAGAACATGTTATCAAAAATGCAAGGGTAAATTATGTCTACCTATTGCCATAAAAGTTGGATGAGAATAATCAATAAGAAAGCAATCTTTACTCAATGTTTGCTTGAAAATTCCTAACATGTATGTCTAATTATAAAAGGGTTAATGCCTAAGCTTGAAGAGGCAATAGCATATGTAGCATATTTGATTATGCATTTTTCTAGTAAAATTGATGAGAGGGAATAGTTGAAAGATACTTGTGGTACATGAGAATATGTCAAAGTTTAGAAGGTGAATACAAAAAAATGCACCATCAGAATTAGGGTTGTTTGGCTTATTATTTTGACATTCAAGTATCTAGTTGCACTCTATCAATAACATATTTGTATTGTAATATCTCTATTAAGAGAAGAGTTAGAATTGATAGACCTACATATTTACTCTACAAATTTTGTTTAAAAGAATCAATGTAGAGATGTCCTACATTCCATGTGTACACAATCACCAATTTTTGGATCCAAAGGCTTATTTCTTCTTAGAGATACTTATACTTGCCATTAAAATTTGTGATACTAAGTATCTTTTACGTTAATGTACACTAATAATAGAACCTTCTACATCTCTTGTATTTGTATTCTACTATATGAAGAATCTAATACCAATGTTGCAAAAAACTTTTATGGTTGGAAATTGGGAGTAGTATGTGCATACATAGTCTAATACATAGTTAGAAGACTGCTTCATGAATTCTGCAAGTGACAACTAGTGCTTGATGAAGCAAGGGATCTTAATCTAATGAAGATGGGAAGAATTGTGGGTGTTGAGGGAAAAGGTAGTTATTGAGAAGATGCTAGGGAGACATCGATGTGGGATGGACATGAGCAGATGTTCAATCTAATAAGCTCTTGAAGAACATGGATCTCTATGAGATCAACCACACATGGTAGCTGATGCAATCGTTGCCTTTATGTTGAAGAACCTTTTCCACCTTTCTAATAAGTAAGGATTGATGAAACTGGGTGAATCAAATGAAGGGATGAAATGTGCAAGTGACTCAGGGAGACAAGTCAACCAAGGCGAGCCGAGACTCCCTAGGTATGTCCTGAAGTTGATGTGCCCTAAGTAAGGGTGTGGGAGAATGGGAAAAGGACAAGGGGGTTAGAGACAAAGCTAGCCGATTGAAGCCCCTAGATGCATCGAACTTGAGGACCTTTAGGTGCAGTGTAGTGCATATGCATGCATATTTCTTTTTTCTTTTCTTTTATTTTTCTTTTTTCTCTCTTAATTTTTTTCTTTTTCTTTTTTCTTTTGGAAAGTCAAGTAACAACAGTGATATACAATAAGGTATGCTGCCTTACAATGAGAAATGGAAGTATAAGATCAGAAGGCTAACTGCAAATAATAAAACTTAGCACACTGAAATAATGAAGATTTGAACATTGAGCCTGGACATTGAAACACATTGTTACATTGTTGATGAAGTTGTTGTTGAAGAAGAACCTAAACTTGTCAATGAAGATGGGTATTCTCATTGATGAAGCAATTTGCAACTGCTCCTAAGGAAGTAGATGACCATTAGATATTGTAGTAAAGGTATGGTGTCATTGAAGAAAGTGGAACCTCATTGTTGATGGTTTTCTAAGTTATGTGTTTCTTCAGTTAGGCTCCAAGATAAACTTGTTGTCTTGATTGGCCTTTGATGTCTTGACATGATGCCTCTCGAGCTTGAGATCTTCAAGAAGGTTCTAATGCTAGTGTCAGCTTTAAGTCTTTAATGTTGTTGCAACATAGGATATTCATGGAAGGCTTCTATTTGCTGATGACATTGTCTTCAAGCCTTGAGGTTCATTGCATTGCTTTGTCACCTATTATTTTCTTGCATTCACTTGGTGAAACTTTGAGAGTACCATGCATTGGATTCAAGGGAAAAAGATAGAAAAAATTACGAATAAGTTTTTTCTTCTTTGAATTTCACCATCACACGAGGAGTGAAAGGGTTTGAGCTTGTATCTTCTTCTTTTTTGCCCTCACATAAGATGTAGCATTGTTTCTAAAGTCAGAGGGACTTTTGCTCTTGTCAATGCAACAAATTAAGCTAAAGAAAAATATGTACAAAGAAACTAAGACTAAAAAGGAAAAAGAGTTAGTATTCTACAGTTTTTGGGATCCACCAATCATAGTAATTCGAATTGTACTCCAATTCGACAAAAGCATCTAGGTCAGGTGGTTTGATATCCTATCAACAAATGTAAGTAATCAGATCGCCAAGCAAAGAGGGTTCTGCAAAGCGACTGGCAATGTGGAATTCCTCTTCAATCAGAAACTTGTCAAGTAATGGGTGATATATCAACTTTCATGGCAAGGCAAGATTCCGAGCTAGGATGATAGAGCGCAATGAAGTGGTCTCACAGTAAGTTGGGTCAGCTTGAAGTATACTGACTATGTGGCATTGCTCAGTTGTGGTCATAAGATGATTGCCATTGTAAGCGATCTCGCATCAATGAGAAAACCACTTCTACAAGGATGAACTTGAGGAATGACAATTCTACTCAAGGTCATCAAGTACTAATTGGTCTTGGATTTGGGTCATAGAAGCATTAGAAGAAATAAATTGGCATGATAGCAAGTGCCCTTGAGGGAGAGTCCTAACATATTCCTTCTAAATCAAGAGGCTTTTATCAAAAAGATGTTCATTGTCCTCCCAAGTGGAATGCCATTTAGAAGCAACTTGAACTACCTCATCATCAACAAGGCCTAGATCAATCATTACAAACAACCTGGCATAAGTAGTGTATGTGGCCCCAAATTAGAGTAGGCATTCTTTTATAGAGGAATTGAATTTCTTTGCCAAATGAGCAGCCATGGTACTCAATGGTAAACATACTAGCAAAGGCTTGATGCTAAAAGGAGGGTCAGGTTTAGTAGGGTTGATCTAGATATGTGTCTCAGCAACCTCCCCTCTGGAACATCCGGTGGTTCAATTGGCTCGATTGGGACTAATTGGTGGGGTGAGTTAGTAAGGACATCAGTGGTGTTGGGCCTAGGATTTGGAGTTGCAAGCATACCTCTTTCAAAAATTGTGTCTAGGAGGTTAGTAGAAGGTTTATGCACATCACTCTGAGTCACATTATTTGATGAAGATTTAGTCATTATAGTACTATAAGCAGAGATAAGATTTGGTGTTGTGTCACGTAGCCTTGGAATAAACCATTCATTGAAATTAGGATTGTATTCTAATGAAGCATGGCCATCGAGAAGTTGTGGGCCATGGGTGAGACAAAAGATATATCTAGTGACATCAATCATCATGTCTCATTATCTTAATCAACTTGCAATGTGCAGCTCTTCCTCTGAAAGAAGTTTGTCACACAAGGGATCAAGTTTAGCTATTTTAGAAATGTTGACACCATGAACAAGTGCAAGCACTCGAAGAGATGTAGGAGCAACATATGTAGGATCATGCATTGAAGTCCAAAGTACCTTTCTTTGTTCAACAATAGTCATTAGGTGGCTACCATATCGTGTAGCTATCCCTCTACTAGAATACCATTTTTTTTCAAACTCACTTTGTCCTTCAACTTTCTTGGCCAATGCTGCAACATCTGCCCTAGTTGCTCTGTGCTTCCTAGTATAGAATGCAGGAATTAAGCGATGCTTCTCCTGCTCTACCTTGGTCATTTGCCTTATAACTTCTCCCACAACTGCTAGGTAAATCCAACAACTTTGTGATTGCTCTGACCATGTCAAAGGATTTTCTAAGAGTTTTTTATGCTTAATAGTCTGAATTCCAAGTTTAGAGAAGCAAGTGAAGTCAAGAGTGTTTCATCTAGTTCTTGAGAACTCATAGCTTCTGATTGATCTCTGTGTTCCCCCCTCTTTTCTAACATCTCCATGATTGATTGTTTAGCTAGTTTTGAGTGTATTGGAGCTTTTGGTCGAGAAGAACATGACTTGTGAATCAATGGATTCATTATGCTCTCTACACTAGATTCTATATCCTTGCGTGAGAGATTGTACTAGAGGCTTGTTCTTCAACTAAAGTAATAGTCTTGGTCACAGCTAAGGGCTATGATTGTATGAGTTCCATCTCAGAATTGGAAGTAGTAACATTTGATTCTGTGGAGTGGTCATCATGACAATCAAATATGATTGTGCACTTGGATCCTTGGAATGAGTGGAAGTATTCATGGTCTTGGTATTTCCAAATTTGTTTGTGACAACACTCATAGAGGGAGGTCGTCTCTCTTTTGATATTCTTGTAGTTGTCTCTTGTGGATCCTTTTCCTTAGATTGAGTAGCTACACTAGGCTATTGCTGCTAGATTTTCTATTTTGGTTTGGGTGAAAAAGGTTCTTGCTTTAGAGGAGACTTTGGTTGTTTTGAAGAACCAGCAACAACATGGGGTTGTTGCTTATCAACACTTGAGGGCCTTATCTCATCTATTATTGGACTTTCCATTTCAGCCTAAGCAGCCTCACATGGAAGTGGCAGCTTTGGCTCTAGCTTTCCCTCCTTGCTCAATCACTTTTTAGACACTACTAGTTCCTCGATGCAAGAACTAGCTCGTCAATCACTAACTTATTTGGTATTGTCTCCTCAAGTATCTTGGTCCATGACCTAGATACATGTGTGGGTCTCTTTTGCTTTCTCTTAGATTTGGATGGGACTTGGTCTATGGTCACTAGAGCTAGCTTTGTGGGTGATTTTGGTAACCAAATCCAACAATTTCCCACATAAAACCCTAAGCATGAAGCAACGCTTTGGGCACCCATCAAGGCCCTGTGTTAGCTCTCAATCCATGCTTCCAATTACTTGTCCTAAATCTCTTCCCCCTTCTAGATGTAGTTCTAGTCCCAACAGCTTGAGAAGCTGTGGTAGTGTTTCTAGTAGCTGTGGTCTTTCCTTTAGTTCTAGGAGGGTTCCTATTGAGTGGTTCTTGCTTGTTCTCGTGTGCCTTGAGTAGTTCACTAAGAACTCTCTGGTTGTCCTCTCTCTAGGCATTTGATCTGACTCTGAGACAAGCTTCTTTCCCTTCTTCAGAGAAGAGACAAGGTCCCCTTTGCTGAAAGTAGTGACTATCTCCACATCTGGTAAGCTTAGCTATACACGGTGTGCATCATAGTCCACAATGCATGTGGTTGCACACTTGAAATGTCTTCCAAGCAAGACTTCCTTTCCTACATCTTCTCAATTTGGAAGCACATAAAACACTGTGGGCATGCTTTCAATCTCAACAGTCAAGAGAATTTTGCATTGTCCCAAGAGGGAATAGGTTGATCCTCCATACGGCTTGATAGTTGCATTGGTCGAGATGAGTTCAGGTTGTCCAATCTTAGTCCTACCTCATAGGTCAAGATGTTGTAATCTAAACCTTTGTCTATGAGAGTGTCAATGATGAGCTCTCGCTTGGCAATTAGTTTGATCCTAAGATATGTAGGAGGGATTAGCTCTTCATCTTTTGGGTCAGTGTTTGTGGCTTGGACCTTTCAGATATTAGGCATGGCAGACCTAGTTAGGGTACTACATGAAACCTTGCATGTTGTACAATTATGATACATGTGAGTGATGCTGCACTCAATGCACCTAAGGTCAACCCTTGGAAATTTATCTATCACCATCCGATCTGCTAGCTATGGCCTAGGCTCTTATTGCTAGCTCTAGCAACATGTGAATTGCTAGTTTTAGGACTTTGAGACCTAAGGTCAAGTCCACTATGAGGCACGTCAATAGAGTGTAAGGCTCTTAATAGCCAAATAACAAACTCTTCAACTCTTCTTGCAATGGTCTTGTGTGGTTCTCGACGTGGTGTTCTCATTCAACTCTCTAGGCTTGTCAGTGCTTCTTGGATTTTACAACTTTGTTTCTTGGAGTTCCTATCCTTCAAATTTTTCTCTCATTGGTCAATTGGTCTTGTGGACTTACACTAAGTGAAAGTGGCAAAATTATGGGCCCAGTGGTTGGCTTCTCCTCTCAATTGATGCGGTCTTGGCAGTTTCTTTGAATGGGGTTCAAAATTATTGAAAGAGGACTTAGGACTTATGGCAGCTTGGTTGATAATATTTTACTCTCATCAGGCCATTGTAATGATTGGAATGGAGCATATGATGACAGTGGCTTGGTTGGATGATTTCCTCCCTAATGACTTGTAGTGTGTCCTATATGTAGATGTGAAAGTGACTGTTGTGGTTGTGCACTATGATCCTAAATGACCAAAGGTAATGTCAGCCCAATGTGTGTTGCCGAGGTTGCATAGGTGCTATGTGCAATGTGTATCGAGTCCTTAGTGAGTGATAGGTCAAATATTTTGGAATTTCCTTGTTTGTTTTTTTATTTAGTTGTTGAGTGGGATTGTGAAGTACCTTAAGGGTTGTCTCAATGTTGGTCAAATACAACACATTCTCTTCATCATTTCCATTTTCAAAGTTTAAAAAAACACGAAGGGTGAAATCGAGCTTTCTTCCTTTTGAATGTAATGTGCATGGGGGCAAGGAATTCCTCAAAGTATCACAACCATGTCATGCTAAGAATATGGCAAGTAAGGACAACACTTTGATGCAAGTACATAAAGTAAGAGGTTCAAATTTAGAATGTAAGGCAAGTATGAGTGAGCCTAGAGGCAGTGCATGTGTAAGTGGAAGTCTGAGTGAGTGTGTGAGTGATTTATTAGTGTGAGTGGGTGAGCATGAGTGAGGGATAAGTGAGGTGTGAGTGTGAGTGAAGGATAAGTGAGATGTGAGTGTTAGTGAAGTATAAGTGAGATGTGAGTGTGACGGGTATGAGTGAGTGAGTATAGGTATGAGTCTGAGTGAGGGATGAGTGATAAGGGATTGAGTGAGTGGTGGTGTGAGTGAGGGATGAGTATGAGAGAATGAGTGTGAGTGGGTGAGTGAGGGATGAGTATGAGAAAATGAGTGTGAGTGGGTAAGTGTGAGTGAGGGATGAGTAGGTATGGAAAGTTGGGTGTGTTAGTTTGATGCAGGTGTGGATATAGGAGGTGTACTAGGTTTGTGGAGGGGCAAGTGGGTAGGGTGTATGATCGAAGTAATGGTACTTCTATCTCTTCTTCTTCTTCTTTCTTCTTCTTCTTCTTTCTTCTTCTTCTTCTCCTATCTCTTCTTCCTTCACCCCTTCTTTTCTACCTTCTTTTAATACTTCTTCCACCATTAGATGAACTGCAAGCTTTCTAACAAGACACAAAAATTAATAGCATATGCACAACCTTGCCACACAAGAAATCCAACAAGGAGAGTATGAGTTTGCATTTTGTGTTTGAGATTTGATTTTTTCGTGTGTGTGTTTTTTTTAATTTGTGTTTTGTGTTTTTTCCTACCCTGACAATGCCTATCTTCACAATCTCAATCCAACGAATAGTTTCCTTCCGATTCAGCCTTCCTAACCTAGCCGCATGGGTTTCAAAATGCTAGCTACAAGCATGGGTGGTCAGAACCCCATCGATCCAATCCACGCCCATGCACAAACCTCCTACTCCAAACCTCAGCAGTTGCACCGTCCTAGGTCCCGACAACTGAGCCAAAATGTTGAGCCAAACACACCAACAGTTGGCACTTTGGATGGACTTCTATTGTTTCAAAAGCTGCAGCTCACTTCAATGACAATCTCTCACCTTCTATCTCAACACTCCACTCGAACTAACCAAGCATCCTCCTCAACCCAAGAAATCAAGAACACAAGACTAGCTCGAGTTATAGTGAACTCACCTAGCTTACCTTCTTGTGTTTGATGACTTGAAGGCTCGAAGATGGTTCCACAACCACGATCAATACAATCCAATGCCGTCACTGCTTTGCATCCACAACCAAGCACACCAACGAGTTGAAGAGCTAGTAGAGGAGACAAGATAAGCAAGATGATGGCGAAGAGCTTCACCTTCCCTCAATCCCTCACTCAACACACCTCTCACTCTCTTCCTCTCAGTCACACTCAACACGATGGAAGCAAGATGATAGAGAAGAAATATTGAATAGAAATCTTGAGTAGTCACACTGATAGAGCTTTTGCTCCATGGATATGCCAAAAGGGTTAATACAATTGAGACCTCCCACCCTTATACAGACAAAGAATTATGGTTAGGTTTAGTGTTTGCATCCCTTTGCATTAAGGGTTTGTGCCCCTTTTAGATTTAGGATTTGTGTCCCTTTTGTGTTTTGCATTTAGGATTTGCATCCCTTTTGCGTTTAGGTTTTGTGCCCTCTTTTGGGCATCCTACCCACTTTGTGGGCTCTAGGTCAGTCAATCATCATTGCATGCTTCAACCTTAGCCTAATTAGACCAAGCCTAAGATATTCTAACTACAAATACATGTGTGCAACCTACACAATAGTTGCAGGTGCGACAAACACAATTGCAAGTGATAGATACAATTGCACGGGAGTGAGCCCAACTCTCACAAAGTAATACATCCATGATAATGTGGTGATGCCCATACTCCCCCAAAAAAAATAGTAGTCGACACTTGTGCTTTCTGCAACCTTCTCAAAATACCATTAACAATTTCTAGAAGAGTTAATGAAGTTTCCACCATCTTCTGAGATTGAACTTGAGAGACAATTGGTCCTAGCAAATCAACCTATAGTGAAGAGAGCATGCAACATATAACTATCCAAAGACCTAGAACTCAATTAGCAACTTAGCTTGATGATTTATCCAACCAAGCCTCTCACCTTGTGAGAGCCTATCCTCTTCAACAAAAAGAAAGATGGGATTCTACATTCTTTATTGACTATAGAAGTCTAAATTAGCTTACTATCAAGAATAAATATCCCATACCAAGGACTAATGAACTTTTGGAGAGATTACACAAAGCAAAGGTATTCTCAAAGAGTGAACTCAAGTCTAGGCTTTCATAAAGGAATAAGATATTCCAAAGATCACCTTTAGTACAAGGTACAGTCACTATGGGTTTATAATAATGCCTTTCAGCCTAATGAATGCTCAAAAATCCTTCAACAAGTTGATGATAAACATATTCAAAAAAACAATTGGACAAATTTGTATTGATACCCTTTGATGATATTTTTTGGTATATTCAAAAACCAAAGAGGAGTGCGGTAATCATCTAAAAATAGTTATTGATATTCTCTAGGCACACTAGTTATATGGAGATTGTATTCCAAAAGTAGCAAGTGTATTTCCTTCACCAATAGGTTAGATTAATTGGGCTTTAACGTTTTAGAATAAGGAGTCACCACCTCAATAGATAAGGTTGAAGTTGTCCTAAGTTGGCCAACTCCTAAGCATGCTCAAAGAGAGTATGAAGATTTTTAGGTGTAACAAGGGGATATCATATTCTGATCCATTTTTATGCCATGATTGCCAATCCGTTAACTATCCTCTTCAAGAGGCATACACCCTTAAATTGGACAAATGATTGCAAAATAGACTTCAAAAATCTTAAAGTTGTAGTTACTTCAATAGTGGCATTGAAGTTATTAGACTTCTCTAAACCCTTAATGGTCAAGCGATTACATCCATACTTTCTCAATAAGGAAGATTGGTTGCTTTTGAGTCAAGGAAGTTTCAACCTCATGAGAAAAACTATATTAACCATGACTTAGAATCACTAGCTATGCTTCATGTTTTAAATTTTTGGTAGCACTATCTTCTAGACAAGCCTTTTCAACTTATCATAGTTCATTGAAGCTCGAAATGTTGTTCACCAAAATGGAGCTCAACATGAGACAAAGGGGTTTACATAAGTATATTTCCAAATAGTCTATAAACTTGGGAAGAAGAATATAGGTTGATACCTTGATTAGAAGAGCTTGTCTCATTATCATTTATGGAAGATATAGCCCCATCTTGGAATGACTCACTAAAAACTTGGTAGAGGATAGATATTTTGAACCCATCCTAAAGGTTGTTCAAGAGTAGAAGCATCACCTTGATCTAGGCTCATCATATTTAATGGAAGAAGGAGGTCTTTATAACAATTATAGACTTTGTATACCCAACAAAGAGGATTTGAGGGGGAAGATCCTTAAAGAAGCTCGTGGCATTCCCATATCAAGTCATCTTGATTACTACATCAAAACAACTCACATTGCGTTGAAATTACAAAGATTTTTATCATATATATCTTTTGAATCTATGAAATTCCGCGAAAAATAGTGAGTGATAGAGATGCTAAATTCATTTCTAGGTTTTTGGCAAGCCTTTTTCTGAAGCAATTAGAACCCAAATGAGGATGAGTCACACATATCATACTCAAATGGATAGTCATATAGAAAGAGTAGATCAAGTGGTTGAAGATATCTTAAGAGCCTATTGTGTTAGAGAGCCATATAAGTGGAATCTTTGTTTGACCTTGGATGAGTTTACCTATAATGCTTTACCTCAAAATCAATTGGAATGAGCCCTTTTATGGTACTTTATGGAATGACCTTGACTAAGTTTTCCTATAATGCTTTACATCGAAGTCAATTGGAATGAGCCCATTCAAGGTATTTCTATGGCTAAGAATGTTTTAGACCTCTTCCTTTGATTGATTTGACTATCCAAGTTGAAGCCATCAAACAAATGTTAGATGATATGGGTGCACAAACAAAATACATCCACCAAGAAATTAGAGTAGCTTAAGATAGGAAAACGACTTATACAAATGCTCATAAGTCAAACAAAATATTTAAAGAGCAAGATGAGGTTTTCCTAGGAATAAGACAAAAGAAATGTTATTATAAATATGGGAACTTGTAAGAAGCTATCACCTAAGTACTATGGGCCTTATCTCATTACTCACTAAATCATTGAACAAGTATATCAATTACTTTTTCCACCACAAGTTAAAAATAACAATGTATGCCAATGTCTATTTGCAAAAGAAATATATATAAGATCCATCTCATGTATGGAATGACCTCCAAATACCCTCTTCCTCAAATGGTACCTTTGATCTAGAACATCAAGAGGTCATAGACAATTGTCACAAAAATCTCAAGAGTAGAACAATTTCTAAATATATGCTTCAGTGGAATTTCAACCCTTTCAAAGATTTCTCTTGGGAACTAAAGGAGGACATGGAAGGAAAATTTCCAACTCTCTTTTCGAGGTGAGGACACCTAGCTTATTGTACTTGGAAGGAATGGGAGGTCTCCATTTTTCTCAAAACTTAATTATATTTATGAATTGATTGATTACGTATATTACATTAGTTTTTTGCATGGTCACCTTTAATGATAATTTGGTCAATGGTTGATCGGTACTTAAGCTTAGTTTTTTCTATATAGATGAAATGCATGCAACATGAGTATAGACTCTAGATATTAAATTAAAATATATTATGAGAATAAGTAGCCCCACACATTGACACCAAATCTTTGAAAATAGGCTGCTTTTAAAGAAAAGTTATTTTAGCCCTTGAGAAGTAGTGCCTACCTTTGAAAAGCTAGCCTAGCCCTTGAAAAAGTAGAGCATACCTTTGAAATGTTAGCATAATCTTTTAAAATAAGTGATCTATGTTTTCAGCTATGTGTGCATTTGTGCACACGTGAATGTGTGCATTCACATGTGCATGTGTGCACACGCGTGCGCATGCATGCGCGTGTGTGTACATATTGTGTCATTTTGGGGTAGATCCAATTTCCATTTATAAACTCTCTCTTTTGTGCATTTCATTTCCTCTTAAGGCAATAAGAACAAGAAAAGAAACATTGAGCCTTAGAGAGACCAAGGTCTACATGCAAATTTGGCATGAGAGTGATCACATATAGAGGTTGGATGAGGGTATGACCATGAGACCCAACCCTGTTGTGGAGCTTGTAGGGTGACAATCATTGGGTCATGTCAAGAGATTCGGGAAACATTAGTGGATGGGCTTGTGAAGCACAAGGGCCCATTTGATGGCCACCATTGACCAATAAGAAGGGCACTTGGTGTTACCTAGGGAATTCTAGGGAGCCTCTTCCAATGATTGGCCCAAGGTCATGTACACACTTTTGTTTGTATCATAGCTTGTATATGAATTTTGTGTTATTCTTGTTGATCAAAGTGCCTCAAACTTTATTTTGAATTTCTGGTTTGAACTTGGTGTTTAAATCTCAATTTCACATTTAGTAAACTACACAATGATTGTGGGAGCTTTCGCTCAACCGCCAAGATCCACGGACCGCTTATTGTTTCAAGCGTTCCAAGCCGAGCACTAATGGATACCTCTCACATAGCTGATGTGCCATCCATATCTACGGGTGTAGTGAGCTTACCTCCATGCCAATCGAGTTACCTCCTCTCCCGCGCACTCCAGTAGCTCCACGATCCAAGTGCAAGCTTCAAGCAAGCTCCATCCTCAAGCTCCACGCTCCAAGCTCCATCGCCGTGAGCAAGACAAGAGAAGAGAAGAAGAGAGGAGAAGATGGAGAGCTTCTCCTCCCCGGTCCCTTGCCCTCACACACTCACTTTCTCACACTCTCACACTCCCTCTCTCAAGCACAAGCTCAAGCAAGCAAGAACAAGAACAAAAATAAGAAGAGGAGACCCACTTTTGGCCATACACAAGAATGAGCTTCTCATTCACTTTTCAACTTTATATACAAAACCCTAAATCCCTTTTGGGCGGTCATCCCCTTATCCCCTTTTTTACATGGCCGACCGTGGCCTAGGCCCTTTTTCCCATTGTCATATCTACATTTACAAATTGCACGGGTGAGAGCCCGATGCTCCTTAAATTAAATCATGATGCGCTTGCACTCTTTTACAAAAGTATTGACTTGCATTTTTCTTTGTGCGCCTTTCTCCCTTATTTAGGACTTTTCTCCTTGTGCGTCTTTGACTTCCGTTTCACTTTGCCTTGGCCTTTGTCTTATGCTTTAGCTTTTCTAGATTTTCCACCTTGTTCGTCTTCCAGTTAACATTACCCCCCTCCTAGACGAGTGCCAGTCCCATGGCACTCACCGTCGTAGGTAGCAGGCTTTGCATGCACTGAAGATGTGGGTGGAACGGACATTGGTGGTTGCCATGGAGGAGTGTTGGTGGTGGTGTGGAGGAAGGTCATTGGGGGCACGTTGGTGGCCTAGGTGGCTGGTCGTAGGGTTGTTCTTTGTTGGGGATTCGGCACATGACGATTCTTGGCAGGCTTGCAGGACGATAAAGGATAAGAATTCAGAGCTGGGTGTCGATGAAGAGCGAATGACACTGTTGCTGGAGTCTTCAATACCTGCAATTGAAAACCTCTCATAGTGGTCTCTCCCTAGGGGTAGTGCTAGTCTTCTCTATCATGCACAAGAAATAGTATAATTAGTTTGGGAGACAGGCCGAACTCTAAGCAAGCTAAGAGTATTGTCATGCACTTGAGGACCCAAACTGTGTATATACTTCGGTGCAGATATTATGTGAGTGCTAGTGCATACTTAGATATTACGTAGTTAGAAGATCGCGGGTTGGTTTCTCATAACAATGTGTGGATGAAGCAAAGTTGTCCATGTTGAGAAGAAGTACACGTGAAGGTGTATGAGACATCCTTTGCATTGTGACTGCACGACGTAGCATAATTGAACACAGGGACACCGCACTTTCGGTAGCTAGAAGCTATTGGACTTGCTTGATGAGGACGGTGTACTTTTCATGGCCAATCGTATGGTGCTTACCACAATTGATTGCTGGTATTAAGGCAGAGTACAAGAGGGAATCGTGCAAATGGGTTAGGGTGATAGGTCTAACCATAGGCGAGACAAGCTCCTTAGGTATGTCCTACCCTTGATGTGCCCTGAACAATCGTGGATGATGCTAAAGGGCTAGGGGACTGGGGATGGAGCCAACCGACCAAGGTCACTAGACGTACCTAATTTGAGGACCCCTAGGTGCTGTGCTGTGATTGTGGGTGCTTCTTATCTTTTCGTTCTTTTCTTTTCTTTTTTCCTTTTTTGTTTTCTTTTTTGTTTCTTTTTCTTATGCTTTTTTTTTTTACTTGCTTGAGTACAACCATTGCAATATGTTGAGGCTATCAGCCTTTCAATGGGTTGGGAAATGTCAAGCTTCGAAGGCTCAGGAAATGGATATTACAGTGATGATTGTGTTCTAGCCTCGTTGTTAGAGAAGCACTTGTTGAGATGGGGAGATACACTTGAGATATTGCAAACCTCTTTGCGACACGCGATGTCGATACAATTGAGGTAACAACTGTCGTGAGCCAACTGTAGAGCTTAACCCAAAAAGAGAGCGTAGCCCATGACTATGCTTTCGGTCATGCGATGTGGGCACTTGCAAGAGTGATTTTTCGCGTTCGGCAGCGTGGCTTTGTCGTGGTTCTTTGTGAGGTTGGTGGTCTTGCGATGACTTGGGCATTGAACACGTTCGCACGAAGACCTGTGTCATCCTACATCCACTTATCACTTCATGAGAGTATATGCAAGTCGCATGCGTCAAGTAAAATGAACAAATGCAATCATGTCAAGATATTACTTTTTCAAAATCCTATTATGCTGATTGTGATGCCTATTCTGGTGCTTGTTAAAGACGTGGCATATATTAATGATAGGTAAGGGAAGTGTGTACAAGTGGGGAACCCGCCCCTGTAACCATTAAAGACAAAAAGTTATGGCAAGATGGCCTTTGTTAAGTTGCTTGTATATTAAGGGGTTACTCGATTTGCACGAGGCGAGGGGAGTCCGGATGGTCAGGCGACTGAGGCTCTGCTGGTGAGAGGCTCCTGTGAGGTTGGGTAGGGAAGATGTTGGTCGGGACCTGAATGGTGTAGTCTTGGGCGCAACCGTTTCTAAAATGCTTTTGAACAATGCATCAAATTCTTCCTTGTCTTGAGCTTCCCTCTCCGCTTTCGAGCACCTGGTGCCTGAGCGGTTGTTGGGGGCCTGCACAACCAGTGTTGCCACGCCTTATGTGCTCCCTTGAGCTTCTATTCCCCTAGCCTGGGGATTTTTCGGCCTACGTCCGAGGTTTTGTCGCTTGGGGCCTCGTTTCTTTGCATACCTTTTGAGGCTAGGTACGTAGCGTTCCGACGGAGAAGCTTGTGATGCATGCTCCCTTCGACGGCAAAGAGCATCTTTGCAAGCCATCTGCACTGGGGGCTCCATGTTTGCTACGTAGGGGGACCTCCAAAATGTGAACCAAGGATTAGGCCTTCAGACAGGATAAAACTATCCGCATGGAAGGGATTATATAGTGGGTTATCAAGCGCATATGACGAGGAGGGGAGAGGTGAGGCATGCAATGTTTGCTGTAGAGGGATGGCCCCCATGATGATGTTTGCCTCCAACCATTAGCAGATCTTGGCTCATGCTAAGTTACGTGGACTAGTTGTCCTGGAGTGGGGTAGGGCTCATCCTCAGAAGCATAGACCAGAAAGGGGGAGAGGTGTATAAAAAGGGAAGATACCCCATCTACACCATTAGAGGTGTTGGTCAAGGCTTCCTATGACGGTAACGAGGGTTGCATACCCTTCACTTGGAGGTGGGAATGGTCACATGACTTCTAAATGTGTGATGAGGAGGGCCTGAGGAGCTTAGCCTGTTGAACCAAACTCTTCTCCCTGTGCTTGACTATCATTGCTTGTGTGTGTTGATATTGTCTATACAGGGTCACACAAAAATCATTGTTTATTTATATACATATTTACGAATCCATGTCACTTCACAAGGATAAAAGCCAATTGTAGAACTCCGAATTGTACTGAAGTGTGGCACACGCATCTAGTACTCGTGGCAGCTTACTCAATACCGATAGATATTTTGCAACATTGAGTAGCATGGAACCTTGCCCGAGTCTACTTGCAACATATAGCTCCTCCTCAGTGAGAACCTTATCAGCCAAAGAGTTCTCTTGGCTAGTTCCAGCTAAGTCCTTACCCCGAATGGTAGTCAACACTCGAAAGGAAGTTGGTGCCACATAGGTTGGATCTCTTTGAGACCGCCATTTGGCCAATCACTCCTTTGAGACTGTCATAATCTGGGCTCCTAGCTCGGTCATTGCAATGCAACTTTCAAACCAACGTTTTTCAAATTGACTTCGACCCTCTGATTGTCACTTTAGCTGCTCTATCTCTAAGAGATTTGGTTGGTAGAGCACATCATTGAATGTTACTGTTAAGCATACTTCGTCGGCTTCCTCGTCAGAGATGAGTCGCATGCGTTCATGCAGGAGCCCGTCATAGTGCTCGTTAAGATGTTCTTGCTCTTCCCAGGATAGGGAAAATGGCAAGTATTCTCCAAGCTGCTCCTTAGAGAAGGTGCCCATGTCCACAAGGACGTAAACGCGTGCAAACACCTTGAGCTTAGTATCCAACTCAGTTAAGTATTCTACGACACTTCTATGTTCAACGAGGGCTTGCTCAGTTGCTATCTCATGCAAGGTTCTAGGAGTTTGCCTAGGCTTTAGCATAGCTGGGGGCTCAGGCCTAAATGAGCAAGATTGGTCAACGCTAGGATTTCTTATGCTCTCAAGGTTTCCATGTTTCTCCTGAGGCTTTGTTATTGCGTCATGGTTCTCCTTGGATGTGACTGGTATAAATTTGTCACCCTGTTGTGACAGCGTTGTATCCACTCTTGATTGGTCAATGCGAGCTCTATTGTCGGTGGATTGAGTGTTGAAAGAAACCATTGATGGTAACGGCTGCTTTGATTTTTCAGAGCATACGAATGTGTCTGAGGTTTCACCGCTATTAGGAGAGACACCAATGGGTTCATTGGTGGATGGACTCGATGCTTCACTCCCCAACTCTCCAACACTCTTGGTCTCAAAGGAGTCATTAAGTTATGCACCTTCACTGACTCAGGACCCTAAACTAGGTCAGCCATTGATGTGCTTGGTTGGGCCTCAGCTTTCCCCTTCTCTGGTGTGTCCTCATGGGACATAGCTGCACCTTGCTGGACAGTCTTGCTAGGTTGTGAGGGTACAACTGCCTCTCTTTTTGGAGAGTCTAGCTCTTCAGCCAATTCCCTTGTGTTTAACTCCTCCAGCCTAGGCTTTAAGCACTTTGGAAGTACTGGAGTTGTCAAGGATGATGGTTGCGGCACCTCCTCCACAAATGAACTGCTAAGGACACGTTCCGCAAGGGGCGTTATCACGATCAAGGGCTGTGACTGCTGTGATCCCTGATTGGAAGAAGTAGCAGCTATTTCAGTGGACTGGCTACTGCTAGTAGATTGTAGCGTCGAGTCCCTAGGGCGATCGGAAGTGGTCGTGTCTTTTGTTGCCCTTTGAGCATTCACCTGTGTAGATCGAGCATGAGTTGATCTAGTCTCATTAGGTCACACAGGCATCTCCTTAGGTTGAGAGCGAATTGTGCTTTTCCTTGTGCGCCTTTCTCCCTTATTTAGGACTTTTCTCCTTATGTGTCTTTATCTTCCATTTCACTTTGCCTTGGCCTTTGTCTTCTGCTTTAGCTTTTCTAGATTTTGCACCTTGTTCGTCTTCCGGTTAAGAATGATCCATAGATATCATGAGGTATTCGACGTAAATTAGGAATCTCAAATAGCTTAATGGTAGGACATGGATAGAATATTCTTATTGATTGGAAGAGTTCATTTTCTCTTGACTCTACTCTTTCTCCTCAATTAGTTCTTTCAATCTCTATAGCAAGGAAAAGAGAAGTAGATGAAGAAGACGAGAAGGTTGAAAGTAAGAATGAAGATGAAGATGTAGACATCTCTCTCTCTCTCTCTCTCTCTACAAAAATTGGGAATAAGGAGACTAAGATAAGAGAACAAGGGTTGTACAAAGTTTACACAACCAAGAAGTGAGCACTCTATTCATATTTACACATTATATATATAGAATTTCTTTTTGGGTGGACACACACAAAACCCTTTAGTTCTTTCTTTGTCGACTTACAATGTTCCATGACTATGCCCTCCCCACAGGATTTTGAAATGGATGCATTTTCTATATAGTATGCAAGTTATTTTAATCCACGTAAGCTTACATGACATTTTAATTTTAGTCACAATATAGAATTGCATATGCGAGAGGATTTTACAATACATGGTCTCCAAATCTTGCAAGTATTCCAAAAGTGACTATGGACTTTTCACATGACTAAAGATATGAATCAATATGCAATTTAAAGAGAAGAAAGAGCCCTAGACATCTCAAAAAACTAAATTGTCATTTTTCTAGCTTCCATGCTTGTAGAGATCCCAATGCCTTTGAAAACTTCTTAACCTTTTGGACTTCAAGCGTTGCCATTTTTAGGAAATATTAATTTTAGGAGCTACTATTTTTGGCAATTATTAAAATCAATTAACATAGTGATGGTGACTGATATCATCGTCTCTCTTAACCACCATGACACATGCCTTGGCTTTATCTCTAGGCTTCACTTAATTGTGGTTGCCAAATGCTAGTAGTTGAGAAATGTTAATAAGAAGGTCATACAATAATCATACTAATAACAAAGACTTTCACAGGATGAAATAGGGGATTTGACTTGCTAATAAAATTTCTACTTTTTATTGTTTACTACACATAATGTGCTCACTTGGCACATTCCCCTAGTATATAGTGATACAGAAGATCATTGTGCTAGCTCTCTACCATACATCATGCATGGTCTAATGTTACTCGCATTCCCAAGTGGTCATAAAAATTAATACAAAGCTTGTTTGCCACATTTCTATTCTCTTCATGAAACTAAACATTTTACTAGTATCAATAATAAAGAAGCATATTTTCTTGATGACTATAACTAAAAGTCAATCATAGGAAAAATCATATTCTTTAGTGAATTCATCATTGTGACTTCCCATAGCCAAATACGAGTATGTTCCTCAACATCTTGTGTCGGGCTTTTTTCCATCGGGATTTTGTCCAATTTTCCATGAATTCTTCATTGCGACTTCGTACAAATAGAGAGTAAGTTCTAGTATGCATAGTCCATGTCATTTTGAGGATGTCAAGTTTAGCTTTAGAGCCAAGAAAGCTATGTGCTTTTCCAGATCAAGCCCATGAATCATTGTCTAGCCATCATTTCACAAAAGCTATGTGCTTTCTCAAAAAGGTACAACATAAGACCTCTAAATTTAAGAGCCTTCAATGATTAGCACAATGAAAAATAGGTAACCATCCAATAGAATGGCCAATAACAAAAATAAATAAAGAAACAAAGCAAAACTACACAAAAGGAGAAATGATTGAATTTGAAGAGCAACCTTCATTTTTAACTTACCAAGAGGGAATTATATAAGCTTTTAATGTCCTTTATAGAGCCTGAGCCATAAATGATAAGTATCATTAGGGGTTAAATGTTTATGTGGTAGATTTTGACTGGATAAAAACTTTATTAAGAATTTTATTTTTTTTATTGTCCTTTATACTAAATTTTCATAGGATGGGTGAAATCTCTTACTTTATATGCTTTAAACCATTTAATCACAATGGCTATAATTGGATACTCAAGGAGTGGTTAACCAAGGTCTTCTCGAAACTACATTATAACTTATCTTATTGTGTGTGATGGGTCAAAGTACATCCATCTTGTATAAATGGTGTGAAAATCGGATGTTGGGTGTATACGTAGCGAGTGCCAGAAGGTCCCCAAAAATAAAGGACTCTACTTAAGCTCAATAAACAAGAAGATAGACTTGCACGACATGAAGAAAAGAGAAATTGGGTACAATCTCCCCCCATGCCTTGTGTGAGCATTTCACAAGGCATTGTATTTATAAATTTATTCATCTCAAAGTTAAAAAAATAACCCAAATTTACAAAAATCATGCTTTATCTTTTGTGTTTGCTTTTGTCCAAATAAAGAATAAAGCAGTTGGGCGGCCCAAAAGTCAGACTGTGTCCAAATACAATGTCCCATAATGAAATATTTAAAGCATGCCCCCATGCGCATACCAAATAATAAATATTTGTCAAGTGCTTCAATAAATAAGCGCGCCTTAATAAATATTAGTGCCACGCCTTTAATAATAAGACACGCGCCCATAAAAAATGATAATTTCTTCTAGGTAATTTGAATACATGCTATCGCCCAATGCTTCCCAATGCCACCGCCGCCTACTCTACACATCAATTGAAGCATTCACAATTGATAGAAAATAATAATATTAAATCGACAAAAGTGAATACCTAAGAGTCTTCAGCTACAAAATAAATAAATAGGTTGGAACTCTATCCTAACCTTAATTTAATACGAGTGCACTCTAAACTCATAAGCGCCCATTAATCTAAATATGTATTTTGCAGAATCACCCGTTGTGGAGTCACCCATGTGCACATTAAATTAACATGATGCTTGAAAAGGACAAGCGTCCCCGTCAACTTCTCGCACAAGGAATCCACCTTGTGTACAAGCCCCCACAAATAAATATAGTTTTACGGAATCCATCGCAAAACCTCACGAAATCCACCATGGAATATGCCTCCTGGCATCAATAAAATAAGCTGTTAACAAAAGATTGCACACTAAATCAAAAACTAAGTTACAATGTTAAGATTTATTTGAGGTTGGTAAAAGGAACAACATAAAGAGAGTTGAAATTGACTATTTAACTAACTCAATATTAAACTTAAACTATTACAAGCAAAGTGAATATTACTTAGGAAAGTTGAATATATAGTTGCATAAAGAAATTACAACTTATATACTCTATTAATCTTAATAATGGCACGAGGAAAGCTAAATATCAGAAATTACAACTTATATACTCTATTAATCTTTGCGCTTCGCTCGCAAGGAACGCTATCCCGCTTCGTGGCAGCGCTGTCGCGAAGCGGGTGCGAGGGAAGTGAAGCTGTCGTACTATCGCACAGCAGCTTCACTTCCCTATCGCACAGTGGGTAATGCTATCACAAAAACATCACATGCTTTACTCTCCTCTACTCACAATCCCTCTATCTCTCATCCCATTTACACCTTCCCCCTCTGTATCCACACTCACTCACTCACTCAATCACTCACTCAATCACTCACTCACTCACTCTCTCTCTCTCTCTCTCTCTCTCTCTCTCTCTCTCTCTCTCTCTCTCTCTCTCTCTCTCTCTCTCTCTCTCTCTCTCTCTCTCTCTCTCTCTCTCTCTCTCTCTCTCTCTCTCTCTCAGCACCCTCTCTCTGTCTCACACACACACACCAAACTTAAAACTAAAAGTAGTTTAAAACCAATGTAACACAAAATGCCAAACATAGAAACAATCTCTTCCATGCACCATACTTACAAACATTCCTCTCGACATCAATGTAAGCAATCATATGCTTGCACACGCAATAATTAGAAACAACAACGTAATACTGAAAATGAAGCCACAAAGGCTAAGTATATGGTACACAAGTGTTTTTAAGCACCATAGGCAAATGGCTGATGCCAACAAAAAAAGACAATGTCTTGAAGATAACTAATAAAAACAAAGATTTTTGAGTAATCATTAACAAAATCTTCCTCGTTGAGAAAAACATGAGAAGGTGAAGCCGGGAATGATCCCATAGTTTCCATTGGTAATCGCATGGGCAATGCATGATGGCTAGGCCGAGCTGGCTCACAAAAGACCAAAATTGCAACAAATAAAGTTCAGAGTTGAGCACCAGTTTGTAGAGAGGCAGCTTCTTCTAAGCACACAACATATTCATCATCGCTCTCCAACATGCCCCTTGCAATGCAAGCATCCCTAAAAGTATCACAGATCACACTATCAACAGTACACAAATCTTAAAAAGAAGTACATCCCCGACACTCTGTTAAAAGCATCCGCAAATAGTAAAGCTCACCACAGGTAGGTGCCACAAAATACATCCGACCACATGTATTCCCACGCTTCCTTCTAGTCCACATCTTATGTCGTGCATTCCACACCCAATACACTAGAAAGTCTTGATAGTGAATAGTCCTAGCCTCTAGATGAATGCGGTTGCACACAAACCATTCAATAAGAGTAGTTTTTTGGAGGTCCTCATTCCGCACAACATCTGGTATACTATCTGTATCCCGAAACACCACATAGTTCTCACCAGGTAAGTGTACATGTAAACGTTGTATATCAGGCTTTTCATCGTGCAATGCATAATCATAGATCAACCAACACGCCTTAGAGGAAGAAACATATCGTGCATCCAAATAACTTTGTATCTCATCCACCTCATGAGCATCGCCACCATTCCGGACTGAATCAGCCCTAACAGAAAATTTGACGGTTGCATGATCATGCCCCTTGTACACATACTTATACAAATAATTCACAGCCGCAATTGTCGAGCACACCTTCACATTTATGTGTGCATTGTATTTTTTACTCAAGATTGGATTATATGGAACAATCCATCGATTATCAATAACATTACCATTTATGATCACAGAGTTTCCATCATCTCGTCTTCGATAAACGGGATAGCCAGAACTATCAACCGTTGTCATGCCCACCAATTTTCGCGGGTAATCTTTAGTACATCTACCCTTATCCATACAGGGACTCTTGGGGTTTAATCCTCCGCAAGGGCCATGAATGTTGCACTTTGAAATTGTCTCAAATAAGACTGGAAACTTATCTCTATTGGGTAACTCAACACAAACCAGTCTATCGTAGTGACATGCTTCAAAAGGTTTGAAAGACGGCTCTAAAATTAGCAAAGTATGAGAATGTGCTAGCCCTCTCTTTTGGAATTCAATCACAGTAACATAGCTTGCAACCTTTCCAAAGAGATCCTTTCGCAACAACGTATACATTAAATCAGCATGCTTTTTATGAAACACGCGAAGTCAAATCCGGACGGTCATAAGCACTTTGCCCAGGAAATAAAGCATTAGTTATCTCCAACCACTTTGGATTGCATGTCATTGTTATAAAAATGTCAGGTTTTCCCTTACATTACACTATAGCCATGGAATCCTGATATAATTGATACATGTGCCTTGGTCCACCTGTGAATGATGACGGTCAAACTATCCTCTTGCCAATAGAGGCACCAACAATCGGCATTGTCCCATTATCGTTTTCCCCCACCATGTCTGCCAAGCCTTTGTAGGCCTCCGATCGTAACATTGATTGATTCTGGCGACACCAAGTTAACCTGCAGTGCTCTATACTACAATAAGCATCAACAATAAATTGCTGCAATAGTCGACCAGCACGCAATATGCACACCTCAGTATCTTCGAGCACTTGAAGACGAAATGCATAAAACTGCATCTGGGTAACACAATTTTTATTGGGCAATTCATATATGTTAACAGGAACACTAACATTACTGTACAGAACCTTTACATGCCAACCATCATCCCCCATAGGAAAAAGGAGGACATATAGCATTGGCATATATGACCTATGCAAGTTTGAAATAGCAACACATCGACCACCCAGTGTAAACATGAATATCCCGATGATCAAGAGTACCCTCGTCACCCTGCCCTGGCATGATAGTTGCAACCTCAATTGGTGCAGGAGCAGAGTATTGTTTACTGGTTCTTTGAATACCAAAAATACTCATTCTTAGTTCCTGCACGGGATTATTTTGCAATTGCAAACCCACTGACCTAAAAGCACATGCATATATGTTGTGTCGATGCATTGTACATTGAAGCTCCCCTAGCAAGTTTGGTAATAAATCATGCATAACCCCCAGCCTATTAAGCAACTCATGCTCGATATCCCACATCTTGGCCTTTCTTGACGCTGCACATCAGGAAGCAAAGTACTTATACGGTGATAAACAGAGCCATGCACTCTAAAGGTGTAACCATTCCCAATAACAAGTAGCTTGTCAACATTAGCTCCGAGTGATACAAATGCAAGAGTGTTGTTGTATACTCGTATGTTGTTTTTAAATATCCTACTCTGAGGGTGCATACCATGCAACAAATCATGCAATGGCTATGGTGGATGTTGCAATGGTGGCAACATTACTTTTCCATTTCGACAACAGTGTCTTCCAAACAAAATCGACCCTTGAACCCGAGTCTCGCATCTCCACAACTTAGCTGAACACCTTTCACACATCACACAAAGACTCCCCATGGAATGCACATCCGGCTCTTGAAATAGTAGTATTGACATTGCTGGGTGAACATCCGTTGTAGGCAAAGCATTTAAAATGGAGCACAATCCACTACTTTGGACATAAAAAACAACAATATTATAAACACGTGACTCATTAGCAATGGAATCTTCGACATTGTGGTGATTTCCAAAATCTAAACCAACATGCTGTCCAACTGGCTCATTATCCCCATTTACAAATTCAACACGGTGAGACACACTCTCACAAACCACTCCACTAAGATTTCCCCCATGTTGGCACTTAGACATTGAAACATTATTAACATGTGACTCGAAAGTCACATGATTAAGACCATTGCAACCACCCACTGATAGCAAAGCATTCGTCAAATCCACACCAAACTATCGCACGGCTTGAAATCCCATAATGGTTCTATCTGGTAATGGCAAAACATTAGCCACATCTAAACCAAATTGTGGTTGGTCTAGTTCACGATGACCACTTAGAATCTCCTCATAGAACGCCAGGTTTTCAATGTCTCTTTGAATGGATCTACCACGATCTAAAATCCCTTTCCGAGCCTTGAGTCTAGCAACCTATCGTCACTCATACCTTGTGGAAGTAAGCATGTCCCTACGAACATGTAACCCATAGTCTCTACCAGTTGCTCAATGCGAACACCCCATATTGATCAATTGGCCATAAAACCTATTATCAACGTATAGACACATTTAATATTTAAATATCTAAATACTAAGATTAAATATCAAGACACAAAACCACTACAACCCAGTCAATGTATCTGTCTACAAAGACGCTGCGCCCACCCATTAGAGAGAGAGAGAGAGAGAGAGAGAGAGAGAGAGCATGGTTGCTAAGATAGAAGTAACCTTGGTAATAAACACATGCACAATTAATCCATTTCAATTAATTAACAAAAGAAAGTAAAGATGCAATCGCAGAAACGACTATCAATACACTTTATCAAAGACATGGTTTGATTTCTAAACTAAATGTATTGTGTACATTCGATGTACACAATATATCAAATCTAAGTATACCAACCATCATTGGACTATCAAATTTGCTCCATGTAAATATCAAGAAAGAGACATCATGTCGTACACACTCAATACATTTTACTCAAATACGCTTTGTCATATCAAAAGTGTTACACATCTTAGCACTTTCCACGTAGGCTTTACAAAAAAGAAGCAAATATTATCATAAAAAGTTCTACCCATGCACTTTTAATATATGCAAGACAATCTGAACCTATAAGTTCCAACCTAAGCAATCCTTCCGCAACACATACACATAGTCTCCTTAGATGTGACCGTTCATGTGACGGCTCAATTGTTGCAACAAAGCATTAAACCTACTAACATTCATTTGAAATTGCAAGAATGGCAACCGACAACCCCTCTGGCAGATCAGAGGTTCGTGGTCATCTCCAAGCCCCCAAATCGAAGCCCACATATCGTTCACCAGCAGATTCATTAATCTGCTTGTCTCAGAAATAATTGCTGAAAGTGCCCTTACTTCACCACCTAGATTAGTCGACACTTGCTGGAGAACACCCTGTATGTGCTTTGTCTCGCACACAACACCATGCAGCCCTTTAGCCTGTTCATGTAACTCCATTGAGTATATGGCAAGCGCACTATCAACATGCGTACATAAACTCATCTGCATTTCCATCAACTCATTCATCTTGGCCTCAAGTTTTTTAAAGTCCGAAGCACCCGAAGTAGCCCTTGTGTTTCTTCGAAGCTTTGCAGCTCTTGTACATTTAGCAACATGCATCTCTTGTCCCCTTGCCACCTCTTTCATTTTTCGCACATTCATTCTATTAGAGCCCATACGTTGACAGTAATGAAACATATAAACAATCATCTCCAAAAATATAAATAGTAGCACTTTGATGCAATCACAATTAAAAAACTATCTTCCATACCCATGCGAATAGCTCCAAGCTAGCAAGCATCGAAGAGATGATGTCGTTGCCATTTTGTTTAATTCAACTGAATCCATTACATTCAATGGAGTTGAAAGCACTACGTCGAGAATATCTCCTATGGCTTCGCTTTGTTCCATGGCTACACCAAACTTTAAAGAGAACATAAGAGTTGCACAACAAATAAATCTCAGAGCTATTTGCATACCAAACGTCAAGACATAAGTGATAGACACATTCACAACCACAAAACCTAAATGCACGAAACAATATATGTACACTATGCATGAGTGCTATCATGCACACATGGCACTCACCAAGTACCAGCCATGCATTGCCTAAAGGCCCTGCGAACGGATCTTCATTCATGTACATCCACACAATCTTCTTGAGAGTAAAGAACATGTCCTATACATGAAGGTATCCCCAGCCTCAAAATACTTATTGGTGCCAATCCCACAGGACACACAATAACTTACCAACTCACATTCGCAACCACAAACCCTAAATGCACGAAAGAATATATGTATGCTACACATAAGTACTATCATGCACACATGGCACTCACCAAGTTCCAACCATGCATTGCCTAAAGGCCCTACCAATGGATCTTCATCTATGTACATCTGCACTATCTTGAGAGAAAAGAACATGTCCTATAGAGGAAGATGTCCCCAGCCTCGAAATACTTATTGGTATCAATCCCATAGGACACACAATAACTTACCAACTCACATTCGCAACCACAAACCCTAAATGCATGAAAGAATATATGTACGCTACACATGAGTGCTATCATGCACGCATGATGCTCATCAAGTACTAACCACGCATTGCCTTAAGGCCATGCCATGCCGATCTTCATTCACGTACATCAGCACAATCTTGAGAGAAACGAACATCTCCTATATAGAAAGGTGTCCCCAAACTTGAAATACTTATTGGTGTCAATCCCATAGGACACACAATAGCTTACCAACTCACATTCGCAACCACAAACCCTAAATGCATGAAAGAACACATAAGCCACCTAAGTATGAGAGAGAGAGAGAGAGAGGGAGAGAGAGAGAGAGAGAGGGAGGCAAACTATACAAAATGTCCCAACATATCAAAGTTGCAATCATTCTATGTATCTAATCCAATCTAAGTTACAAAAGTACATTAGCAAAATTGCTTAGTAATGAAGAGAGAAACATAGAGAAACAGAGAGAAAGAGGGACTATCAAAATGGTTTAAAAGTAGTTTTATAATTTGCAAGACACATACGATGTGTTTCAAAATGAAGATTTTCATCAAACAATTCATTTAAGAAGTCTTGCAAGAATTACATATACCAAGCAAACCACGACAAAGAAGCACTGGTTAACATTGCCAAAAACCTATTGTGAACCACTATTCAAAGATGCAACGTTCTCTAGTGCATATCAAGGGCAATGATCTCCAGTGCCAGAAGATGAGCCTGCACAGCGATTCATCTGCGTTAACATTGCTGAAAATCTATTCAGATAAACTTTCAAAGAAGTAAGTTGCACATCAAGAGCAATGTTCTCCGGTGCAACTAAGCTCTCGTTCTTGTGTGCAATCAGCTCACATACTCCATCCTCTATACGACCTGCACTATCAAGAATATCTTTCAACTTCTCTTCTTGATCGTTCGAAGATCCAGCACGCGGCCACCAATTTTTTAGGATATGTTCATAAATGTCACCTATATAACCCTTGATCTCTTCTAACTCGCCCTGTATCATTACTACATCAGCAAGGTGTCCTACATATTTCTCATCCAACATTCTCTCAATCCTTTGTAGACGGTCACCAATGTTCTCAGAAATTGAAATCGAAGCTTTTTGACGCCGAAATAGTGTCTTTACTTGCTTTTCAATCCCATCCAAGTGATGAATAAACCTTAAGGAACCAACGGAACTATCATGCCCTGCAACATGCTTAAGTGCACGACGAATGACCTTTTTCCTTGTGGCCTCCTTTATTTTGCGTGCATTCATTTGCACGTTAGAAGTGCATTGTATAATATCTTCTATAGACATATTCTTATTTGCTGTAGAAGCCTCCATACTGGACAAAAAGCACGCGTTAGCCTTGAGGGATATATAAAATATTCTCAAAATTTAAAAACAGCAAAAACTACCATGTCTAATACTGCCAAAGTTTAACTAACCCTCTCTCTCTGCTTCTCCCTCTCCCTCTCTATACACCTAACCAACCAACCAATGCACTAACTAACCAACCTCTAAACTAAAGTAACCTACCAACGAAACTAACTAAACCAAGTAAGGTAAACAGCTAATCTAAGGTAAAACCTACTAACTTACTAATCAATCATCAATTTGTCTACTAACTTACAAAAAACAAACAACCTATTTAACTCACTTACTATATGTAACTAACGTACTATTTAAACTAATAAATACATCAAAACAAATTTACAACCTGAGAGAGAGAGAGAGAGAGAGAGAGAGAGAGAGAGAGAGAGAGAGAGAGAGAGAGAGAGAGAGAGAGAGAGATCACCGAACTAAAACAAATTAACCCTAAACTATATCTAAAGTTAGTTAGTTTAGTTTGGTTAACTAACTAACCAAACTAAACTAACTAAAGTAAACCAACAAAACTAACAACCTATTTAACTAACTAACTTACTATTTAAACCAATAAATACATAAATACATCAAAACAAATTTAAAACCTGAGAGAGAGAGAGAATGAGAGAGACACAATCTAAAGTAACTAAGCAACCCATAACACATATATACACTAAAACAAAAAAACAAACTAACCCTAAACTAACACACAATCTAAAGTAACTAAGCAACTAATCTAAGGCAAAACCTACTAACTAAATAACCCATAATCTAAGGTAAAACCTGCTAACTAACTATCTAACCCATAACACATATATAAACTAAAACAAAAAAACAAACCAACCCTAAAGTATATCTAAAGTAACTACTAACTAAATAACTAAATCCATATATAACACACAAAAATAATTTAAACTAACTTATCCAATCAACTAACTGAATAAACTAACTAAACTAAATAACTAAATAAACTAACTAAATAAAATAAAATAAACTAAATAAATAACCAAAACTAACTAAACTAACTAACCATAGATCTAACCAAACTAACTAACAACCTATTTAACTAACTAACTTACTATTTAAACCAATAAATACATCAAAACAAATTTACAACCTAAGAGAGAGAGAGAGAGAGAGAGAGAGAGCGAGAGAGAGAGAGAGAGAGAGAGAGAGAGAGAGAGAGAGAGAGAGAGAGAGATCACCAACCTGAAATAGCAAACAAACTGCACAAAATAAACCAAAATACTAATAAATTAAACCATACCAAGCAAAACAACCTCTCTCTCTCTCTCTCTCTCTCTCTCTCTCTCTCTCTCTCTCTCTCTCTCTCTCTCTCTCTCAAGTAACTACCACATATATAAACTAAAACAAAAAAGCAAACTAACCCTGAACTATATCTAAAGTAACTAACACACAATCTAAAGTAACTACTAACTTTCTATTTAACTTATCTAATCAACTAACTAAATAAAATAATCGAAACTAACTAAATAACTAATTAAATAAACTAACTAAACAACCAAAACTAACTAAATAACTATATAAAATAACTAACTAAACTAACCACAAACAACCAAAACTAACTAAATAACTATATAAAATAACTAACTAAACTAACTAACCACAAACAACCAAAACTAAACTCTCTCTCTCTTTCTCTCTCTCTCTCTCAAGTAACTAACACATATAAACTAAAACAAAAAAACAAACAAACCCTAAACTATATCTAAAGTAACTACTACCTTACTAACCCTAAACTATAACTACCAAACTAAACTAACTAAAGTAAACCAACAAAACTAACAACCTATTGAACTAACTAACCCATAACACACAATCTAAAGTAACTACTAACTAAATAACTAAATCCATATATAACACACAAAAATAATTTAAACTAACTTATCTAATCAACTAATTGAATAAACTAACTAAATAAAATAAACTAAACTAAACAAACAACCAAAACTAAGTAAACTAAGTAACCACAAATCTAACCAAACTAACTAACAACCTATTTAACTAACTAACTTACTATTTAAACCAATAAATACATCAAAATAAATTTACAACCTGAAAGAGAGAGAGAGAGAGAGAGTTTACGAGAGAGAGAGAGAGAGAGAGAGAGAGAGAGAGAGAGAGAGAGAGAGAGAGAGAGAGATCATCGACGTGAAATAGCAATCCTCATAAACAAACTGCACAAAATAAACCAAAATACCAATAAATTAAATCATACCAAGCAAAACAACCTCTCTCTCTCTCTCTCTCTCTCTCTCTCTCTCTCTCTCTCTCTCTCAAGTAACTAACACATATATAAACTAAAACAAAAAAGTAAACTAACCCTAAACTATATCTAAAGTAACTACTAACTTACTATTTAACTTATCTAATCAACTAACTAACTAAATAAAATAACCGAAACTAACTAAATAACTAATTAAATAAACTAACTAAACAACCAAAACTAACTAAATAACTATATAAAATAACTAAACTAACTAACCACAAACAACCAAAACTAAACTCTTTCTCTCTCTCCCCCTCTCTCTCTCTCTCTCTCTCTCAAGTAACTAACACATATATAAACTAAAACAAAAAAACTAACTAACCCTAAACTATATCTAAAGTAACTAACACACAATCTAAAGTAACTACTAACTAAATAAACTAACTAAATAACCACAAACAACTAAACTAACTAAATAACTAATTAAAAAAACTAACTAACTAAATAAATAAACTAAGTTATAGTCTAATCAACTAACTAAATAAACTAACTAAACTAAATAACCACAAACAACCAAAACTAACTAAATAACTAATTAAATAAACTAACTAAACTAAATAAACAACCAAAACTAACTAAACAACCAAAACTAACTAAATAACTAAACTAACTAAACTCTGAGCTTAATGCCTCTTCGTGGATGCAGCAAAGGAGCTTAATGCCTCTTCGCGAGCAACAATGCAAATGTGGACAATGGTCTTCTTAACACACATGGGAATGCAACAATGCAAATGTGAACTGAAAATTAGTGAACCTGACTGGTTATTTCACCCGTGGTTATTTCATGAACACAAATTTTTTTTCTCAAGTAAACTAACTCAAGCAACTAACTAGCTCAAGTATAACTAACTCAAGTAAACTATTTCAAGTATAAATAACTCAAATATAACTAACTCAAGTAAACTAACTAACTCAAATAAATGCAAGCAAGAGAAAGTGGACAGGAGAGAAGTATATTTACTTTACTTCTCTCTCTCTCTCTCTCTCTCTCTCTCTCTCTTTGATGATGGACGTCAGAGAGAGAGAGAGAGAAGCATGCACCAAAAAATATATTGCAACCAGAGCTAGCCTCTAAACATAAAAAATCTTGCTATAACACAACAATAGGAAATCACAACAATATATCGCAACCAGAGCTAGCCTCTAAACATAAAAAATCCCAACTCCACCACTCAACATGCTCTCTCTCTCTCTCTCTCTCTCTCTCTCTCTCTCTCTCTCTCTCTCTCTTTGTGACGTCTATCTGTAACTTCATGGAGGATTATCTTGTCGATCGAGTAGAGGGAAGAGGCCAAGGGGAATGAGGAGCATCAAGGAGTAAATGCACTTCTCTCTCTCTCTCTCTCTCTCTGTGACGTCCGAGAGAGAGAGAGAGAGAGAGAGAGAGAGAGAGAGAGAGAGAGAGAGAGAGAGAGAGAGAGAGAGAGAGAGAGAGAGAGAGAGAGAGAGAGAGAGAGAGAGAGAGAGAAGTAAACACTCTTCAATATAACCAGGAGCTCGATATAACCAAGAAGAAGATCTTCATAATCTAAAATTTGATAAGGGGGAGTGTGGAGCGAGCGAGCTCGATAAGGAAGAAGACCATAATCAAAATGGGCGCAGAGAGGAAGTAAACGCTCAGGTACTCCACATGCGTGCATGCACACGGAGAGAGAGAAGTAAACGCGCTTCTCTTTCTCTCTCCCTGACGTTCGTCACAAGAGAGAGAGAGAGAGAGAGAGAGAGAGAGAGAGAGAGAGAGAGAGAGAGAGAGAGAGAGAGAGAGAGAGAGAGAGAGAGAGAGAGAGAGAGAGAGAGAGAGAGAGAGAGAGAGAGAAGTAAACACGCCAATGGATGCGATAAGGGGGAGTGGCCTTGTTGGAAGCCGACGGATATGATAAGGGGGAGTGTGCCGATACGATAAGGGGGATATAGCCAGGAGTTGATGCCGACAGATACGTGTGGAGCGAGCGAGTGCAGAGAGAGAAGGTCAAGCATACGGGGCGCCGACGGATGTGATAAGTCAAAGGTGTCCGTCAGAAGCATATGGGGCGCAAAAGTATACGTCTGTCACACAGAGAGAGAGAGAGAGAGAGAGAGAGAGAGAGAGAGAGAGAGAGAGAGAGAGAGAGAGAGAGAGAGAGAGAGAGAGAGAGAGAGAGAGAGAGAGAGAGAGAGAGAGAGAGAGAGAGAAGTAAACGTGCTTCTCTCTCTCTCTCACCTCTGTCTGAGAGAGAGAGAGGAAGAGCATATGGGGCGTAGGAGTACAAAGGGAACCAGGAGTTGACCAGGAGCGAGCGAGCAAGTCAAAGGTCTTCTTCCTGAAGATGAAGGGGGACTATCATCGTTATCTCGTGGAGTTCAAAACGTGTGTAGAGAGGAAGCAGCTGAAAACACACACACACACACACACACACACACACAGAAGCGTCTCGTCAAAGAGAAGCACGAGAGGTGTGAATTGAAGACGTGATAGAGAGAGAGAGAGAGAGAGAGAGAGAGAGAGAGAGAGAGAGAGAGAGGACTGACCTGAAGATGGACATGCATGGCAGAGAGAGAGAGAGAGACAGAGAACACAAAAATGCCCAGAGAGAGAGAGAGAAAAAAAGAGGACTGACCTGTTGCCTACTGCCTGCTCTTGCTGCTTTTTGCTGGCCTACCTCTTCCTGTCCCGTGAGAGTGAGAGTGAGTGAAAATGAGAGCGAGAGTGAGAGAAGAAGAGAAGGTGGTGGAAGGAGACCACATTTCCTTCTTTCTGTCCCCAATCATGTGACATAAATGGTCACTTACCTTTCCTTCTGCCCTCAATCATGTGACATTAATGGTCACTTTGGTTTGGTTTGGGAGCTAGGTTCAGGAGTACTGTGGCGGTTCGACACTTTCCCGAACCTGTAGCTCAAATAATAATGTAGTATAGATAATAACAGATTACCAACAAGCCTAAAACATGTATATATGGCATTTTGATGTAGATATTTATTTCTTTTTCAATATTACACACACTCATGTTATTAAAAAAACATTAGAAAAAAGGATCCAAAAATATGAAAGATGTAAATATTCAACTAACACCCAATCAAATATTATTATGTTGAAGTTTAAATATGAATTTTGTATTAAAGTTAATGATTATGACAAGATGCATCTTTTTTAGCCACTTAAAGCTATAACATAAATCCTAATACATAATATATAAATTTAATGTGAGTCAAACAATTGAACCATGTAAATATTTATATATTTTAGATTTTGTGAGATTTTAAAGCAATGCATCTTAATTCCTTGAGTGTCACTCTATTTGCCCTTCACTATCACTATTTTATGAAGCCTTTGTTTATAAGTAAATATACTTTATGAAAATATTTAAAAAATACAAAATATTTTTAAAATGAGTGCTCTATGATGTATATATTTTGACTATTTAAAAAAATTAGGTGACTTACTTGGAAAGAAAATAATAATTGGACAGGTAGATGACACTCTATTGGCCCCTATACCCTGCCTTGTCGTAGTCTAAAGCCTAACCTTTATGACATTTGCTCAAGTAAAGGTTATGGGGTGCCTTATGGAGGACCACCTTTGGCATTTTTTTAACCTTTGCAAATAAACGCTCTTCCTGTGCTCTCTCACAACGGAAGAGGGGCAGGCAGGCTAGCTAGTGACACCAGCAATGGAGGACGCAGAAGGGATCGTCATTTTGAAGCCCTGCAACGACAAACGAGAGTACAGGAGAGTTGTGTTACCTAACGAGCTTCAAGTTCTTCTCGTGAGTGATCCAGAGACCGATAAGGTAAAGACCATTGATCTTCTTCTCACAAGCATGATTAAATTCTCTTGTCAGACCGAATCTCCAGTGGTTTCCTGCTTTAAAAGCTAAATTTCAGAGTGATTTAGCCACGATCACAGATAGAGAAGCATCATAGAAACAAAGAACCAAAGAATTTTTAGAAGTAGCATACTATTTTTATTTAGAGTATATAATAATAAATATAGTATACTTTAAATAAAGAATCTCCCATGTTTCCTACTTTAAAAGCTGAATTTCAGAGTGATTTAGCCACGATCCCGGATACAGAAGCATCATAGAAACAAAGAATTTTCAGAAGTAGCTTAAGGATTGGATGCTTGCTTTGTTCATTTCCATATGAAAGCTATCAGACCTTGGCAACAAAATTCAAAGTTCTCAGTGAATATGGTGTATACAGGCTGCAGCTGCTATGGATGTCAACGTGGGGTATTTCTGTGACCCCGATGAGATACAAGGGTTAGCACATTTTCTAGGTGAGAGGCACAACTTGAGCTTGTTTTGCATGATAGAGTGAGGATATCCTACTTTCTTTCTTCTAATATACAATTACCTTGTCCATTAGTAATGGATGCTTTCTTGCTTGTAGCATTAAAGAGATGATGAATAGTGTGACCACCTACCACAAATCCTTGTCACAATGCATTGATCTTGGAGCTTGATTTTAATGGACACTAGTTGACATTTATTGTTAGGATTTTGGAAATCAATTATTGTATTAATGAGGAGACCAAAACAACTGCAGCTGTTCAAAGAACTTCAATTTGAACTTTAGAACACCATGAATGAGTTTGAATTACACACAAGTACACTCTATACCCAAGAGCTTGCACATGCCTACACCTTCGTTGCATGCCATATGAGTGCCATCCTTGTATTGACTACTCTTTAATACTTACATTTTTATGCAATGTATTGAGTCAAATTAGACTCCCACACATTATAATGCAATTTCTTTATACAAAGTTCTTTAAATGGTATGATTAAAGTGATGCTTTGAAATTGAATCCTTACTTTGTGTCAATGTATATACCTATATGTATCTTGATATCAATCTTTGTATGTGTTTACAAAAGTGTAAGCATCTCTTTATACCATGTGGATTTATACAACATATTGGTGATTACTAGACCTAAGATGCTTATTGTTTAGGGCTAACACATACTTCCTTATATCTATTACCTAGGTTATGATGCCTGAGAAAAGAACAAGCATTCTCTCGATAGAAGTACGTAATAAGAAAGATGAAGAAGAGTTGGATCATGGATACATATCATTTCTTATCTTGGGTATATATGTGTCCAAGTATGAAGGGAGTTTTTAAGGTGAAAGCATATGCAATTGTAGATATATCAAAGCATTGGAAGGATAAAATTTTAGCTCTTAGACAAAGGAAGGTTGATTCTCACCTTGTAACAAAGGCATTGGTACAACATATATTTATGCAAAAGCAAATACATATTTTGAGCATATCTAATAAGAGAGTAGAGAGATGCATATCAGTATGAGACCTTACAACCTTAGGATGAGAGGCTAGACAATTGAAACAACCCTAAAAGAGCCGCCCAACTACCTTTAAAGATGTTCAACTAAAGGCTAATCAAAATGTAGAAGAGAACCCATGATGTGTACCAAACTAATACCCTCTCTTAGATCATGGGTGATCAATACAATACTATATGCAATGATGGGGGAAACATACAAGTCCATAGGGACCACCATCGTGTTCCGTACCACAACAATGATTTGTCAAATTTTTTTTAATCTTATAATACATACAACAATGAAAGTTAGGTATAGGAACATGGATACCCAAGCTGTGGGTGATCAAGCCATTACTCAATCCTTGATCACAAAGAGTTGAAATACTCGAATCTTATTGCCTCTTACAAACAACCATACAATAGCACATCATGACCCTAGATTTCTCTTCTTCAGTCCACATTAGATTTCTCTCCTTCAGCCCACATGCCAAAGTGTCCCCCATGTGAGAACAAGAATAGGAGCAATATTATGCTTACTGTTGAAACCTTCCATCATGGACATGGAGGTCACAATAGCTTTAGAATTTGAACCACTACGCTAATCAGGATGCATGTAGAAAGCCTCCCCCAATGTCTATCGCATCAAGAAATTGGTGAGGTTGGCAAGCCTTACCACCATGCTCTCATAGTCCCTCTTTGGCCAGGGAACTCTTGAGGGATGATGGCAATTACCAGCCTCACCACCATGCTCTCTTAGTCTTTCTTTGACCTAGGAACTCGTGAGGGATGATGGCATCTCTAGGGCTAGAAGATAGATTCCTTTGTCACCCTAGGCTTATTTGTGTGATCGGAATCAATGTTGGAGTCTAAAGATGATGAAGAATTGGAGTTGACCTTGCCCTTCTTCCCTTGCTTCTTCCAAAAAGTTGCTAGCTTCTTGCAATCCTTTTGGAGATGCTGCTTCTTGCAATGCCTAAAACCCATGATGTATACCTATTTGCACAACTGACAATTGTAGTGTAAGACACTTTGTCCTATTTGCACAACTCAAGAAAAGATTAGAGAACCCAAAATGGTGGAAGAGATTCTCAAAATCTTTATTACAATAGTTAATGGAGATTTGTATATGTATTAGCTCTCCGAGAGCCCAAGCATGAATCAACACTCTTGACTTTGATTCCTTGAAGTTGCCTCTCTATTTGAATGGGGACAGCTCTTCTACGTCTCACACTCATCCTCGATTGGTCTCTTTAATTGCGATTTGCTATGAACATGTGAGATTGCTGATCTCTAAACAATCCATTTTATCGGCTAGTAAAATGTTTCATTGCGAGGTGACAGACTTGAGAAACCCCAGGCGACAAAATCGGTAACATTCCAAGGGAGTGCCAAGTGGCATCGCTTGGATTCGTCCGCTAAAATGTGCCTAGACAAAGCACATTACACCGTATCTCTCATCGTCAAATGCATGGGATATATAGGAAGTATTGACATCATCGCTCCTTGCAGTAGGCACGGAGAAAAGAAGAATAAGGTCGCATTTGCTGATCACAATGATTTGCACCATGATGATCTGCAGACTACACCACTATGATCCTTGTAGTTTGCCAATAGTCTTGTTTTATTGAGCTTTGAAAAATGTGCAATAGATTGTTTTGTTTGGTCACAATTTAGCTTGGGAGTTTGTTGCCATCACTTTAATGGTTAGAAAACAACAAGACTTTAGTAAGAGCCACCTCAATAATAACTAACTAATCTTGTGACCCAATAGTGGGCCAAAATTTGTGATGACTTTGTATCCACAACCTTGCATGAGTTGTCTTACCTCACTGTGGTTGCACGCATGATCTCTCTTGTGCAATCCTTTTGTCTATGCGGCATCCTTGTCATGTCATTTGCTTTTGCCCAGCTCGTCGCTTATGAGAGATATGAGCACATGTATGTGGTCGATGTCAAGGTGCATTGCAATCTCCCCCACGATAGCTGTGGCTATCCCCAGCCATGTAGGTGCTTGGTGTGAAGATATGCTAGGGTTTGCACCAAGAAAACATAGAATATACGAACATGACTAAAACACAATGACTTAAACAAAAACGCAAAAATGCAAAATAGAGAAGAAGACACTTTGATGAACTCAATGAATGCTGAATTAAATGAATGTATGTACACAATGCTCAAGGCAAAGCTATCGAAGAGCTAATGGCTCTTGTGGAAGCAAGTTGAGGGAGGTCTTGGAGCGTGATGTCCACCGGAGATGGATGTCAAGTGTTGAAAACACTAGTCAAAGCTGAGAGCTGATGGAGAAGCGGGCAGGCTCAAGTGGCTGAAATCTACAAAATAGGATTGGCTCAAATGGCTGGGCAGCCTCCAATTTATAGATGTGGATCCTCTCAAAGTTTGGGTGTCTTATGGGACATCAAAAGTTTAGTAATTTTTGAGTTTTGGGCTGTTTGAAAGAGCTAGTTAAGGTTTAAATTTGTAATGCACTTTTTAGCTTAGCACCCCTCTGAGGCCCAAAATTGGGACCTTGGAGGGATTGCCAAGTATAACTCAGCCCATAATATGCCAAGGCATCCCACCCCAAAGTAGCCATGGCAGTGGTCGAGGGGTGCATGATGCTTGCCCACCAAGAACCTACCAAGACTATAGAGGTGATAGTTATCTTATGTAAGGTGTTGAGAAACCAAGACATTCAATACATCTCTTCTCCTTCATTTTTGTTTTGGTTTCCATTTATAGCCCCAAAAAGGCTTTATTTGGATCATTAGTTAGTGTCCGGGTGCCACTTCTGAGAGTTAGCGCGCCACCCAAGAGGCTTCAATGGGTACTGCTGGAGACAGTCCGTGCCTATAAATATGGCATTGACTTCACCCATTTATTATCCCACACATTCATCTCTTCCAAAACTCTGTCACTCTCTTCCATATTCTTCTCTCCTTTCTCCATCCTCTCCATTGCCATTCACACCTTGCAAGGAGGGCATTATAGTTTATGGCTTTTGCATCCATCTCCACTTGGTGTTTTGCAGCCTACATCATTTGGCATCAGCCCTCCTCACTTGATGTCATCATTAGGCTTGTGTTTGCAGCAGTTTCAAGCCGTCTACAGTAGGTTACACCCTCTTTATCAGCACTATATCAAATACCTGCGTTTTTATGTTTTCTTCACTCTTAAACTGTCTATAGCCACTTACATGGAGAGATCTTCATCAAATATTCTTGTGTTTTCTTCTCCAGCTGGCTGCCCAGTAGTCGCCTTGATAGCAGCCATCATCTTTGAGAGATTTCAGCATATCCTTCATCTTTGACAGCTCTTGAGGATTGCGTTTCACTCCCTCTACAACTGGCTGTACCTTCCTTTATCATTTAGCATTACTTTCGTTTTCTTACTGCCAGAGGACCATGTTTTACTCCCTTCATTGTGCGAATTCCCTTCAGGTGCTACCGCTTGATCAAATAGGACAATGTAGTCGTCTTCAGAGCTTCAGAGTTTCAGCTTCACTTAGCATGATTTAGTGATTCATCATTCATCATCTACTTCTCGTCTTTTCTTTGGGTTTCTTCTTCTCTCAATGTTTGTTGTATACTCTGTTTCGGCTCCGCTATATTAGCTTGATTAAGTTAGCATAATTTAGTGATTCACCATTCATCATCTACTTCTTTTGTGTTTTCTCTGAGTTTCTTATTCTCTCAGTGTTTGCTGTACACTGTTTCTCCCCACAAACCCTACTGTCTCTTTGATATGGTATGAGTACATATCATCCCGTCACACATTTTGACATTGGGAGCCCAAAGATCTATAGCCTAGAGAGGCAAGGTATCGACCAAAGTGTACTTGTTGGCTGCCTAGTGGTGTGATGATGACAGAGTGCAGCAAACACAGAGAGAGAGAGAGAGAGAGAGAGAGAGAGAGAGAGAGAGAGAGAGAGAGAGAGAGAGAGAGAGAGAGAGAGAGAGTAGAACAATGAAGATTGTAGAGTATGAATACCGAGTATTGAATATTATTACAAAAAAAAAAGAGAGAGAGAGTAGAACAATGAAGATTGTAGAGTATGAATACCGAGTATTGAATATTGAAGGTAGTTATATACAATGGGCTGTCGAAGTATAACTAACCGGAGCTTTCTCTCACCTATAAGAAATTGAAGTGAGTTTGACATCTAGGCAAGCCAACCATAAATAGATTGTGAAAATGCATAAAATACATCAGGTCGGCTAGTCGAAACTAGTCGATTGCAATATTGTAAATGGTTGACTGTAGCATCCTGGGGATGACCATTTCTCTAACACCCCCTCTTAGATCTTGGATGCGGCATAAGGCTAAGAGATTTGGAATGTTGACAAAGAATAGCTTGAGGAAGTACTTTAGTAAACAAAGCGGCCACATTATCCTTTGCCTTGCAATACTCTACATCAATGGTTTTGTCCAAGAGCTTCTCACAAATGTAGTGATGCTGGATCTCTATGTGCTTTGTCCTAGTATGAAAAACGGGATTCCATGCCAAGGCTATGTAACTCTCATTGTTACACAAAAGTGTAGTAGCTATGAAGAACCAGGTTTCTCCAATAACCTTTGAAGCCAAAAGGTCTCACAAGTGGTAGTACAAGTTGTTGGGTACTCGGTCTTTGTAGATAAAAGGGCAGCTGTAGGTGTCAGAAGTGATTTAACAATGGAAGCATAGACAAGTGCTGAACACAAGACTGAAGAGAAAGAAAATAAAAGAACACTACAAAGGAAGAGAACTTAGAGATGTGCTCGAAAAATGGAATCCATATACCAAACACGAGAATGACATGTACAACAGTGAGTCTTGGCTGCGTGGGCACTAGCATTGGCTTCTCTCTCCAACAGGAAGACCACCTAAGGAATGATAATGACTGAATGGGAGGAGGAGGAGCCATTGAATAAATAGGCCAAAAATATGCCAAATATGGAAGTTGGTTCGCTAGCATTTAATGCTGGCAGACTTGCATGAAATGCCACACAAAAATCACTAACATAATGCCTAAAATACATACTAAAATACCCAGTCCATCTGGCATGCATAGACTCACACATGAGTTGACAATCTTGCTAATACCCTCTCTCAGATCATGGATGATTTGATGCAATACAATGGTCCATACAACAAAGAATCACTAGAGTAGAACCATGGATACCCAAGTAGTGGGTGATCAAGCCACCACTAAGGTGCCTCAGAGAGAACTTGATGTCAATGTCGATCGTACCAACTCGTGAAAATAGAGAAGGATGGTGGTCAACAATGTCTCGTAGTAGCATATAATACCAACCTATCAAAAATGCCTCTGAATATACGTGACCATGAATTCCCTGCTTTGGCCAAGACTGTCGAAGTGGTCCCCTCATGTGAGCTCGGACTAGGAGCCCCCAATCCCGTTCTCTATCAAAGAAATAGCCCATCATGAACTTGGATGTTAATCCCAGCTCCAGGGTTTGAATCTGCTAGTCTTCGGTCGATGTATTAGGAACGTTCCTCTCTGGAACTTGTGCACTTGTGTACCTATATAGATGCCTCAAACGCCCTATCTGACCACCCTCTCACTCCCTCTTTGACATTGGAGAGTCGTGACAGATGACCACATCACTTGGACTAGAAAGTAGTGGAGGAAGGGGCAGTCAAGCTCTTCCCTTGGTTTGAAGAAGTGGATCCCAGCCGCGCTTAGACTTCCCCTTGGCCGGAGAATCAAAGTTGAAGTTTGAGGAAGAGGATGACTCATCGGAGGAGTTCTCATCCTGCTTCTTTGGCTTCTCCTTCTTCTTCCATGAGGCTGCTAACTCATTTCAGTCCTTCTACAAGTCTCGCTTCTTACCACAGTGATAACATTGGGCATTTGACTTCATGTCACCCCTCTTTGAAGTTGTAAAGGCCTCACTGGAACCTCCATAATGAGTTGAGAGCCTCTCCTGTAAACACAAAGATGCCTCATGCTTAAGCAGCATTGAAGACATATGTGTAAAGCTCACAGGCGTAGAGGATATTTTGTCAGAGTGCAGCGATGCGGAAGCGTAGGACAAAGACTAAGAGAGAGTGAACACAGAGAGGAGAGAGAGAGAGAGAAAAGGAGACGGTGTAAACATAGAAAATCTGCGGTGTAGTATGCTATATGAGAGTGCAGAAATACAAGAGGGGATAGATGAAATATCTACGTATGTCTCCGACTTGATGACCTCGATCTCCATCAGTCCGAGCACAGTCTATCTCAGCCAACAGATCTTCAAGATCAGAATCTGAAATCAGTGAAGAATGATTAATCAAGTGTGCCACACGAACCGGCTATAAATAGCCAAGAAATAATAAATAACAACATCAGGTCGGCTGCATTAAATGCAACGGACAGCAGAAAATTGGCCGACTGTGCAGTCCGACTGCACTGCTGACGTGGAACTGATGACGTGGCACCTCCTTTGTTGTACTGTGCTGACGTGGCACTGACTGTCTGGGAAATGACTGGCTAACACCCCCTCTCAAATCCTGGACGGGTGAAAAGACTGAGGGATCTGGAATGCTGCCGAAGAAGAGCCTGGGGAAGCGTCTTCGTAAACAAATCTGCAAGATTATCCTCTGTCTTGCAATACTCCACATCAATGGTCCCATCCAGAAGTTTCTCCTGAATGAAGTGATACTAGATCTCAATGTGCTTTGTCCGGGCATGGAATACTGGATTCCGTACCAAGGCAATGCAACTCTCATTGTCGCACCGTAGAAGAGTAGGACGAGTCTGGGCGTAGCCAAGCTCCTCCAACAATCTCCGAAGCCACACTACCTCACATGTGGTAGAAGACGCAGCTCAATACTCCACCTCAGTAGAAGAAAGGGCTATCGTGGGCTGCTTCTTGCTACTCCAAGAGATAACACCTGTACCCAAGATAAAACAATAGCCTGTAGTAGACCGTCAGTGGTCCATATCGCCAGCCCAATCCAAGTCACTCCAACTTGCGAGAACCAGATTTGAAGCATCTGTACCTGCGGGATAAGAAATCCCTAAGTCAGAGGTCCCCCTCAAATACTGAAGAATCCTCAAGGCAACTTGCCAATGCACTTGTTTGGGTTCCGTTATGAACCCTGCTAAAAGATGCACAGCAAAACAAAGATCAACATGAGTGTTGAGAAGCCAAATCAAGGATCCAATCAATTGACGGTAGCGTGAAGCATCCATCACGGGAGAGTCTGAGTTTGAAGTGGCCTTCCAATTCGGATCCATAGGAGTAGTAATGGGCCGACAAGTCTCCATCTCAAAAGTCATCGAGCTCTTGAATGTACCTTTGCTGAGAGATGAAAATCCCTCTCTGAGACTGATAAATCTGGTGACCCAAGAAGAAATGAAGAAGCCCCAAATCTGTCATCTCGAATGCTTGATGTAAAGCTGTCTTGGTCTCTCAGACCTTCTGTGCATAATCCCCTGTCAAAATCAAATCATCAACATACAACACAAACAACACACGACGAACCTCGAAAGTGTGCACATAAAGCTGCGGATCGGCCTTGGAGCGCCGATATCCCAACTTCAAGTGAAGAAACAAGTCAATCTTCTCATTTCATGCACGCGGAGCCTGCTTGAGGCCATACAAGGCCTTCTTCGACCTGTAAACTTTCCTATCCGAGGATCCAAAGCCAGGAGGCTGCTCAACATAGATCTCCTCTTGCAAGTCACCATTAAGAAAGGCCGACTTCACATCCAATTGATAAACAGGTCATTTCCTATGGCCAGCCAAGGCAAGAACAACTTGAATAGTCACCATACGAGCAGTGGAGGGAAAAGTATCATGGAAATCAATGCCTGGGCGCTGAGCAAAACCTTTAGCAACAAGGCGAGCCATGTACTTGTCCAAAGAACCATTGCTAAGGTACTTGGTCTTGAAGACCCACTTGATGCCAATCACCTTCTTGTGAGAGGGATGAGGAACAAGAGACCAAGTGCCATTCCTCTCAATAGTCTCCAACTCGGCTTCCATGGCCTTCCACCAATGATCAAACTGCAAAGCCTCCTTCATTGAAGTGGGCTCTCGATCCTGTATAACACGGGTTAGTAAACAATAGTTGGAGCAAACAAGCTCCGAAGAATGTGCCTGGTTCTTCCGTAACCTCTACGGTCCATCTTGCGGTTCCCACTCCTCAGGGACCCCCTCGATCCCTGAATCTTGAGGGTGTCATGGGCCCAACGAGGAGGAGGACAAACCTCTCCTTGTCGCTCTCCATCTGCTGAAGACTCAGGAACATCCACTGGCGGAAGCTCCTCGGGGGTGGCCGGTGGAAGAGAAGACTCTGAATCCGAAGAAGAATCTACATCAAGAGACTCTGGCTCCAAAGAAATTGTCTCGAGAGCCCAAGTCTTCCTTGGATCTCCAAGGATGGGGTGCTCCTCACCCCCCTTTGTGGCCGGTACTTCCATGAACCGCACATATCGACACGTGTAGACATCCCGCTTAACGGGATCAAACAAACGATAACCTTGGGATTGGGAGCTATAGCCAACAAAAACCTGTCGTTGGGAAGCCACCTCAAACTTATCACGCTGCGTCTTCGGAATGTGCACATAAGCGTTACACCCAAAGATCCTGAAATAAGAGACATCAGGCTTAGTCTCGAAGTAAGCCTCAAAAGGTGTTATCTTGTCAACGGCCGAAGTGGGAGATCGATTAAGGATGTGAATTGCGGTAGCCACTGCTTCGGCCCACAGAAACTGAGATGTCTGTCGGTGCTTCATCATGGTGCGTGCCGTCTCGATCACACTTTGGTTCTTCCGCTCCAAAATGCCATTCTCTTGGGGAGTGTTGGTGTTAGCAAACTCCTAATGAATGCCCCTATCTGCACAAAAACGAGCAAACTCATTAGACATAAATTCACCTCCCTTTTTTGAATGCAAGGTCTTTAGTCGCCGACCAGAACGGTTCTCCTAAAAAAGAAGCCAATCCTTGAAATGAGAGAAAGCCTCTGACTTCAAAGTCAAGAAATAGGCCCAAGTCATCCTGCTGTAGTCATCTACGATCAACATGAAGTATAAGCTCCCCTTCAGGGACTCAGTCCTCATCGGGCCACAAAGATTCGTAGATACAAGCTCCATGGGTGAAGTAGACCACCTAGAAGCTTTCTTGGGAATCGCATCCCAATGTAGTTTCCCACGAATGCAGGAGACGCATAACTGATGGCTCACCACTATGTCCGGCAATCCTCGGACAAAAGACCCTCGCGACGCCTTCTGAAGGTACTCGTAGTTCAGGTGGCCAAACCGAGCATGCCATAGCTCGGATTGTGTTTGAGAAGTAAGAAGTAGAGAAGTAAGAGCTGAAGAAGACTTCAATTTGTAGACTCCATTCTCCTCATGTTCTGCAGAGAGAACCTTCCTCGATCCAGGATCAAGGACTCGAACAGTATCACTGTCAAACTCCACCAAGAGACCAAGAGCACAAATCATATGAACCAAAAGTAAATGATATCCCAATCTTGGCATATGCAACACCTCAGAGGTGTGGGTACCACTACGTCCATCTGGAGTAAGCTGCATCTCACCCCGTGCAGCAATAGACACAGAAGAGCTATCTTCAATGAGAATCTGCCCACGTGAAGGTTGCAAATGGGCAACACTAACGAAAGAAGGAGTCATGTGCCGTGAGGCACCACTGTCCACAATCCACTCTCGAGCGTGGGGAGCTGTCATCGCAACATCAGAAGTTGTCGGTGTGGAGTCCTCAATGACTGCTAAGTGTAGAAAAGCGGCTGATGAGGATGCAGCCACCACTATAGAGTCCTTCGTGTCCTTCTTCTTGGTATCCTTCTTGTCTTTGTCGAGACAATCCTTCTTCCAGTGACCGGTCTTTCCACAAATATGGCAAGTTGATTCCTTCTCCTTGTCCTTCTTGGATTTGTTGTCCTTCTTCTTCTTTTGGTCCTTTCCCTTCTTCTGAGAGGCTTGGCCAACCAATGCCTCTGGTTTGGAAGCATTCTGTCCCTTCAATTGTTCCTCATGTCTTCGGAGGAAATAGGCTTCCCTGCATTTTAAACGATCTCTGAAGCTGCCGAAGCTTGTTGATGTGTTCCCGAAGCGAAGAAGACTTATTCACGTACAAAGTACGCATCTGCACCTTCAAAGAAACCCTCTTCATCAGGGTCATCCTGTTGTACATGTGGTTGAGCTCCAGCCATATCTCACGAGCCACCATCAAGTGCTCAATGTGAGCTATCACGGCTGTGGTGCAAGACAGAAACAGAAAAGATCGAACCCGGCATTCAGTTTGTCCCAATGAGACTGAGCCTTGGTTAACTCCACACGAGCATTGGAAGAGAGTTTGGACTCATCCCTCACCGAGGGCCTGTTAATCTCCTCCATCACCGGTTCCGTCAAATATAAGACTCTAAAATGGCCAACATCATCACCCGCCAGATGCGGTAATTGTCACCATCAAGCTTTTGATCTGTTGGAAGAGCCGGTAGGACAGGCACCTTCCTGTCCATGATCATTTGGAACTCCAAATCAGTCTTTGTAGACATGTTAACCTGCAATACCTGCACAAATGCAAAAGCAGCCCCCTCTGACTGTGAAAACATAGCCTTCTAGAACTGATTCCTCCGCTGCCCAAACCTTCTTCACTTGCCGGAGGCGATGAAAAGGTAAAGTCTGCAATGGAAGGCCTCAAACGCAGCCTTCCTCCCCTTCGAACAGCAGTAACCTGCAGCAAATTCTCCGATTAGACTCCTTTCCCGCACGCCCACGCTTGCTTCAGCCTTGATCCGATGCGCAGCCCTCCCACTCGCCCTTGAAATCTGGAAACGCAGCCTTGTGTCGCGCTGAAATCTCCTCTTCAAAGAGGTTCAGCCCTCAGTCAGTCGATCTTTACAGCTCTGATACCATGTCAGAGTGCAGCGACACGGAAGCGTAGGACAAAGACTGGGAGAGATTGAACACAAAGAGAAGAGAGAGAGAGAAAAGGAGACAGTGTAAACGTAGAAAATCTGTGGTGTAGTATGCTGTATAAGAGTGCAGAAATACACAAGGGGGGAGAGGAAATATCTGCGTATGTCTCCGACTTGATGACCTCGATCTCCGTCAGCCCGAGCACAGTCTGTCTCAGCCAACAGATCTTCAAGATCAGAATCTGAAATCAGTGAAGAATGATTAATCAAGTGTGCCACACGAATTGGCTATAAATAGCCAAGAAATAATAAATAACAGCATTAGGTCGGGTGCATTAAATGCAGCCGATAGTAGAAAACTAGCCGACTATGCAGTCCGATTGCATTGCTGATGTGGAACTGATGATGTGGCACCTCCTCTGTTGTACTGCGCTGACGTGGCACTGACTGTCTAACTGGCTAACATATTTATGTTCGCAAGGCATTGGTCACTCCATCAAACTTCGGGGGGAGCTTGTAGAGTACCGTTCCCACGAGATGTGCCTTTGGAAGGGTAGACTGCATGTGTCGAAGCTGATGATGTACTTGCGTAACATGGAGCAAAAATGACTGAATAGTGTGCTTTGGCTCAAACTTCATGTGCTAGAGCTGTCCATAAAGGGCCAGAACACGCATGAGGGAAGGTGTCTCATACAACATTTGAAACTTCAACCATATTTCTAGTGATGTCTTGTAGGAGGCAACCGCCGGTAGAACTTCTTTAGAAATACATTGAAGCAGTGCAAAATATGCACGTGCATTGTCCGAATCCCATGTAAGCACAACTTCCTCATGGTTGTCCTCATCAAAATCTTCGGAAGAGGAAAAGGATGCTGAGGCTGAGGAATAGCTCTACATACAATGTACCAAATCCACTTGCACAAACTAGGCTTTCATCATAGCACTCCATGTAAGATAGTCAGGGCCATGTAACTTATCATTTGTAGAAGTGCATGGAGGAGCCATCCGAAGAAGAGAAGATAGAGGAAAGAGGGTATACAGAGAGGAAATACAGCCAAACCAATAGCAAAGACTTCACAAAATGAGAATTCACATGTAGTGTTCATTTGAGTATTCAAAAGCCAAATCAATGATTTAATCAACTATCTATGGCGGGAAGCATCTGCCAATGATGAATTTACATGAGCTATATGTTAGTAGTCTAGTCAGCTAATGTGTGAGTACTCTACAAGCTCCCTCTAGAGTTTGATGGAGTAGCCAATGCTTTGCAGGTCGTCCGAACATCATTGATGCTAGTGAGCTTTACCCATATGTTCTCGATGCTACTTGAGCATGAGGTATCTCTGCAGTTACAAGGGAGGCCATCCCAGTATGGTGTCTCCAATGAGGCATTTGCAGCTTCAGAGAGAGGGGGGTGACAAGGAGTAGAAGGCCCGATGTTATCACTGTGGTAAGAAGGGACATTTGTGCAAGGATTGTAAAGAGTTAGAAGCTCCGAGGAAGGAGGAAGATATGGACTCCTTTAGTGAGTCATCTGCCTTCTCCGACTCCGACTCAGATGCTTTGGTGAAGGTGCAGACCAAGGCTCAGAAGGGTCCTCTTCTTAGATCACGGGAAGGGCTTGGTAGCCCCTTCTACTACTTTCTAGTGTAAGTGATGTGGTTATTTCTCAGGACTCTCCAATGTTAGAGAGAAAGTGTGAGAGGGTGGTGCAGTGGGACATGTGAGCCTTATCTATATAGGTATATAGATGCATAGGTTCTAGAGAGGGACTTCCCTCATGCATTGATTAAAGTCTGGTAGGTTTTGAAATCTTGGAGCTAGGATTGATTTCCAGGTTTTGTTAGTAGTCATGTTTATTATGCATTGTCATCTCGTGCTTGTGAGCCTTAGTTTGAGTTAGACGGGGACATTATAGGAGCTCTGACATGTTTGTCATGTGCTTTGACAAAGGAGGCAATGTTTGAATGTTGAGAAACCACTTCTTCAGTTTACACACTTCAGTTAGGGTTTCGCATTGATAGCTCCAAAAAGGGCTGGTATCCAAATTTTGGTCATTTCTTCAGTGGGTGTCCACATAGTGGTGTGCCACCCTAGACAACTTATGCCTATAAATAAGTAGTTACTTTATTCATTCTTATGCCACTTTAGTCATTCTTCACCCCTCTTCCTCCATCATTCCGACACTTTTCCCTCTCCACTCCATTACTGCCCATACCCCTACTGGAGGACATCGCAGTTCATGGTCACCCTTCCTCTTCTCCTTCAGATGCCATGTTCTCTCATCATCATGTTTGTGTTTGGAGGTCTTCTGCAGCTGGCGACCTTCTTCCTTTGCTAGCGACATCTCCCCCATCATTTGGCGTCTGTCTTCTACAGTCGGGTGATAGCCTCCACCCGTTAAGTGTCATTTGTATCTTGCGTCTGGTAGCATGGAGGTGTTTTTTGTACCTACCGACATCATTGCTACTTGGCAGCACTTTTGCAACTTGTGTTTGTTGATCAGGGGCACTAGGCATTAGTTTTTCTTACCCAAGCATGAGTCTCCACTCGCTGATGTCATCATCCACCATTGCGTTTGATAGTCGGTAGGCATTTGGCATTTGTGTTTTGCATATCTTTTTCCACTCTAGCATTTGAGGACTGCGCTTCACTCTTTTTGACAGATGGTGATCATCTTCCATATCTCTGATGGCATCAGAGGATTGTGGTTCGCTCTCTCAATAGTTGTTCTTCACCTTCTAGTGATTACTTCAATAGCCCATTGCTTGGAGGACTGGGTTTCACTCCCTTCATTGTGCAGATTCCCATAGGTGCTGCCACCTGATTCAAACAGGACAGTGCAGTTATCTTTTGAGCTTTGGCTCTGATGTATCCGCTTTTCTTCTCATAGCATGATTTAGTGCATCATCAATGATCATCGTGTTCTTGTGTTTCAGAGTTTCTCTTCTCTCTCAATGCCGTACACACTATGTGTTTCTTCTCGCAAACCCTACTATCTCTCTGGTCTCTTTGTCATTTTCTCGACATGGTATCAAAGCATACCTCTTTTCTTGACAAGCAGCTCATTCTAGAGCATGCATTTCTTCTTACAATGGAGTTTTGTGTGCGTTTCTTGCATTTTCAGTCGGTTTCCAGCCCTTGCTAGTGTGTGACTGTCCCATAATGGCTACATCAGCATTTTTGGTACTGCTGACTGCATTTATTGTAGTCGGACTGATGCAGTCGGCCATTTTTAGCCCCAGATTTGCTGGTCGGCCAGTTTAGCTGATTTTCAGCTATTTATAGTGGAGGAATGGGCCAAGCAGATCATATTCTTTTGTTCCTTGATAGGTGCTTTGTTGGTTGCTGCAGTCTTCTCCATCTCTGGCATGGACAGCAGGCTGGATATTCTCCATCTCCGTCACTGTCTCCATCATTGTCGGTGCTGCTGTCATCATTTCAGCCTGATCTTGTGCCCTCATTTATGCCTTGGGCTGCATGCAGGGACTGATCAGTCCTCTCCTTGGATAGAGCTACAGAGAGAGGCAGAGCTCGCAGTCCACACCCAGCAGGCCCACACCCTCATTGATGCCTTGGGCTGCATGCAGGGACTGATCAGTCCTCTCCTTGGATAGAGCTACAGAGAGAGGCAGGGCTCGCAGTCCACACCCAGCAGGCCCACGCCCTCGTAGGAGACACCACCTACAGATACAATGGAGACTACAACGCCACCAGGGAACCATACCCCGCCGCTTCAGCCTCTCCATGCTAGACAGGCCCATGCGGGACATCTTAAGATGACCCGCTCCATGAGCTGTTCCACACTGTACTTGAAGTGCATCTAGATTGTATCGAGTTTGTATACCATTTTGTACCTACTCACCTAGTTCACCATAACACCATATAGTAGCTTTAGTGGGACTTGAAAAACTTTCCAGACATTTTGTATGTAACCTTTTGGTCTCATAGGCCAACTTGGCCTTTTGTAGACGTTAATATAACTTTCTTTCTTTCTCTCTCTCTCTCTCGTAAAAGGTAATTGTATTAATTACGAAAAAAAAAGATACAGGTTTACATGGTTACAAGATACACGATGGCTCTAAGCCATCGCGTGTAATCTCTCTCTCTCTCTCTCTCTCTCTCTTTCTCTCTCTCTCTCTCTCTCTCTCTCTCTCTCTCTCTCTCTCTCTCTCTCTCGTAGAATCCCAATACAAAGCCACGAAAAAGTTACACAAGTCATGGCAAAGACCCGGAGGAAATTGCCATATGCCAGGGAAGTAAGTCCTCCCGAGGGAGTAAGTCCGAGTGCCGAATGAGATCTATTTGCCAATGCAAGAGACCTTTAAGCCGGGCAATGTGTCTCGGTACATTAGAGGCGGAATAAAAAAGAAAGGCATTCCGAGTGGTCCAATTGTGCCAGCATCCCCAGTATCTTAGAAAGTGGAATAAGATCTTCATATGCAACTGTGGCGGTGTGGGGTAATTTGGGCATGCAAAAACCCAATCAAAAGGGGTTAGTGAGAACCCCACCACCGCGCGCCAAATCTGTGACAAGAGCGACCAGATATTCTTTGCGAGCGGGCAAGAAATAAATCGATGTCGGGGCGATTCCACAGTAGTGGTGCAGAAGAAACAATTGCCGTTCGAGATTCGACGCTTGGAAAGGGCCGAGGCAAGAGGAAGACCACCAATCATCACCCGCCAAAGAAAAACCTTACATTTGAAAGGTATCTTATTCAACCAGCCCTCCATCACAGTTGCCTTTCACCATGACTGAGATTTCCGCAATCGCGAGACAGTATTAGCTTTAACCCCCAGCCATTGATGATCCTTAATCAGAAGATGATACACCTGATTAGTAGTGGCCTTTTCCAGACTCAACCGACCAACAAGGTCCCAGTCCTTCCAAGGACGATCCACAACAATGGCAGGAAAGGATTGTCTGCTCTGAAGCACTAACAAGAGCTATTCCCATAAATCACGGTAGCCACGCGGGATTCTGAAAAGTCTCCTGGCAGTACGAAACGATGTGAAGACATTACGACTGGCAAGGGTGGCATCCGCAATTGAAGTCACACCCAACCGGGCCATGCGGTTAAATTTTGGTCTGAGCTCATGTTTGTCTTCCCATGAAAGTAATCTCGAAACTGCCAACAGTTCCAATTGAAAGGAGTTAGTATGCAAGCGGTCCTCCGCTGGATGCCAACGCGCCTTTTGAAGCACCACTTTCCAGGAGTCGACCAAATGCAGTAACAGAGAGGAGGACGGACTGGAAAATCGAGAGTCTGCATTAAGGACATGCCACCAGGAGCCCCGAAGTTGTGTATTACCATGCCGAAGCCCGTTGTCCTCAAGAAAATAACGGGCTATAATGGCCTACGGGTGATAATCCCCACACATAGCGCGAAAAAGAGATCAACGAAGTGCCAGCATATGAGTTTCGGCATCCAAAATAGCTCCACCACCCAGGCGTTTGGGGGTACATGCATGTGACCACGAAATCCACGAAATACCTGCGTGCAATGAATCCTTCTTCCATAACATGAAACGAATGGGGCGAGTGAGAGCCTTCAAAGTAGTAGGAGATCACGGCAGCAATGGCAAGAAATATGTGAGCATTGGCAGCATAATTGTCAGAGCCACTTTGAGGCGGACATGAAAGGGCCACGCTTGCGACTTCCAATACATAAACTTAGCTGCCAGTTTCTGTGAAATCCACTCTAGGAGTTGCTTTGGCTGAACATCAACACCCAACGGATACCCAAGATGCCTGACAATGGAGCCATGGGGAATGACCTGACCCTGCCAGCCCAATGATTGTAAATCAGACTCCGTGCAACTGAGAAGGGCGGATTTGAAGGCATTGATACGAAGACCAGAAGCATGACCAAAGAGCGTCCAAACATCTAATGCCTTGCGAATGTTGTCCTTGTCTGTACGCAAAATCATAAAGCTATCATCAGCCAAAGATTGGCTAATGAAGTGCTGTTCCAGAGGAAGAGACAATCCGGCCAACTGAGTAGAAGCTGCCGTTGAATATAACATTGAAAGAACCGGGTGGGTTGCCAGGGCAAAGAAGAGAGGACTCAAAGGGCAACCTTGTCTCACCGAGCGTGCAAGGACAAATGGCTCTGTAACACCACCATTGAGTATAACGCGCGAAGAAACCGCAACACTAATGGTATGGATCAATCGGGACATCCGAGTACCAAAACCCATAGCAGACATAAGTTCTGCAATGAAGGACCAGTCTAAATAGTCAAAAGCCTTTTCCAAATCCAATTGAATCAATACCACTTTCTGACTAGAGTGCCTTGCATAGTCAATAGCCATTTGCACGTTTAAGATATTGTGCAGAATGTTGCGGCCCTTAATGAAACCATATTGAAGAGAATGCACAATAGCTGGACGGTGCTTGTGGAGCCGATTCGCTAGCACTTTGGAAAAGATTTTATACATTGAACCCATCAAAGAAATTGGTCTCCAATGTTGCAACATTGACGGCGAAGGAATATTTGGAAGCTGTTTGATAAGGCCTTCTTTCCATGAGGAAGGCATGACTCCTGTTTCCCATACCTGTTGAAACATAGCCGCCAATGGCTTTACCAATTGGGTAGCCGAGCTCTCAAAGAATTCATTGGTGAGACCATCCTAGCTAGGACTTTTATCCTTAGGCAGGTGTAACAAAACATCCATAACCTCCTCCTCACAAATATCTGCCTCTAAAGTAGCTTGCATATCAAGTGGAACTTGATGGCAGACTAGATCATAGAAGACCGAGTGTGCATGCGTAACCTGGTCAGAAGGCGACAAAGAAGAACCAAGAAGATCCAAAAAATAATTCTTGCACATATTGACAATGGTCTGCGGATAAATGACCATTCGACCTTTTGAATCCTAGAGTCTAGTCATATTTTCTCGTGCAGGAGAAACATGTAAGGCGCGAAAGAACTTATGAGTCTGACAAGCACTATCTTGCAAATTGTCAGTTAAGTTGTGCAGTTTGGCCTGCTGATAAGATTTCAACTGAAATTCTTTAATAAGATCAGCCAAACGCCTCGCCAGTGACAGCAGAAATTCATCATCTGAGATATCCGCCAGCAGCGAATGAACCAAGGTTAGTATGTCCTCCGCTGCATGGCGACGTCGCCGATAAATAGAGGCATGATGGATCCCATATTGCTGAGCAACCCGCTGCACATTAGAGAGAAGTCGTTTAAAGGAAGCCGAGCCCTCAGAGGCGAAGTCCAATAAAAACCTCTCAATCAATTGCTGCATATAGCCCTGAAAGATTGGATGCTTCAAATAAGACGAGTTGAAACGTAAAGGGAGTCTATCCAGCAGCTGCATAAAAGGTGCAATGGGTTGTGCAAGTATCTCAAGATGGAGAGGGAAATGGTCCGACAAGGCATATTGCTGCAAGACTTTCATTTCCAGCATCTCAGGAAGAAAATCATCATCCTGCATGGTATACATTCGGTCCAACCGTGACCATGTAGTTGCATATTGTGCGGAATGAAAAGTAAACCCTGTAGAAGAAGGGTGGAGCCAAGACCATAGATCTTGCTTAAGTACCTTAAGAGCAACGGCATTCCACACCCGACTTTCCGGAGCATCCATCACCGAATGCCCCGAAGTGGACTGAGAAGAGTCAACACACACATTGAAATCCCCCATCAAAAAACCCCTTCTGCCAAGTGACATGGAGCTTTGCAAAGTCTTCCAAAGATCCCGTCGGGATGAAGGGTCATTCGGAGCATAGAGGCCCAGCAACCATAAGATCTCCCCTTCAAATAAAACTTCGATTACCACAAAACGGCCTTGAACATCATTTTTAATAAGAACAGGCTGGTATTTCTCATGGACAATCATAAGCATGCCAGAATAGTGCATAGCTTGTGTCCCTGCATAAAACAAGCTAAACCCATGGCAATCCACAACTTTTCTTGCTTCACGGTGACTCTTGTGCTCAGCCGCACACAAGACATCCCACTGATTCTCATGCAAGACAGTCCACATGGCATGTTGCTTATGGTGAGAACAAATGCCTCGCACATTCCACGTGGCTATCTTCATATATCTTCAAAAAGAAAATCAGAAACGAGGCACCGCTTGCCTCGATTTAACCTTGTCTGCTAGAATGTCAAGGACACCTTCATCCAAAAAATCTGCTAACACTGCAAAAGAATTTTGACGGCTTGCTTTAGAGGTAGATGGAATATCCACTGCCTTGGGAGTGGAACGGGGATAACGACGATCCTAGGGTGTAATCAGATTACCTCTCGTATCAAACGCCAACTTAGCAGGTGGGCCCTTTGGACCGTCTGTATATACTTTCCTCGTAGACTGATTACCGGGGGTAGAAGGAACCATAGTACGTGCAACATACTGTGAAGAGAACATTTCTTTCCTATGCATATACGTGCGCACGGAATCCTGCGAAACATTAGGCCCAGAATCTGCCAGGCCAGCATCCAACTTTTTACCTTTTTTGGGACGAGCCTCTAGCCAGTCATTGTTACGGGAATCTAAACCCAGGATCTGTTGTTTGCCTTTATCCAACACATTAGGTGGCTGGGTGGCCTCTTGTGACGGAGCATCGAGCACCATGTCATCCATAGGCAGCACAACATGCGCATCTTCTGAAGACAGTTGCTGCTCTGGGCATTGGGCCATGAAATGCCCCAATTTTCCACACGAAAAGCAGTGTCTTGCAAAGTTACCCCATTTCAAGAGAAAGTGCAAAGGATGCATGCCAGAGCAATTAAGGCGAAGCCACGCAGGCCTTTTCCTGGCAGTGTCCCATAACATACACAAACGGTTTCGATTCATGGCCCTTAGGCTTGGGGGAACCAACACCGTTCCCACTACGGCCATGGCATCCTTTAACAATGGCCAATAGACAGCCGGACAATTTTCCACTTCAACCCACACCGGGCATTCACGTATAGGGCGCCATGGCACAACATGGACCAAATGGCGATCAAAGAACAATGGTAGTTTGGACAGGAGCTCAGCCCGATGCTTCTCCGATTTCAGCAGCACCTCATAGAAGCCTCGGGGCCCAAGAAAGATCTCCTCAACACACTCCCCTTGTAGTAAATTGTGCAGCCACTGGCGAATATGGGAAAGCACTGGGATCCTACCAGTGAAGAAGAGTATAACCGCACGGTCATAAAACACCGAAAAAGAGCGCAAGACAGTTTTTGGGTCCACCCTGGTCCAGAACTTCTTCAGTTTCCGCGTCAGAAAAAGCTTCATGATTATGTTGGACATAATTGCCAAGCAGAGTATTGGCAAACTCCAGCAAATGTTCCTAGTTAATCTCCTACAAATCCCCAGAATCAGAGGCCACCTGTGCATAGGAACGTTCCTGATGACCCATTGTCTCGTCGGAAGCATGCTTGGAGCTTTTGCCCGCAGGCGGAAAGTCAGAACTGGGAGGCATCTCCTCTGTGCAAGGAACCATATCCTCCGGTTTCTCCGTATCAGAATCTGGACCAAGGGTTGCCACCGTCTGGTCGATGAAAGCCATATCCAGCCCAGCCATGTTTCTGTCCTCCCTCTCTATTTCTCACTCTCTTGCTCTCTCACTGACGCTCACTCTCTCTCTCACTCTCTCTCTCTCTCTCTCTGTGTCAAGGCAGGGCTGCTCTGTCTCCGTGCGTAAGTCGCAGAACCCAGGGGCGCAGGCTCAGGCTCGAACGGTGGATACTGACTCTCGCTGGGAGGAAGAAGAGATCTGTGCGCCCTGCGAAAAACTGCCATAGACGAGCTGTTACTTGGGGCGAGCACCACGGTGGCCAATAGGCGAGGGCGGCGTCTGACAGGCGAGGGCGGCGGGTGACAGGCGAGGGCGGGGGTGATGGCGAACAAGACCGACGAGCAGGCCTGATGGCGGGCAGGTCGGATGGTAGTTCACGCGACGGGTGAGAGAACCTCTGTTCTGCCATCCACCTCTTCCTCTAAAGCTCCCCCTGCCTCTAAAGTTACCATGACCTCTTGAAACCTGCATATCGCCAAATTGCTGATTCAATTTGTTTTGCTGGTTGTCACTTGTTGAGAATCAGAGTTTGCAGCAGTAGAATGTGTGCACAAGAGGGAGAGAAGAGCTCAAAGTACAAGAATGAAATCTTGCTTACTAAGTTGCTTAGAGTACAACTTGGGTACACTCTCTCACAAGTGATAGTGACCCATAGGCTGTTTATATAGTCAATTTTTAAAAGGTACCTTCTGACAATTAATTTATTAATAATTCTAGTGCCCAAAAAAATAATTCCGCCAGCCAATAATTAAATTTCTTAGGCCAATTTGTCTCCCCAGTGTCCCTGAGTAGGTATTGACACCTAGATTGGCATTAATTAATTAATTAATGCATAGTGTCAATTGTCACCACTGACATTAGTGGCCAATAAATTAGTCTAGGCCCAAATCTAACACTTGCTACTACCTAGTAGCTATGAGGTATAACTTATTATAACTTTTGCCTTTGGTACCAATTGATATCTCGGGGTCTTGGGTCCCACACTATGAAATAATTAACTTGCACCTCACATGTGGAAGTCACATTTGCATATTCAGTTAACTTTTAATCATATGCTAAGCAAAGCAATAAAATTTTACGTCCTCGTGATCAACCATATGCTAAGCAAAACTATAACATAATCAACAATTGGCCTCTGCATAAAATCCTTGGCAACCAACCAATCACATGCTAAGCAAAACTATTATGTAAGTCAACAATTGGCCTCTGCATAAAATCCTTGGCAACCAACCATGGCTTGTGCTTGTTGAGTGTACCATCATTGAGGTACTTGGTCTTAAAGACTTGGTTGACTCCAATCACCTTCCGATGGGCAGGCCAAGGCTCAAGATATCAAGTGCCATGTTGCTCAATAGACTCAACTCTTGCTTAGTGGCCTTTTGCCAATGATTAGACTGTAGTGCCTCCTTTACTGATGTTGGCTCTCTATCCTATATGGCACGGGTCCTCAAATCATAGTTGGTACAAATAAGCTTGGTGGAACGTGCCTGGTTTCTGTGAGATCGCCATGGACCATCTTGCAACAATTGCCACTCTTCGGGAAGCCCTTAAATCCCTACATCTCAAAAGTTGTTGGGAGAGAAAGATCCCCCTGTCAATTGCCATATCTTATGACCTAGAAAGAAACATAGAAGTCCCATATCCATCATCTCAATCTTCCCATGGAGTATTGCCTTAGTCTACTTGACCGTCTGGGCATGGTCACCTGTCAAGGTGAGATTGTTGACACCGAGCACAAACACCGCATGCCCTCTCGGTGACACGAGGTACATTTATACGAATTTGGATTGGATGTGGATCTCCGATATCCTAACCTATCTCAAAGAAATGAGTCTATCTTCTCATTTCAAGCACAAGGAGCTTGTTTGAGGCCATAGAGGGCCTTCTTTAACTTGTATACCTTACATTTGAGAAAGAAAAGCTAGGAATACATAGATCTCCTCTTTTAAGCCACCATTCAAGAACGCTGACTTCACGTCCTTAAACAGGTCATCTCCTATGGGCGGCAAGAGCAAGTACCATCCAAATGGCGGCCATACAACTTGTTTGGGAAAAAGTATCATGGAAGTCAACATCTGGCCTTTGCATAATATCCTTGGCAATCAAATGTGGCTTGTGCTTGTCAAGTTTGTCATCACTAAGATACTTCGTCTTAAAGACTCACTTTACCACTATGACCTTGCCATGAGTTGAGGCTCAAAATACCAAGTGTCATTTTGGTCAATAGGCTCGAATTCTTGATGTGTGGCCTTCTGCTAATGATGAGACTACATCGCCTCCCTTATCGATGTTGGCTCCCTATCCTACATGGCACAAGTCATCAAACCATAGTTGGTAGTAGGTACAAACAAGCTTGGTGAAATATGCTTGGTTCCTTTCAGATCGCTACAGGCAATCTTGTAGTGGCTGCCACTCCTTAGGAAGCCCCTCAATCCCTATATCACAAAGTATCTTACGAGCCCAATGAGGAGGCCAATACTCCCCTTGCTACTCCTTCTCTACCAAAGTTTTTGGAATATCCACCGGCAGGGAATCTGATGGAGAAGCAATCTCCTCCCTTGTAGATGGAGCCTCAAGCGGCTTAGGCTTCCCTTTAGGGACTTCATCCGCATTGGTCCACACAAATCTATACAAAACAAGCTCCAAGGGCTCCTTTGCCCGTATTGAAGCCTCAGCAGGAACTTTATCCCTATGGTGTTTACCATAGATGCAAGATTTACCACAGATGAAAGATACACATGGCAGATGGCTCACCCCAACATTTGGCAATTGCACAAGCTGGTCAGGAGCAGCCTTCCCAAGGTACTTGTAGTTGAGATAGCCGTACTGAGCATGCCATAGCTCAAACTGAGAGTGAGAGGTAAGAAGAAGAGAAATAAGGGCTGAAGAGCTCTACATCTTATAGACACCATTCTCCTTGTGCCTGTCGCAAAAAGAACATGTCTTTTCTTTCCATCAAGAACCCGAAAGGAGTCCCTGTCAAACCAACCGTGAGGCCAAGTCTACAAATCTTGATCACTGATGAAAGAAGACGATAGTCCAAGCCTGGAACATAAGGAACATCTGCAGTATGAGCACCGCCACTTGCATGCATGGCTTAACTTGTGTTAGGTATCAGTTGAGAGGATTGTTGCATCACTTCATTTCTGTAGGTTGGTTTTCCTGTCATTAGGTGCTTCAGGCAGACAGTTCAAACTTCAAACAGATTGTTTTCATGGGCTGTGATTGGAGTCTGTTAAGACAAGTGTGCCATCCTTCATGATTATTCTACATCATTTTGGCCTTCATGTATTATAGTGGTTAAAAGTTAGTTAATCTTAAAAAGCTCTCTGTTTCTTCAGATAATGTTCACATTCATTCTTTATGATGCACATTGCAGAGCATATGTTGTTCTACTCAAGTGCAAAATACCCGACTGAAGATAGCTATATGAAGTACCTCACAGAGGTTTGCTTTTTCTCTTTGTTGTATTTTAATGTTAGCATTGGAGTTTTTGAAGTTTCTTCTAAATATCATGATGGCACAGTTTACATTTTATTGCTATCTCATTCATAGTGATTTAAATCCAAAAGTTACGAAGATGCATATAAGTATAATAATAGCACAGCTAGCATATCTGCTGGATGCAATTATAGCTCTTTAAGGAGTTTGTGCACTGACAATATTCTACAGATAACAACTTAACTGCCTCCACTGACGGTCAGTTTATTGCCTGCTATGCATTTTGAGAGAGAACTTGAGGAAGTTTATGGGCTTCATTGCAGACTAGGATTTAAGCCAAAAGATAATCAGCTCCATTTGGCAAGAGTTGTGCAGTTTCTTTGCTGTGAGAAGTCCAACCTGGCAATTTATTGGCAGGTCATGTGAAGCCCCGTGGCCATACTTAGATTAATAAAACATGTTCAAGTGGAAAATATCATAATGTGCATTTCTATCCTTTTCTTCTTTCAAGTTTGTCCTCTTAAACAGCATTTATTAAGGTGCGTGCTTTCTGTACAGTTATCTAAAGTTCTCTTTGCATGAGGCTCATGGAAGTGTAGCTTTACAACTTCCATATTTTTCTAGCTGCTGAGTTGTGGGCTACAGGGCTGTCAAGTATTAGTCATAAATTTGCTCCCAGCCTTTACAACCTTATATACTTTTCTAGCTGCTGAGTTGTGGGGCTACATAGCAAGCACAACCACAGCGAGTGTCCAATTCATTGCTCTCCTCCCAAGGAGGATTGTAATTGGTAACTGGAGATACCGCTTGGAGTGAGATACATCTTTCTCACATCCCTGCTACCCAGGCGTGCATGTATGATGTAGTCTGAAATAGACACCAAGAGGAAAGCCTCCCAGTCTCCACATTGAATCAAGAACTGGGTTCCATGAATCAAAAACGGCTGATTCGTAAAGAGTCATTGAGCATGCCAGCTAGAAACTAAAGCACTATGCATTGAATGCATAGAGATTAGACGGTTGGGATCGTTTAGTGCATCATGCGCACATGATACCGAGGCAAACCCATTTTTGTTTAGAGGTACATGAACACCATGCAACTTTCTCACTTTGTAGGCACATGCCATGGATATACATGCCAAGGAAAGGAAAATGAAAATTAATGAGTAGTAATTGAGATCCAATTAGATAGAGATATAGAGGGAAAACAACCCTGGATCTATAGGAATTCCTTATTCTTAGGGGTTGCAACAATAATAAAAACCTCCTTATTCTGGTTAATCCAATATAAATAAATTTCCAGACATTTTATCATTATTAACATCCCTTATGTGATAATGTGGAGATTTTTTGCATATCTGCAATGTAGAATTTCCAATGTTCCTAACTATTTAAATGTTACTCATCTGAGATAAAGAACTGTAAAAATTGAATCCTCCAAACAATCAATTGTCAAAGGTTCCTTGTGAAGATGACTATGAAACTCCTGAATGATAGGATACCAAATTAGGGAGATCCTCTAACATATCATCAAGGCAAAGGACCTCGGCCAATGGGTTGACTTCTGCAACATCATCATAGACAACTTTCTCAGGTGAAAAGGAAAGATGAATTGCAGTATCAAAAGAGGAGTAGAAATAGGCCCTGAAAGATCAATCAAGTCGAGATCATGAAGAATTGGCTCAAATCATGGGAGAATGGGCCTAAGTGTAGGAACATTTGCAGGTGAAGATGGTGAAATAGGGGAAACTTTCTCTAAAGGATGAATGAGTGGAATTGGGGGCACTGGTGCAGCTTGCTAAACTGAATAAACTGGCAAAGTAGAGTGGTGGAAGGATGGTGCTGGAGAAGCAAGAAAAAGGGAGGTGGATGGCGGTGCACAACTAGGGAGGGAGGGTTGTCTCGTGAAGGAAAGGGTGCCTCATCTTGTAAAGATGGAAAAGCAGGGCATCCCGGGTAGTCCTCCTTTGAAGAGTGCTTGTTGGAGAACACATCCTGACTGGTGTAGGCCAGCAGTCAAGGAGCCTTTGAATCAGGGAATGCCATGTAAACTTGGTAGGATGAGATGGCCTTGCTGGCTGCCAGCTAGGCAGTGAAGAAGTGGAGGGTGGAAGGGAATAGAAAAAAGCATATGGTGTATCTGACGCAACATTGGATTGGTAACATCCACAACAATGATCTCATTCACCTGGAGCTCCAGATCCACAGTAGGACCCTCACTAAGTTTGGTACCAAACTTGACCTCATCTTCCATATGCCGATAGGAGTCTCTTTAAAGATGGCCTCTCTGATCATAATAATTACATGTGGGAGGTTGTCCTACTCATCACATGATTGATTGTTGCCATGACCCCATTTGTTCTTGCCACGTCTCCAACCATGGCTCCTAGATGAAACAAGGGTCCCCTCTGAAATCGAGGGCTTAGAAGCTTCAATTCTCGTTTATAACATAATGTGATATGTAGAACCTTGGGCAATCCAGATTGAACATCTATTCTAATTTGAATGCATGGAAAGAATCTAACAACTTTTGCATGGCATAAATAATGTAATCATCATCCTTAAAAGGTCTTGTTGGCGTTTTGTAGCTAACCCATCAATTCAAAAAGCTGTTGTACCTGCTTGATAAGGTTCAATCCCTCCAACTTGAACTTGACAAGTTGTTCTTCAAGCTGGTAATGACAAAGGTTGTCCGTTTCCGATGTACCTATCTTTAATACTAGTTCTAAAGAGATTGTGCAGTTTTGTGTTTACTTGTTGTGACAAACATGTTGTAGGAGATGATGACAGTCTGGAAGAAAGTGCCTGAATCCCATGTCTTCAGAGAAGCCTCTCTTCTCTTCCTCATCCTCTCAGAGCTACCTTGCATCCTCTCCTATCTCCTGTGGAGAGTGTGGATGATCTCTGTCCAGATCCTTGATAGAGTCTCTGCTGTGGATACATCCAGAAGGTCAATAGTGTGGCTGCATCTCACAGTCCAAATATACTAGGCTATGTTACTGGCAATCAACTCCCATCTATGGCAGTGTCCTCGAGTCCACTGTGCCTGTGAGTAATCTGGAGTGGGAATCTTGCTCAGATGCTGTCCAATGATGAGAAAGAGTAGCTCCCTTGAACATCCTTATAGCCACATGTTGGGCCTCTATTTGTGACCCATGCTACAGCCCCCCAGGTAACCACCATGGTCTCTGTTGTGCTGCGAAATACTATCCTGAGGGCTCTCCTCCAAACCTCATGGGCTCTAGAGCAGTCAGTCCCATAGGCAATGTCTCTGTATGTTTTGGATCATCACATCTCGTGCATGTTGGGTCCTTACCATGTAGCCACTTGCCAGCTACTAGGCTTCTGTGAGTTACAAGCCATACTAAGAAAGAGATCTTCCCAACATGAAGCCGCATGGTTCCCCATATCTTTGCTGTCCACACCTTGTCATCTGGAGGATATCTCAGTTCGAGAGAATCCTTTCCGTTAATTTGGTTACGTGTGGAAAGCTGTTGTCTAACAACTATGCCTATATCGAGCCCTCCTTCTATTGTTGGTGACTTCTGATCAACCTGCATCCACTTGCTGGCTGGCTGCATTTTGCTGCCTACCTTCTCCAGCCCGTTCTCACTATTCAATGCCTTGTTTGGCTGCATTTACTGTTGCAGGAGCTTGATCAACTTGCATTTAACATCCAGGAGCAGTCATCTACTTCTGGCAAAATCATTATCTGTTACATTTGCTGGTCTGCTCTGCCATGTCATCATCTACTCCTGTGTTTTGGTGCTGCAGCTGTTGCCTACACTTTTCCTGATAGAACTCCACTGTTTGTTACATGTCTATCATTTATCTAGCTCCCTATTGCTCCGTTTGCTGCTGCCAAACATCTTTGAAGGCTGTTTGCTACATTTCGGGATCCATCTGAGTATGATACACTCTCCAGCTCATACTCTTTGCCCTGATCTTAGAGACATAGGAGTTCAGGGGTCAATACTTCACTTTTGTATAGCGCGTTTGTTGTTAAACATCCTATACATTCAACATTCACCATTCATTCATTATCTTCTTCAATGTTCATTGTCTCTGAGTTACCCTAACCCTGATTGTGTTCTATATTAGTTTGTGCTTTGCTGTATGATTATGTTTGTTATCTGTGGATGAGTATTTTTTATATGGTATTAGAGGTGGGTACTCAAAGAAGAAACCTAGGCTTTTTATTGGAGAGCTCATCATTAGAAATATATTCATAGAGGGAAAATTACTTGGAATAGTTCTATAATACTTCAGTCTCTAGAATTGTCTATGCAGAGACCCAAGCAGGAGTGGGCCTCATAGCTTGCTCCGCAAGGATCCAATACATGAGGAGAGACATCAGACTACCATGGAGTTCACAAAACGTATGACATTACATGAACTTAGTACGGGCTTATCCTTATATATTAGGCTTGAGTGCTACTAGAAGGTAAACCTTCGTTATCCCCTTAGATTTGGTACACAGATCTATTGATTTTATAGGAAGGATGGACACTCCACGTCGGAAGACCATTCCAGTGGAGAAACTAGTATAGAGTGCAAGCCTCTATTCTCTACCCCTCCATTTCACTCTATGCCAGGTATATCTATTTATACTTCATCTTTTTATGTTCCTACTTCCTTACAAGTTTTTGGTGGTACTCAAGAAGAAGAAGGAAAGAGGACTTACATTGTTGTGGACTTACACTGCTTCAATCTCTAGAATTGTCCATGTAGAGGCTCAAGTAGGAGTGCGCCTTACAACTTGCGCTGCAAGGGTCTAATACATGAGAAGAGACATCAGACTACCATGGAGTCCAGAGACTGTATGAGATTACATGAACTTAGTACAAGCTTATCCTTATGCATCTAGCTCAAGTGCTACTAGAAGGTAAACCTTTGTTATCCCCTTAGATTTGGTGCACAGATCTACTGATTTTATAGGAAGGACGGACACTCCATGTTGGACAAAACATTTCATTGGAGAAACTAGTATGGAGTACAAGCCTCTATTCTCTACCCCTCCATTTCACTCCCATGCCATGCATGTCTATTTATACTTCATCTTTTCATGTTTCTACTTCCTTGCAAGTTTTTGGTGATACTCAGGAGGAAGAAGGAATTATTCAATCAATCCATGACATAACAATGTAAGTCCCAAAGAGGACTATTATCTTTATGTTAACATAAGAAGATGTGCTTGTAAGAAAAATTTGTAAATCCTTCTGTAAGTTTTCATTCTCCTACTTTTTCTTAAAGTTTTATGGTCAATTCGAAGTAGGTGAAACCTCTCATTTTTCTTTTCTATCTTCATCCACATTTCAATCCCAAAGCTACATTTAGAAAATCAATTTAATGAATTCACTCACACATCATCATCACCTCAACTAAAATTTCCACCCATCGCACTCATTTCTTTCATTGCCTTACATTTCACATCATGCACCTTTCCTATGCATACACCACTAGTGACATCTCACATCACACCAAGATGTTCTGTTGGGTATTTGACTCACGCACGCCTCACTTGCGCCTACGCTCATATGGGAGTGTCGGTGATCAGTAGGACATTGGGGCACTTTTTACTCTCGGTAGGAGAGGTTTTTTCCCCTAGACTTATGGTCTTATTGTCCTATGTACTTATGTGCTTATGTTACACACATTTGGGCACTTAGTGTGTGTCAGGTGTGAACACCCCCTACAACCCTAAGGTTTAAGGGTTGTACTTTGTACTTTCTGGTTACACTCATTCAGTCTACTCTCTTGGGTGTCGTGCTTCAACTCTGTCTCTCACTCTCTCACACTGTCTACTGAATCCCATTTGCACCTTGATCCTTCCATCTCACATTTGGTATCAGAGCACAACTCTGAACTCAGCTCCTGCGTGCAGTGTGCAAGTCGTCAGTCTTCAGCACGCCAGTGCTGTTCGCCAACAGTCGCCAGCGTCAGAGAGCCGCTCACCTGCTGAGAGTGCCCCTGCCCCCGTCAGTCTGCCAGCGTTACAGCGTGCAGCTCCAGAATACTGCGTGCTGCTCCACCCGCCAGATCAGCGCTACCCGCTAGGTCAAAGCCACTCGCCAGCGCAGCTCCACCAGCGCGTTGTTCGTCAGCGCTGCCCTCGTCAGTCCAGGCGCCAGCTAAGTCGAGTGTGATCCTGTTCGTTAGCACTGTTGCCAGCTGGCTCGACTGTTCGCCCACGCAACTTACGTCAGACTTCCGTCAGACCGCCTTACGACCAGCAACCTGCAATGTCTGCTCGCGACTGTCCAGCCCGCCCGCCTGACGAGTCCACGTCAGCTGTAAACGTCGCTAGCGCCATCACGTCTGCCCAAATGGCCGCCCGCCTGCCCTGTCCACGTCAGACCTGCCACTCTGCTCGTCCGCCCTGACCACGTCAGGTGTGTTTTTCTTAAAAAACAAAATTTTTTAATTTTAGTCCAGAATCAATTTCTGGCAGAGGAGGTTCATACGCAGCAGGGACCGCAGGCACAGCACATGTGTGGGATAAATTTGATGCAAATTTCTGGACTGGATCATCAGAAATTTTGGGGCTTTTGTGTATTTTGGGGACAGTTGCATATAAATTGCTGGTACAGTCACAGAAAGACTGTTTTGACAGAAATTTTGGCAAAATTTTTGATATAACAGTGTTGCAGTGCACTGTTTGCACCTTGGGAAGCGTGCATTAAAAGACAGTTTTTTTCTGACAGAGTACGTCCTTGCACATTAATTGCAGAAGCGTGTTTGCTGCAATTTCTGAAAGTTTGCAGATTTCTAGTTCATACTGCTTTGACATTGCTCATTTTGTCTTTGGAAATTTGTCATCATGGCAAATTAGGGAGGTGATGTCTTTACGTATGTATCCAAGGAAGACAGATTGGACGGAAATAACTATTCGCTTTGGTCATTCATGATGAAGAGTGTATTAGTGGCCAAGAATTTATGGGATTATGTCAATGGAGAGGAAACTCGACCGGGAGTTGTAGCTCCCGTTACTCCTCCTCCCCATGGAGCACGTGGACAACGGGGACGTCAGCCCGCTCCACCTCAGCCACTTCCTCCAAGAACTGCAGCTCAAAAAGCTTGGGATACACGTGATGCACAGGCCTTGTCGCTGATTGCTCTGGCAGTTCAGCGGTCCATCATACCTCATATCCGTTCAGCATCTTCTTCACGAGATGCATGGTTGACTTTGGAGCATGTGTTTGCAGGAAAGAATGAGACTAGAATCTCTTTCTTGAAGAAAGAGTTGGAAACTTTGAAGATGCATGAGGGTGATTTTATGCAGGATCACTTAAATAAGATTCAGGACTTAAGGGAACAGCTCATGAATGTAGATTAGTATTTTTCAGATGCACAGTTGATATCCATCACCTTGAATTCCTTACCTCCTTTGTACTTGTCTTTTCATACTGCATTGAACCTCACCATGAGGATTGCTGAGCACCCACTCACTTTTATTCAGCTGGTTAGTTTGCTTCTAGAGGAGGAACAAACACGGGAAAATAGTGGTGTGGATGCTATAGTCTCTGAGCAAGCTTTTGTGGCAAGACAGAAAGGCAAAAACAACAAGGTGAAAAATGCTCCACAGAGTTCTGGCACTTCGGACACATCGCAGAATCAGACACAAGGGGGGACGCAAGCTAAAAAAGGAAAATGTCATTATTGTAAGAAGCCCGGCCACTATATCACTGAGTGCAGGAAGCGCATTGCCAAAGAGAAGAAGAAGGAGTCAGGAATGTCTGTTTCTACTACTCCTTCCACTGCTAGTGAGTTTGCGTCCTTTGTTGTGGACAGTGACTATTGTTTTTACACTTGCAGTTATGACATCTCTTGGGCCAATAGAGCACTTAGCTCTATAGAGGATGCTGACACTTGGTTCTTTGACAGTGGTGCTTCTAGACATATTACATCTCACAGAGATTCGTTTGCTTCAGTTAGGGCACCTCCCATTGGGAAATCGGTATAGTGTGCCAATAATGCATCATACCCTGTTCGTGGTATTGGGGAGATTCAGCTCACAGCCATTGATGGCTCTATTCTCCGCCTACAGGATGCTTTGTTTGTGCCTGGAATCAAGAAGAATTTGCTTTCTATTTCTTCTTTGGTACGTTGTGGTTTGCAGGTCACCTTTGATGATGACCGTTGCATGGTTAGAGATAAAGAACACATGACTTTGGTCTTGACAGGATCTTTGTGTCATGGTTTATATGAGTTGAATGCTCTTTCAGTAGATCAGTCGGCATACTTGACATCCACTCTTACTCCTGCTATGATACAGACGGAGTTATGGCATGCTCGTTTGGGGCATGTAAACTTTGGCAGCTTGATGCTTTTGCAGCATACTCAGATGCTGGATGGCTTACCTCTCTTGGAGAGACCTCCTGAGCACTTATGCGAGGGATGCATTTTGGGGAAAATGCATCGGTTCTCATTTCCTCGTGATGTTGCTTTCAGAGCAACAACTAGATTGCAGTTGGTGCATTCAGATGTTTGTGGGCCTATGTAGACCATGTCATTGGGCGGTTGTTATTATTTTGTGACATTCATTGATGACTTTACACGTTTTTGCTGGGTCTACTGTTTGAAAAAGAAGTCAGAAGTGTATGATGCATTTTTGGCTTTCAGTGCACTTGTTGAAAATCAATCTGGATGCAAGATTAAGACTCTCCGTTCGGACAGAGGGGGGGAATACATGTCCTCTATGCTGAATTCTTTTTGCAGCAGAAGGGCATAGTCCATCAGTATAGTGCAGCTTATACTCCACAGCAGAATGGGGTAGCAGAGAGGAAGAATCGGTCACTCATGGAGATGGCCAGATGTATGTTGAAAGCAAAGAGCTTGCCTCATAGTTTTTGGATGGAAGCAGTCATGTGTGATTGCCATATTTTGAACAGATGCCCTACCAAAGCCTTGAAGACCATCACACCTTTTGAGGCTTGGAACAGTCGTAAACCTTCTGTTGGTCACTTTCGTACCTTTGGGCGTCTTGCCTATGCCCATATTCCACAGGTACTTAGAAAAAAATTGGACAACAAGGCTGTTAAGTGCATTTTTATGGGATATAGCAATGAGAGCAAAGTCTACAGACTCTATGATCCCGTTACAAAGAAGGTTTTTGTCAGCAGGGATGTTGTTTTTGATGAAAAATCAGCATTATCCTTGGCTGGTTTGGATACATATCAGGCTGCCCGTGATGTTTTTGAAGGGCGGCTGCCCATTACTTTTGGTGATTCAGCTGGAGGTTCAGAAAATGAACCCAATGTTCAGCCAGCTACTTCTATGGAAAGTGCAGAAATTCAGCCATTGGCTGATCGGAATATTCGGCATCATGCTGAAATTGAAATTCAGCAAGAGCTTGCACACAGTCAGGATGCTAGACAGCTACCTAGATGGTATTTGCAGACTATGCAAGATAGTCCTTTGGATGCACCCATGGCTGGTTGTACTAGAAGGTAAACTCGTTTGCATGATTCAGCACATACCATGGAGTTTATTATGGCAGCAAGTACTTTTGATAATGAAGAGCCTGAATGTTTTGAGGATGCACAACACAGTGTGCATTGGATGGCAGCTATGCAAGCTGAATTAGATTCTATTACTAAGAATCAAACTTGGGATTTGGTGTCCTTGCCATTTGGGAAGAAAGCCATTGGAACGAAATGGGTCTACAAACTGAAAAGAAAAGCAGATGGATCCATTGATAAATACAAGGCACGGCTTGTTGCTAAAGGCTACGCACAGAAAAAGGGCATTGATTATGAGGAGACATTTGCTCCTACTTCCCGTATGACGGCCATCAGGTCTATGATTGCTTTGGCTGCACATTATGGTTGGACAGTGCATCAGCTAGATATCAAGATTGCATTTTTACATGGGGAACTTCAGGAGGAAGTTTATGTACAGCAGCCCATTGGTTTTGCAGTTGAAAGCTCAGAACATTTGGTATGCAAGCTCAAAAAGGCACTATATGGTTTGAAACAAGCTCTTAGAGCTTGGTATGCAAAATAGATGCTTTCTTGCTTGGTCAGGGGTTTCTAAACAACTCATCTGAGTCTACCCTTTACGTATGTAAAGAAGGGGGATCTATGCTGATTATATGTCTTTATGTTGATGACCTTTTGCTCACTGGAACACATGCTGATCAGATTTCAGCATTCAAACAAAATTTGCAGCAAACTTTTGACATGTCTGACTTAGGAGTTTTGCATTACTACTTGGGCATCCAGTTCACTACCACAATTGAATTACCACAGTTCATACTATCTATTTATAAATGTAGAAAGATCCTCCCAAATTAGGGTTTTGCTTATGGGACATAGAAACTCTCTAGGAGTGTGAGCCATTTAATGAAACTTATGGTGATTTACATGTTTTGGGGCTGTCTTAAAGAGCTAACTAGTTTGGAACATATTTTTGGCTCAACATGGTTATTTTCTTGTGCCTCAGTCTACAATTAGATAGCAGAGTCCCAATACCTTGCGAGCCAGTACCTTTTGGACTATCATAGCCTATTTTCTGCTTACTCATCTCATTCTCCTCATTACCCAACTTACCTCTGTTATCCGACACCTCATAGTTCTTTCTTCTTGTCAGCCAAGCATACGTTTATTAATGAAAGTTGTTTAATGAGGCTAATTATACTACTTGGTCAAACTTGACGAGGGATGTCCTTGACTCACAAAACTTGTGGAACATTGTACAAGGTTCTAGAATCCCAACTAGACCCTCTTCTTGTTGCATATGAGATTTTCCGTTCTTGAAAGGCTAGAAATGCCTCTACTATTGTTGAGTTGATGGAGGGATTACTCCCAAAGTTTCATTCCCACCTATAACATTTTGACCTTGCATCGGAGTGGTAGATATACTTGAGTGACCACTATGCAGCTTAGGATAGAACCCGTTGTATAAATCTCGATCACGAACTCTAAGCATTTAGAATTATAGATTGGAATGACCTTAAGGTTAGGCTAGTGGAATATCTGCGATTACTTGTGGTCTCTACCATAGGGGTTCCTAAGTTTCCTAATCACTAGGTCATATTGTTCCTTAATAAGCTAACAAAGAAATACTTTAATTTCATTTAGTAAGTGATTTCACAGCCAACCATGCTCACATTCTATGAGTTTGAGTGTTAGCTACTATGTTATGCTTGGTTGTTTGACTAGTTCCACAGTACGTCCTCCTTAGAGGGGATGACAAGATGCTTGATTAGTTCCATAGCACATCCTCAAAGGGGGCTCTTGTCACTATCTCTCAAAGGGGGTAACAAGGGCAACACAAGAAGGCACAAAACCAAAACCAAAAACGAAATCAATCAAGTGAATCACAAGGGAAAACATAGTCTGCTCTCAAACCCGGGTAGTGGATGTACCTAAGAAAAATGGGTATTATCAACATTGTCAAAAGGCTAGCCATTTGACAATGATTTCGACAATGAGTGTTGATCAAAGGCAAGAGACACACAATCTAAACCCAAGAATTAGACCCTTGTCCCTCATTCGGGTAAACCCTAGTAGGGGAGGCAAGGTGGTGGCAACCGGAATCAAGGGCAGTGGAGGACTTAGATCCACATTGCCACTAGTTAGCCATCACAGCCAATTTCGTTCTCAACTCTAGAGGCCATGTTAGATTTGTTTGCTAGACCAGAGGCCCACCTCGCCTTTGTAGACATAAGAGGATGCAAGCTTAGTCTATATTTGTGAGTTACCTCCTAACGAGGTGACCACAAAGGCCCACTCTACTTGACTGAATACATCTTTACCTATTTGGATTGTGGATAGTGGTGCCACCCATTACATGACCTTTTATCTAGGATATTTTTATCTCCCGAGCTCTTGTACCTAGAAATGTCCGATGTGGGAATAACCTCTCCGTCAAAATCCATGATCTAGATTGTGTCAAGTTTAATACTGACGAGGGCTAGGATCTCGCTTAATTGGACAATGTTTACTATGACCATAGTGGAGGTCATAGACTCTTAACACTTGTTTAGTGATTGCTCATAGTGAGGCACAACCTAGTGGCCTCCATATGATGACTTAGTTCCTCTTCTAATCCATGATCTAGATTGTGTCAAGTTTAATACTGACGAGGGCTGGGATCTCGCTTAATTGGACAATGTTTACTATGACCATAGTGGAGGTCATAGACTCTTAACACTTGTTTAGTGATTGCTCATAGTGAGGCACAACCTAGTGGCCTCCATATGATGACTTAGTTCCTCTCCTAGCTGATTGTCGAGAACTCTTAAGTTCCACCGTTTTCGGGCTTTAGCTACTACATTAAAACGGGCTTTAGCTACTACATTGGAGCCTATGAATAATGAGTTCTCTCGTATTTCTGCTTTGGACACCTTGGGTTTGACTCTCTCTACAAGCTGTCATGTCATCAAATTGCTGAGGGCCTTGCATACCTAAAACCATCCAAGGATATTTGTAAAACCCGTAAGCTTGGGAAGTAGCATGGCACGCCATTTCCTCATTAGACCACATATAGAGTTAAGGAGCCCCTTAGATTGATTCACATTGATTTTTGTGGGCCAGCATCCACTATTGTCCTTAATGATGAGTTGTACTTCTTTTTGATCATGGATGACTATTTGAAATATATGTGGGTGTATTTTTTAAAGCAGAAATCTAACGCCTTCACATACTTCTTTACATGGATGCATCTTGGATCAAATCAAACAGGTCGTCATATAAGAATCACGAGGAGTGATAGCAATGGTGAGTTTACCTCCCACGATTTTTTTGAGTTTTTGCATGAATACGGCATCTGTGGCTAACTCAACTCTACCAGCTCCCCCTCTTAGAATGAAGTTGTAGAGTGTAGAAACTAGACTATGATGAACATCACATGCTCTATGTTGTTCGCTATAGAGCTTCCCAAGCACCTATGGATTGAGGTTGTTAACATATCAGTATACATCTTCAACTAGTGCTCAATTGTGGTGGTCTCTTAGTAGATCCCCTTCGAGGCATTCTTCAGTATGCAGTCTTTCATCTTCCACTTCAGAGTGTTTGGTGGTCGTTCCTACATGTACACACTTGATGGTAAACTAGGAAAGTTTGGGATATAGTGAGCCCATTGCACTTGTTTTCAAGCTGATTCCTCAGTCTACTTCATTAGAGATAGTGCCATTAAGTCCATACGAACATTCAAAGAAGGTGACATGGTTTTTCTAAGGGTAAGGCTCGAAAAGAGCTCGTTATCTTACCCATATTAGCTCCATGGTTTAGATAGTTTCTCCCATAGTTTGCTATTCACTAGGTGATTCTTTCGACCATTGCGATTTCATCAAACTTGCACCTTTTGTGTAATTATATTTTCATGTATAATACAAGTACATTACACTTAGTCTTTGTGTTTTTCCTTAGATAAAGTCTTCTAGAACTCTTCTATCACTACTAGGTGCTATCCGAGTGGGGTCTTCTACTCGCTTCTGACCCACATGTAGACTTCCATTTTTAAGCCTTCTTATAGGGACCTATTGCCTCGTTGGTACTAGTAGACCATGTGGGAGTGGGGGATCCTTTCACTGGAATCCATTTAGGAGAACTCGAGAAGATCTATTTGGCTAGCACCTAATGCTTCATTTGCATCTGTCTTTATGGCAGATTACATAGCGCATTTTGAGCCAGAGAGTTGGCAAGAGGCTCTAAAGCTTGCAGAGTGGTGTGAGGCCATGGGTAAGGAGCCTGAGAGCATTGACTGGAATGGAACTTGAACTTTGATAGATTGTCTAAGCTACAAGAATGTCATTGGGACTAAGTGGATCTTTAGGACCAAAATGAGAGTTGATGGGAATTTGGATAAATACAAGGCTCTCCTTATAGTGCAAGGATTTAGATAGAAGTATAGCATCAATTATGAAGAAACCTTCGCATCCACAGTGAGTTTGGTATTATTTTGCATGTTAGTAGCACTAGCCGCTCACCACGATTGGCCAATGTATCAGATGGACATTAGAAGAACATTTCTAAATGGTTAGGTGGAGGAGGAAGTCTATGTGGAGCAGCCTTCCAGATTTTCTCTTGTGAACCATAAATATAAGGTGTTTCATTTGTGAAAAGCTCTTTATGAGCTGAAGCAAGCAATGTGATCATGATTCCATAGAATGGATGAGTTCCTTCAAACTCATGGCTTTCATTTTACCCTGTATGACCCGAATCATATGTCTAATTTACCTTAGAGGGGTTCAACTATATCTTACTATACGTTGATGATTTACTCATTAGAAGCTTAGATTGTGCTATCATTGAAAAAGTAAGGCCCAAATTAGCTCCACATTTGAGATGACTAATCTTAGTTAGATATTAAAAAAAAAAAGATGGAGGTAGCTTTGGGGATTGGATTTATTGTTTCTTAGCAGAAGTATGCACTTCAACTAGTTGAATAGTTTTGCACTGATTAGACAGTGCTTGCGGCCATGACTTTAGATCCTATTATTAAACTAGCTAAGGATTTCCATGGTCATAACTTCAACAAGTACATGTATAGATCTCTTGTAGAGAAATTACTCTACTTGATTCACACTAGGCTATATTTAGCTTACTTTGTGTCTTTGTTTACAAAATATTTTCCACCTAAAATTTCACATTGGACTGCTTGTTTGTGTGTATTGAGATATGTTCAGTGTACCCATTCTTATGGACTTATTTTTATATCCCAAGCCTCCTCCAAGGGACTTGTTACCTCATTGATATGAGCAAACCATGTGGGATTCAAGGATCCTTCCATTGAATTCCATCTCAGAGGGCATGAGAAGATTTGTTTAACTTGCAACTACTACTTCATTCGTGTTTTTCTTTATGGTAGATTACATAGCGTATTCTAAGCTAGAGAGTTAGTAGAAGGCTCTAAACCATTCCCAGTGGTGTGAGGCCATGGAGAATGAGCTTGAGAGCATCAACTGGAATGGAATTTGGGCCTTGGTGGATTGTCCAGGCCACAAGAAGTCCATTGGGATTAAGTGGAACTTCAGGACCAAAACGAAAGCTGACGAGACATTGTATAAATATAAGGCTCGTCTTGTAGTGCAAGGTTTTCAATAGCATGGCATAGATTATGAGGAGACATTCACACCCATAGTGTGATTGGCATCATTGCACTTGTTAGTGGCATTGGCAATTTACTACGGTTAGCCAATCTATCAGATGGACTTCAAAAGTGTCTTTTCGAATGGTTATCTAGAGGAGGAAGTCTATGTGGAGTAGCTTCTTGGATTTTCTCTTGCAGACCGTAAAGATAAGGTCTTTCGTTTGTGGGTTGAAGCAAGCACCATGATCATGGTTTCACAGGATGGATGAGTTTGTTCGGACTTGTGCTTTTTATTCTATCCCTTATGACCTAGACTTATATGTCAAATCTACTTTAGAGGGCGTTAGCTATATCTTACTATACGTTGATGATTTACTCATTAGAGGCCCAAATTCTAGTATCTACTACCATTATAGATATTAAAACTTGGCTTAGTTCTACATTTGAGATGACTAACCTCAGTTAGATGTCTTATTTTTTGGGGATGGAGCTAGTTAGATTTGGGGATTCCATTTTTATCTCTTAGTAGAAGTATGCACTTTAACTAGTTGAATAGATTTGTATTGATCAGACATGGCATGTGGCCACGTCTCTAGATCCCATTGTCCAACTAGCAAAATATTTCCATGGTCAGAGCCCTTTGATGAGCACACATATAGATTGACTATAGGGAAATTACCCAAGTTGATTCATATTAGGCCAGATTTAGCTTTCTCGGTGTGTTTGTGTAGTTAGTATTTCAATGCACGTAAAATTTCACGTTGGACTTGCGTGTGTTGAGATATGCTCGGTATACTTATCCTTATGGGCTTACTTATGGTCATGGTTTGGATTTGTAGCTTGTACCGATTCTGACTAGGCAAGAGATTCCAACATTGGGTGTTTCCCTGGTGGCTACATTAGTACCTCTCTCTCATGGTCAAGTCGTAAGCAAGAGATGGTAGCTGCTTTCATTGTTGAGGTGGAGTATCAAACACCATAGAGGTTGTGTACTTGAGGAACTTGCTAGCAATGCTTCATTTCCCATGTGCAACACCAACAATCATCATCTACAACTAGAATGCATTTGTAGGCCATGTCATGCGCTACGCATTGATGCCCTTTGATCCATGATCTAGGCTCCCTAGGCATTTAAATTGTAATTAAATATAGTTGTTGCCTCTAGTGTCCTAGGCGCTAACCGTACCAGGGTTAGGGTTTTATTTAGGGTTTCCTATGCCGGTTAAGCTGTTAAGGTTTCATTTTATTATAGAAGGACACTTTGTGCATCAGTAGCACACAAGTATGGCATTATGCATTGTGACCACCTTGAGCCTTGTACTCTCTCTCTCATTCATTAATACATCGCCTCTGATTTTGTGATTAAGTTATTGTGCATTGTCTCTCATTTTGTGATTAAGTTAACGTGTATTGATTAATTTTCTTTATTTTTCATTCTCTATCAATTAATTGCACAATTACTTCACACCTAGGCCAACAATGGTATTAGAGCCACTTACCTCCATTGCCATTGCTCGCGATGATCTTCCTCACAGTCATTGCCATTGAGCGCCACACCTTGACCTGCTACCCGAAGCCACTACCATTGTGTCGGCTTCTATTAACTTGGACGAGTGGTGATCGATAGTTGGCCTTTAGTGTTTCTACTGTTCATTGCCACCACTTGGTCTCTTCATGCCACATCTTTGCTCGTCTGTGCCAATAGCTGCCCAAGGCTCCACCCTTCAATCTCCACTCGATTGTTGGAGTGACTAATCTGCCTGGCGCTTTTGGTTATGAACCTGCACTTTGCCCCTTGCCCAACCTCTAGACTTGCCATTAGGGATCCATTGCATGTAGGTAGCTGATTTGAACTTGTTGAGGACCTATCGACTTGCGAATGCATCACACCGACACGTTGCATTACTCAACCAGGGATTGACCTGCGAGGGTGTACACCACCTCCCTCAATCAATGTGATTGCTGGGCCTTCACAATGTTGCCGATTCTGATTGCCAAGTTTCCTAGTCGACAAGTCATTTGTTTCACCCCCTTCATGCCGTGTTCACCAACAAGCTGACATGGCTTGCCACATCAAATGTCATCATGACACCCAATTCAGCTCCAATCCATGCCAAAAATTTGGGGCTTTCAATCAATTTCACCAATTCATCATCAAATTGAAGGAATTTGCCATCGATCAATGCCAATTTTGGGGATTTTCATCAAATTGCCTGAATTTTGTGCAAATTTCACTAATGAATTTGGGGGTTTTCAAGAATTTGGTGTTCTCCATTGGCATTGATGCTCGATTCATCTACAACCACAACATTCGGCAACGGACATTTCTCAAATTTTTTTTTGAATTTCTCTTCAAATTTTTGATAAAAATTACCGCTTTAGGCTTTATCCAGCTGTAGGCGCATAATTTGACATCAATTTGGTAGTGATTTTATCCAATTTCTTCAATTTCTCTTCAATTTTCGGATAAAATTTGGGGCTTCTGCCTCAATCACTTTCTTTGGCCTTGACGTGCTCAAAAATCATCTTGTTTTCGCAATTGGTCCTGTTTTTTTCCTGACATTGAAGGCAAATTCCATTATTTAGGTGCATTTATCGGGCAAATCCTCTCAAATTCTGCTGCTGTCCACATTATCAAAGCATTTCATCCATTAACCTCTGATTTCAGCATATTGCTGATTGCTGCCTTTTTGGGGTAATATTTTATTTCTGAAAATTATTACTTTCAGTATAGTTTTCTCTCTCCTCAGCTGTAAAACATCAAGAGAAAATTATCATTCTTTGTTTTATTTGACTCCATTATAGTGGGCAGCATATCTTCTTTTGGTGGTTCATCAGTACTTGGGCATTTATTTTCTCTCTCTTCACTTGGAAATTATTATTTTATTGCTAATTTCCACTTATGGCCAGCAATAATAATGATTTGTTGGGTATGCTTGGTGCTGACGACAAGCTGGATGGCACCAATTACCCAATGTGGGCTTACATGATGCGACCTGTTATTGTGGAGAAGAATTTATGACATATTGTCAATGGTATTGAGCAAAAGGCCGTGAGCAAAAGGCCGGCTTCTCCAACATCGGCACCACCTCTTGCCTCCACATCCAGAGGTGGCTCTCATGATGCCAAATCATCTTCTTCCACATTGCCTCCCACTCAAGAGTAGATTCGATGGGATAGCCGTGGTTTCCAAGCTCATGCCTTAATCGCTTTATTTGTGAAGAGAGCTGTCATTCCACACATTTGATTATATAAGATAGCCAAGAATGCATGGGATAAGCTTGCATCATTGTATTAAGTGCACAATGAAGCGTGTGTTGCTTAACTATGTATGCAAGTGGAAGACATTCACATGGAAAGAGGTAATATGGATGCTTATCTTACAAGCATCAAAGATATTATTGAGCAATGATTAAATATTGATGAAGTGGTTCCAGATAATCAGCTTGTTTCCATCATTCTTAATGGCCTACTAGAGTCATATCAAGGTTTTGCTACCATTTTGTGGTTGGTAACTATGGGCAACCAAGTTACCTATAGTTTCGACCAGCTTGTCTCTCTCTTATTGTAGGAAGAACAAGGCCGTCTCAGCCACAATGCTACCATGGCAATTGAACAAGCCTTTTCCACTCATCATCATGGAAAGGGAAAACCTAAAGTAAAAAACAAGCTTGTTGGTCAAAAATCAGTAAGCTTTCATGTTGGTCATCCTTCTATTTCCAGTCCTTCTTCAATGAAGAGATCCTTCCATACTGGTCCATCCTCTACCAACCCTTCAAGGTACAATCAATAAACCCTATAGGTGTAATTAATGCCAAAAGATGGTCAGGGCATGACATCACTGAATGTTGTAAGCACATTGCATTGGAGAAGGAGGAGTCTAGTCTTGCTTTGGCACACGAGAGTGCCAACTTTTGAGTTTAAGGATTATACTTTTTTCATTCAGTGTTAGTATAATCTTTCAATTCATGATACTTGTTTTTCTATTGCTGATGCATCTTCTACTTGGTATTTCGATAGTGGTGCATCTATACACATCACCTCTTGCCAAGCATTAAAACTCTCTCGCTCTCTCTCTCTCATGTACCTAAGGGGGTACAGTTGTGTGCTAACAATATCTATTATGTAGCTAAAGGCATTGGTCATGTACATATTGTCTTTGTTTTGGGCACTCCTTTGACATTGCACGATGTTCTCTATGCGGCCCACATAAAGAATTACCTTATTTCCATTTCAACCATTGTAACTTCAGGGTTTCGTGTCATTTTTGATGGCCCCCGATGTGTGATATATGATGACCAAGTTTCTTCTTCCATTGTCTTAATAGGCACCCTCACTAGAGGTCTCTATCGTCTTGATACATATGATCAATAGTTTTGTAGAGAAGCCTATTGATAGTGTCTTACTAACAAGTGAATCTTTTTAAGATACACATTTATGGCATCAGAGGCTGAGCCACATTAATTATCGAGCATTGATGAAGCTCTAGTCAGCGGATATGGTCAGAGATCTTCCAAAAATTCACTTGCTATTGGATCACATAGGTTGTTTATTTGGTAAGATGCGTTGATTTTTCTTTCCTAAGGATTCTCATGTTCATTCTCCATCTATTTTGCATCTCCTTCATTACGATGTTTGTGGTCCTATGCGGACCATATCTCTTGGTGGATTCTTATATCTTATCACCTTTATCGATGACAAATCTTGATTCACTTGGGTATATGCACTAATGTCTAAGTATGAAGGCTTTTCTTGCTTCAAGACTTTTATTGCCATGGTGGAGAATCAAAGTGGCTTTCATATATGGACCCTTTGTATCGACCTGGGGGGGGGGGGGGTGTGAATATCTTTCCAAATAGTTTTCAGAGTATGTTGCATCTTGAGGTATTCATCATCAATGGACCGCTCCTTACTCTCCATAGCAAAATGGAGTAGCGGAACGGAAGAATAGGTCACCTATGGAGATGGCAAGATGCATGCTGAAGAGTAAGAATTTACCTAATTCTTTTTGGTTCGATGCTATTCTATGTGCCGCTTATGTTTTGAACAGGTGTTCCACGAGAGCTTTACTCACCATCACTTCTTATGAGGCATGGATTGGCTCCAAGCCTTCCCTCTCTCATATGAGGGCTTTCAGTTCATTGGTGTATGCTCATGTGCCTTCTCAGAAAAGGCATGAGCTGGATGATAAGGTTGTTTGCTGCATATTTATCTTCGCTGAAAATGCTTATCCTCCCTTGTTGGATTGTCAAAAATGGCCTATTATTGATGCTTCAAAACATCTTTGATAGCCTACTACCACTTTTCCATAATGGTTCCATGGCTGATCCTTCTACTTGGCCTTTATTTTCACCACCTATAGATACATTGCACCACCCTGTTCAGCTTGATTTACAACCATAACATGATCATGATACGTTCTCCGATGAGCAGCCCCGTATTCATGATAGCTTGGAGCACACAAGGGCTCAAATTCAGCAGCTGAAAAAGTCCCTCGTCGGCTGCTAGACACTCTTCGGGATAGTAAGCAGCCTCTTTCTTTGGCTGCCTGCACACAAGCCTCTGCTTACAAGGAACACGGTAATCTTCTTGCATGTGCATTGGTGTATAGCATGCAATGAAGAACCTTTATGCTATAAAGATGCTTTTTTAGATGATCATTGGGTGGAAGCAATGAAGGCAGACATTGATTCCATCCATTAGAATGACACTTGGGAGCTATGTAACTTGCCTCATGGCAAGTGTGCAGCAGCAATAGGTACGAAATGGCTTTATAAAATTAAAAGAAATGATTCTATTGACAGGTACAAAGCCCAACTTGTTGCTAAGGGCTATGTCCAGCAGCAAGGAATCAATTTTGAGGAGACCTTTGGCCCTACCTCTCACATTACTACCAGTAGGAGTATTATCGCTATTACTACTCACTTTCATTGGGAGGTGCATCAATTGGACATCAACATGGCATTTCTCCATGGATATCTCATTGAAGAGTATGTTTCTTAGCCTCTCTAGGATTTGTAGTCAAAGGCTTTGAGAACAAAGTCTGTCGTCTCAAGAAGGCATTGTATGGTTTAAAGCCATCTCCATGGGCTTGGTATGCCCGCATACATTCTCATCTATTGCATCTTGGATTTCAAAATAGCCCTACTGAGGCTACTCTTTACATTAGGGATCTGATCTTATTATTCTTGTACTTTATGTTGATGACATGCTTTTCATTGGGACAAATACTGGTCAAATTGCACATTTAAGATTGATTTATAGTAAACCTTTGTCATGAGAGATCTTGGTCTACTTCACTATTATTTAAGATTCATTTACAACAAACCTTTGGCATGAGAGATCTTGGTCTACTTCACTATTATTTGGGTATCCAATTCACAAACATTGAGAGGGGCATCATTATGACACAATCCAAGTATATTGGACAACTTCTTTAGTGGCTTTTAGTTTGAGGATTGCAACCCCATGTCTACTCCCTTGGAGCTTATTTTGGATTCGCTTTTGATGATAGTAACGGATTGTTTGATACTTCTTGATATTAGTAGGTTGTTGGATACTTGATTTAACTAGGTCACACGAGGCCCGATCTTAAATTTATGGTCTCCCAATTTAGCAAATTTATGCATAGCCCTTCAGTACTTCATTGGCAGGTAGTGAAGCATGTCTTTTGGTATATCAAAGGTGCCTAGATCTTGGACTTTTCTACAAGGCTGGTTCTTCATTCTCTTTACATGGATATTTTGATAGTGATAGGGTTGGATGTTCAGATTCTTGTGTCTCTCATAGTGGCAACTGCTTCTTTTTGGATACATCTCTCGTTTCTTGGTTTAGTTAGAAACATACTACAATTACTACCTCCAATTGTGAAGCTGAGTACAAACTCCAGAGCAGGGTTCATAGGCATAGTGGAGTGTGTTTGGCTCCTCAAGTTACTTGGAGATCTTCATGTGCACTAGATGGCTTTGACTCTGTCACGAGGACGTGAAAATTTGATGCTTTGCTTATATTTAATTGACATTTGGTTAAAGGATTAATCAAATGTGCAATTAAAAGATGCACATGTGTTGCACATGTGAGGTGCAAGCTACTTTTTTTTTTTTTTACAGTTGAAGGTCCAAGGACCCTGTGAAAAAGATGGGTGTCAAAGGCTAAAAGTTGTAACAAGTTATACTTGTTAGGTTCTTAGGTGAACTATGGTGTCAGTTTGCTCCTAGGACCATTATTGGCCCATTAAGTGTCAGTGGTGACACTAGGGTCTAGGCATTAATTAATGGATTAATGCATGTCCAAGGGTCAATTAATGCACGGGACCACTTTGGGTTGCAAATGGCCTAGCCAATTAATTTTTGGATGTACAAGGTCAATTTTCTGGGTATGGATTAAGGGCTGAAATAATTTTCAGAATTAATTAATTCTGAAAATTAATTAAATGATTGGAAATTGCTGAAAATGGATTAAGAAAGCTGCCACTTGGCAAAACTTTCCCATGCAAGTGGGGGAAAGGCTAAATAGGGCTGAAGGGAGAGGAAAATTTCGTTTTTTCATTTTGGAGCTGTTGGAAAGAGGTGTTGGACTGTTGATGCCAGCTTTTGGGGCCAATAGGGAGTCTACTGTCCAAGAATGTTATGGTAAAGTGTGTATTTCATTTTATGTGCATTTATTTATTGCTGTAATTAAGTGCTTAATCAGGTTAAACCACCCTATTCCGAGAAGGAAGGTTGGTTTCATGGTTCCATTGCCGGGATATATCAAATCTCTTGATTTGGTGGGCCTGAGGCACCTGATTGCAAGCCAAAGATTTTTGCTAGTGTTGATCTTTGTGCTCAGCTGAGAAATTACAGCAAGATGTCTTCATACAGTGGGATGCAATCAAGCTGTAATGATGCCTCTCATGATGCACATTCACATGGGGAAGAAGGAAATGCAATGCCTGATCTTGGACAAGGCACGAATCATGGACAACATGCTGAAAATGTGGTTGAAGGCCAAGATGTTGGACCCTCAATGCAGAAAGAGGATTATGATCAAGAAGGGGAAATGGAATTTGATGATGCATTCAAGAATCGAATGAGGGCAGGAGCCAATATCTTTGCTGAATTGGCAAAAGATCCTCAATTTACTCGGTTTTTGAACACTCCTACGAAGGACAACAAGGGCAAGAAGAGAAAATCCTCTTCTAGAACTTCGGGACAGCAAGATGCACCGAAGAACAAGCCAAAGCCTTCTCAAGATGCTCCTAAAGATGCTCATGGTGAAAAGCAGTTGGTGCCAGTTGGAGCAAGAAATGCAAATGCAAGTTCATATTGTAAATGCCAATCCTATGGTTTTTGGACAGCAAGGTTTGCATGAGAATTTGGGACAGTTAGCTTACTTTGGTGGTAGCACAATTTTTCATGCTATAGCGGGTGAGCGACCGAATGTGGGAATGCATGGCACACCTCCCTATAACTTTCAGTAACCAATGCATGGCTTGCATAACCCAATGTACTCGGGTATGGCTCATGGAATGCATAATTCGATGTATGGCGGCATCGGTATGATGCCTGGTGTGCAAAATCACGCATATGGGCAAGCATCGGTACCCCGTCATGCTTTTGGGGGTCAAGGAATAATTGCTGGTCATGCAAATGCTACGCTTAATGCTGGCTATTATGGAAATTGCCTCTACACTAGCGGATACACTATGCCTTTCATGTGAGCTTCTTAAGGCATTTTTATGGTGATGCACCTAAGGATGTATCTGCTAAAATTTAGTCCAACGTAGAGGAGCTAAATGAGATATTGGTATCCAAGCAGATTTTGGCACATAAAGAGAAAATGTCAAAGGTAAAGCTTCCATAAGATATTTGGTGAAGTTTCAAAATTATTCACCAATGGATGCAAAATGGATGGAAGAGCATGACTTGGTAGACCATCCTCAGGTGTTGCAACTTTATCTCGATGCCTTTCAATTAGAGCCGATTTTGGATCGGGCTTACTCAGGTTCAGCATAGCGGGCGTCCGGAGCATTGCCTGATGCTCAAGGGGGAGGTAGCACTTCCACTCCATCGGTTTTGGACAGCTCTCGTATGTAGTGGATCTCGGATGTATTCAGCATGCATCCAAGGTACTGTGCTGACAGTATATCTGCCATGAGCTCATTACTGGGTGTACTAGTCACTGTGAGATACATGTATATGAGTATGGTTGTCACCGCGGCTCTGAGACTATACTTATGCATTAGTTTTTGGACCAGTTTGGCATGAGTTTTTGGACCAGTTTGGCATGAGTTTTTGCCTCAGTTTTGAGATCAATTTCTGATTAGTGTCAGCTCAGTTTTTGATCAGTTTGAGAACCGTTTATGATCACTTTGGGATCAGTTTTGCATCAGCTTTTGCATCAGTTTCTGAACAGTTTTTTTACCATAAGCTTGTGATCAGTTTGTAGTCACATTTGCAGCCATTTGTGATCAGTTCTCATATCAGTGCATGATCAGTTTATGATCAGGTCATGCTCAGTTTTTAATAGTTTACAGCTGATTCAATGGATGGCTGCATGCAAACGAATGTCATTGACAATTCAGCCATAGTTTCGGCCCGGTTTATGCTTTACTATGGTTGTGTAGTCAGCACTGTTGAGAAACAAGAGTTTGGGATGCATCCGATGAGTTTTTGGCAACAATTCTGGACTATTGTTGAGCTTTATGCTATGTTTATGCTGGCTGGAAATTTTCAGCAAATGGTGGGTATATGAGATAGTTAGTCAGCAATAGCCAATGTTGTGTTGACTATGATACCTTGTGAAAATTCCAGTGCAATATTGTTTGCTTTGACACATTACAGTGCAATCGACGACGATTGCAAGGATTTCAAGGGGGTAGTCTGTTAGGAGGAGGTGAAAATTTGATGCTTTGCTTATGTTTAATTGACATTTGATTAAAGGATTAATCAAATGTGCAATTAGAAGATGCACATGTGAGGTGCAAGCTACTTTTTTTTTTTTTATTACAGCTGAAAGCCCAAGGACCCTGTGAAAAAGATGGGTGTCAAATGCAAAAAGTTGTAACAAGTTATACTTGTTAGGTTCTTAGGTGAACTATGGTGTCAGTTTGTCCCTAGGACCATTATTGGCCATTAAGTGTCAGTGGTGATACTAGGGCCTAGGCATTAATTAATGGATTAATGCATGTCCAAGGGTCAATTAATGCATGGGACCACTTTGGGTTGCAAATGGCCTAGCCAATTAATTTTTGGATGGGCAAGGTCAATTTTCTGGGCATGGATTAAGGGCTGAATTAATTTTCAGAATTAATTAATTCTGAAAATTAATTAAATGATTGGAAATTGCTGAAAATGGATTAAGAAAGCTGCCACTTGGCAAAACTTTCTCATCAAGTGGGGGAAAGGCTAAATAGGGCTGAAGGGAGAGGGAAATCTCGTTTTTTCATTTTGGAGCTGTTGGAAAGAGGTGTTGGACTGTTGCTGCTAGCTTTTGGGGCCAATTCCCAGCCATTGGAGACCATTTTGGTGATGGAGATTGCATATTCTTGACTTGGGGAAGTCGACAATTGCTGTTGATGCACTTTCTCCTGAAGATCACAGTCTCTGATGCTCATATTGTTGTTGGTGCATCCGTTTGGGGCTAGTACAGCAGGGTAGCTGTTGATTTTGATTAGTTCTTCGCGACAAATCTCAGAATTTTCTCTCTCTACAGCATTCTCTCATCTCCTTCAGCCTATGTTCAGCCATTCTCAACAATTCTCAGCCCTTTGGAGGAGATCTCAGCCATTTTGGTGGGCTGATCTGTAATTTCTGCGGTAAACCCTAATTTACAGCAGAAATTAGGGTTTAGTAGCCACCTTGGGATCCGTGCCATAGATTGAAGGCTCAAGGGACTGAAATCGCTGATAATTGAAGATTATCAAGGGATTTCAGGAGCCAGCCCATCCCGAATTGATTTGGGGCAGCATTTGGCCAGCCAAGGGTCAAATTGGAGAAGAAGTCCTGGGTGAATCAAGGGTCAAATGACCCAAAAGGCTTGCTAGTCATTTATGACAGCAAGAGCAATTGATTAGTAGGAGGAGATTGAAGAATCTCAAGTTGTACTCCTTTCAATTGAATGAAAGCTAAAGAAATACTGCAAGGGGTATCAGTTTTGGGGCCAATAGGGAGTCTACTGTCCAAGAATGTTATGGTAAAGTGTGTATTTCATTTTATGTGCATTTATTTATTGCTGTAATTAAGTGCTTAATCAGGTTAAATCACCCTATTCCAAGAAGGAAGACTGGTTTCAGACTCTTATCTACACTGATGGCTAGAGTGCTTTGGCCATTGCGTAGAAATGAGTGTTCCATACCCGCACAAAGTATATAGAAGTTCATTACCGTTATGTTTGTGAGTGGATCTCAGCTAGAGATATAGAGTTGTCTTATATATCCACTTAAGGCAACTTGACAAATATTTTCACGAAGGTTGTTCCTGACCAAAGTTTCGAGCTTTTTGGCAAGCCTTGAACTTGATTCCATTTGTTCCATGATTTGTCATACTTTCTATTGTCATACATTGCTATATCTACTTGGATGAACTTGTACAACCATGACCTTATACTTTCTTTTATTTTCTAGGATTTTGTCATTGTTCCTAGGTCAGTCCGCCCATTTCATGGATGGCAGTTTGTAGGCCATCTCGTGGGCTATGCGTTGATGCCCTTTGATCCATGATCTGGGCTTCGTAAGTATTTAAATTGCTTCTAAATTCAAAATTTGCCCCTAGTTTCTAAGCCACTAAGTGACATTAGGGTTTTGGGTTTCATTTCGGGTTTCCTATGATGGTTAAGCCATTAGGATTTCATTTTATTATAAAGGTGGTATGGGACACGGAAGGGGATGCAATGGCAGTGGAGAAGGAGAAGAGGAAGATGTGGGAGAGAATAGCACACACAATGTAGGTGCTATCAAGATTGATATGATAGCCTTATTGCACTATCTCATATATATGAATAAAGAATATGGGTGGTTAGTGTACACGGATAGGCCCAGGGGCCTTTTACCCCAACAACCTTCCACTACAAGGCCAATGGGCCAGGGAGTGAAAAAACAAAGAAAAAATGAAAAGAGATAAGGTGAGGAATCATGACATCTCACCCAACGCCCAATCGGAAAGCGAGCTTTGCAATAAGCGGGAACCTCTGTGAAAGAAGAGTCAAGCATTCTCGAGTCCATGACATCCAAGAGATAAGCGATCCCGTAGCTCCATACAGCGGAGCAATCCAAGAACGCTTCTCATGAAGCAAGCACAACTCATGAGTGCAAGGTTGTAATGCATAAGCATTAGAGTAGCGCATAGGAGACAACTGAGAGCACATAGACTCTCCAAAGTCAATCATATAAGAAGGGCCAACATCTCGGACACATGTCAGACAGGGTCTCAAGAAAGTATGCAGCCTTAGCGAAGCAGAAGACTGATATACGGCTGTAGCATCAACCATAAAGCGCACTGAACGTGCATCAAGAGGTTTGAGAGATGTCTACGTCTCATAACAGACAGTATGATGGCTGCATATAACCTGCTGGGCATCCAAATCCCATAACCTGTAAGCCTGAAAGTCACCATCTCCATAACCAAGGAGGATACATTTGCGTGACATAGGCATATCTGGCATACATACAAATGCTTGGCAGCCAAACATCCTCAAGTAATTATAGGAGGGTCTCATGCCACTCCATGCCTCGTGTGGTGTAGTACCATCCAAAGTCAGGCACGACGTCCTATTAAGCAAGTAGACTGCTGTCATAAGGGCCTTAGCCCAAAAGCCATAAGATAACCCAGCTGTGGTAAGCATAGAAGCAACGTTTGCCTGTAGAGTCAGGCACATGCCATGAGCAATCCCATAATATCGTGGGCATAGGAAATCAATGCCAGACTGCTGACAATAGGATTGAAAGCTGGGAGAGATAGCATGACTCTCATAATCCATCTGCAAGCACCTAGACCTGCAACCAGTAGAATCCATAAACCTGTCAAGCATAACTACGGCATTCTCAATCTGTACCAAGGGAAAAGCCCAAACACAGTGGGTAGCATGATCCACAAAGGCCACAAAATGTGAAGCTCCACCAAGTGACTGGGTAGGCATAGGCCCATAAACTCCACAATAGACAAGATCTAGAGGATCATGCCTCTTACGATCGCCATGAGCCAAAGGGGCTTTGCAAGGACCATAAGTACAATTAGGACAAGCATCAAGATCTGGATGTGACAAAGGAGGCAGCATGGAGTCTGAACAAGACAAGATGTCCATCTCTCTGTGGTACATATGGCCTAGGCAATAATGTCATAACAATGCATGTGGTATCCGGATAACTACAACCATAGAATCTCCCACTTGACAGACATGCATTGGGTAATGAGAATCAACTCTAGAATCTCTAGCCAAAACCAAGCAACCACGACAGATCTTCCATGACCTATCCTAAAGAGAAACAGAGTAATCTGTATCATGCAACTGACGGATAGACATTAAGCATGGAGCACAAGAGAAGTCCCATTAGGCAAAGCTAGGTGTATGTTCCTTGTACCAACAATAGTATAAGTCTGCTCGAGGCCCAAATCAATACATTTGTTAACCTCCCTGTAAGAAGAGAACCATGCTCTATGAGGGGTAACATGACAAGGGGCTAAAGAATCCAACAGCCAATCAAAGACATAGGTGTGATCATTGAGCAAGTAAGCTGTAGGGAAAGTAGATGACAAGAGGACATGCTCAACTGCATCATCATGGGTAACTGCATGTACCTCACCACTAGAAAGAGTGGTAACACCTGCTGCATCGCTAACTCTCTGCTCATGTCGAGTCCGTCTCTGTCTCTGCTGCTCTCTAATCCGTCTAAAACATTTTCTTTTAACATGCCCAAGCTTTCCACAATGGAAGCATACAACATCTGTAACTGAAGAACCTGTAGAAGACGACACGGAATCCAAGTCATCATGAAAAGGGCTATCCATAGCAGCCATGGAGCTCATGGAGTCGAGGGCTGTCCTAACGGAGGGAACCTGCTCATGAAGACAATCATCTGCAAGTACATCAATGGTAGAAGCATGCTGCAAAGGCTCATGAAAACCTCAACGGACGGGGGAGGACATAAAGGCATCAACCAAGGATGCAAAAGCTCCCACATGAAGAAGAGTCATAGCCAACTGCATGACATAACCAACCACAATACGGCAAAGCATAGGACATCTGTCATAAGAGCATATGGTATTCAGCCATGAAATCAGTCCATAACCATATGCATATGCATAGCTCTGCAGTACAACAAGCCACCTAGGAATATCCAAGTCAAGTAAAGATCAACAAGTGGCAAAGCATCCTACAAGAGTCGAGCTTCAAGAGAGCCCAAACATCTGTGTATAACAACATCCAAATAAGTGGCTCTGTAAGGTATATAACAGTAGACCATGTGCATAGATGGATAAGCATACATAGCATCTACTCTCTAACATGGACGGGCAACAGTAGCCCAACTAGCATAGAAGCTAGACAACAAGGGAGCAAGAAAGCCATAACTACAGCCCAAGCACTGTAAAGTCCACTAATCAACCAGGTATCCCATAATAAATCCAAGTATCAAATGAGCAATCACTGCTCAATAACCAACTGCCAAGACAAGGAAGCAATACATGCCTGCATAAACCAAACATCCTAGGATCCAATCCATTGGAGCATAAGGCCAAGTAGCATCCAAGGTCGTAATGGAAAAAGCCAAATCAATGTCCAACTGCTCCACAAAAGTCCTCAAATGCAAGTCTTGTCAAGCCTAAACATTTGCCATACTGCAGCCGAATCCAAAAGCATCCACATCAGACATCGGTCCCATAATGGGTAGCATAGGGCATAAACCTTGTCAAGTGAAATGCCAGCTACAAAGAAAATGTTAGTGAACCAAGAATTGACCTCTACTCTTTGCTCAAGAAGCATTTGGGAGCATAAACATCAAAGTGGCATCATCCAAATACATCAGCATATCATTCCGAGTAGTCGGGAGCACCCGTAGACCATAGGTATAACCAAACTGGAGATAAAATAACTTGTTAACCAGATAATGCCATTTTCTTGCTGTAAATCAACTCAGATCTATTGCAGAACATTCTGTGATCAGAATTTGGTAGATCTGACATGGCCATTGCGTCCAGAGCGTGCCAAAACCCGAACTTAGACTCTTACCTTGCATAAATCCGATTCCGGATGCTTGAGATATAAGAAAAAATGGGATTTTTGAGCCAGATTTTGAAACAGGCACAAAAAAAACGTGAGCTGCTACCGTGGGGGATGCTAGTTATGTTGAGGATAAGGGGGCAAATGGGGGCATACTAGGTGCCCAATGAAGCCAAGGAACACCTGCAAAGGGCCTATAAGGGCCGGGGAGAGGCGGGAGATGAAATCTTACCTCGGGGGGAAGAAGCCATGGCTGGCATTGAAGCTCCAAGCTCTATTTCTTCAATCCGGGCTGAAGTAATGTTGGGCCAAGCTCCACGATCAAGCTTTGATCCAAAGTTCTGATACCAGTTGAAGGGGATGCAATGGCAGTGGAGAAGGAGAAGAGGAAGATGCGGGAGAGAAGAGCACACACAATGTAGGTGCTGTCAAGGATGATATGATAGCCTTTTGCCCTATCTCATATATATGAATAAAGAATATGGGCAGTCAGTGTACATAGGCAAGCCCAAGGGCCTTTTATCCCAACAGACACTACTAGTGAAAGGGATAGGCACCGGGGGCTTGTGTTATAGGTAGTGGGTATGACAAGGTAGGCTTCTTGTTTGATACTTGTGTTGGAGGTTGTGTCGAGGTGATGCTTTTGCTCAAGTATTTTTTTGATGATATTGACAATTGGAGCTTGGAGAACTAGCACTTCAAGGTTGTTGCAATTAAATTTAATGTTGGTGTGACATTTAATATTATTGTTCACGCTATACCGTTCCTTCAATTTTTTGTTAGCGTGGCAATTAATCCTACAAGTATATTAATAGTTAATGCTATTGTTAATTTTGATGTCAATGCTAATAGTCCTTAACGCTTATTAACATTAATTTTAATGGTTAATGGTATGGCTGTTATGGAGTGATAAGTATCTTTGTCGGGAAGAGAGAAGACTATTACTGACGATATGCACAAGCCATGCTTAACTCTTGCTCTTCCACCCTGTTTTACTGATGGTGATGTTTGGGGAAAGAAAGGAGGGGCAGGGCAATGGGGTGAAGCCAGGGCATTTCGGCAAGCATGAGATGCAAGATGATATGCACCTAATTTTTAATGAGATTTTCATCTCTAATCAATCATCTGTGTGCATTTTTCAACACAATGCCTGTCAAAAGTTGGCTAATGCAGAGGTTTCATTTTCAGCATGGAGGACATTCAAATGCATACACAAGCTCTGAGCACACAAACTTCTATTTTGATGTGAATGCAGATCACCTAGATGAAGCATTGGACAGGTCAAGTCACGTTTCCTGTTCAAAATCATTTTTTAATATGCACATGCAGATTAGCTTCAAAGCATCTCGTGCAAATAGTCAGAGATCTAGTGAAATAACCTGGCATGTTTCATTTGGCATCAAGCTTGTCCTTAAGGCATGACATTCATGTTAATTACCTGTCAAACATATTTGCTTGCATCTCCAGCACTCACAGATATCTCTGTACAAGCAGGTTTGTACAATTTTTCATCTCACCACTCATGTCGGCAGATGCAACATCAAGGGAGATAAATGCTGTCGATTCTGGTACTTTTAATTGGCCGAGAGCTTAATTTTTGTGTGATGGTAGCAGATTATGGTTGTGATGCACCTAATTTGAGAAATGAACATTAGTTGGGAAAAGCATATAAATATGAGGTCATCAATATGTCTTTTGCTGATGCAGAACATAAGAAGAACTTGACAGTTGATGCTTGGAGATTCAATCAAGTAAGCCATTATGCAGCAATCGACTCGTTGAGTCACTCATGTTCTTCTTGAGAAGGGTTGTGTGTAGTGAACCCCAAGGGTGCAGTATGTTGCTTATATTTTTGTAGCTGAATTTTCTATGAACAAAACTCCTAATATGTATAATACATGTATAGATTCCTAGTCACTACTGCCAAGGTTTGGCAATTAAATTCGTTGTGGTGGCTAGAAATACATATCTATATTGCCTGTACTAGGAGCATTATTGGAGGAACACTTGGCAAGGGAAGGCCAGAGTAGAGTTTTTGCAAGCTGTTGGTTTATAGTTATATGTTGACCATGACACAGATAGTACTTCTGACTTCTGTCCTGGATTGCTATCAAAGTACTCTGTTATATATGTTTTGCATCCTTACAATGTATGTTGCTGTCATATTAAACCTTAAGTGGCTATTGATGGTTGTGCATGGGTTCAGCAGCAGGAAAGACATGGTATAGGTTGATGATGCTGGGAAGTGTGCTGTCTATGTCTTTTTGTCTGTGATTATTGACACTGAGGCTTCAGGTGCTCACAGTTGCAGCACATGTACAATGCCAGATGTCATGTACCTAACAACTAACATTTAGAGCTGACCAAGGGAAAGACAAGGATACATTTTGTATTGTATTGCATACTTTATTAGAGTCAAGCTACTGGAACAACAAACAAATACTAGATTGTATAAGCTCATTCCTAAGTTTATGCATTAGTGGACATGCATCCTAGCAAATGAATATAAGACAAAGTTGTAGATCCCTGTTAGAGAGGATTTTGGGTTACCTTCATTGGTATCTTAGTGTTTCACACCACAGAGAAGACTTCAGTCATTACTCTTTAGGAAAATTTTCAAGCTCTGGAGCACTTAATTGTCACTCCTAAAGTTTGAAGTTGTGATATCAATTTCAAATGGTTAGAGAATGGTTTTCTTGGACTTGAAGTGGTGTCCAATGAGTATTTAAGAGCAAGATAACAGTCGTGAAGGAAATAAAAAATCTTTTCATTCAAAAGGTATCTAGTTGCTGGATCAATCCCTAAGTAGAATATGAATGCATAAGCACTATAGTGTGTAAAGTAAGTATATTAACATCCACTTATTTACAATGAGCTGGATCTGTGAAAAACTCTCTACATTATCTACTCGGAAAAATGAAAATTGATGATATGATAAAGTTGTAGACAAACTTCTCTGCAGATTGGTACAAATTACAATGCATATCTTAGCAGTCTTTTAAGAAGAAGGTTAAAATTCTCTACCAAAAAACCAAGAAACTGTACACAAATTGACGATAAGTATGTTATGGATTTTTGGTCTAATCACTTATTCTCAAACAAGGCTGTGTCCAGGAAAACTGAGATAAAACTGATTATGTTTGGGATTCGTGAATTTGCTGCTAAATCATGTGTCTTCAAGGTGCTGTCCAGAAGATTAAAGACAAGGCCTGATTGTGTTGATCCATAATAATAGTTTTGTTTGCAAACCACTTTTGGCTCAAATAATGATAACATTTTATGGTATGCAGCTTTCAAAACATAACTCCTATAAAGGGCATCCGTACAGCAAATTTGGAACTGGTAAAGTTTCAAGAAAGTTAGCTACCTAGTTTTCATATTTGTTCTCTGACTCGACTTTTATCATGCTTTAACTTGTTGACAGGGAGCCTTGAGACTCTTGATCTTCAACCAAAGTCAAAGGGAATTGACACACATGAAGAGCTGCTGAAGTTTTACGATGAGCACTATTCCTCTAACCTGATGTGCCTTGTTGTGTATGGTAAAGGTGAGTTGGCAAAGCAGAGTGCACTACAATTCAGTATGGACTTGCATTAATACATGGCATCTCCTACAAACTAGTGGCACAGAGCTTTGCTGTATAGAACTTAACTGGAACAAGCTCATTAACTCGCTTTTTGTATGACAGAGAGCTTGAGTGATCTTCAAAACCTTGTTGAGTCGAAATTCAGTGCAATAGAGAACAAAAAGATTCAGTCCCCTCATTTCCCTGGACAACCTTGTCAGCAAGAGGATGTTCAAGTGAGTCTTTTTAGACAGTCTGTCAAACCGTGTATTTTTTTCTTCTATAAAATATAAGCTTATTGCTCTCATAAATGCAATTTGCAGATCTTAGTAAAAACTGTTCCAGTGAAGGAAGGACATTCACTTATCTTGACTTGGCCCATAACACCAGAAATCCGTTGCTATAAGGAGGGGCCATCTCAATATGTTAGTCATCTTCTTGGTCATGAAGCTGATGGTTCCTTGTTTGCGCTCCTCAAAAGTCTAGGTACTGAGTAGTTTTCTCAAAGGAGGCCTTGGTTTTTGACCTCTTAGTTAGTAGTTAGAGTCTCAGGTTTCTTGTGAAATTCACGATGAATTGAAGTGGTTGATTAAGTTGTTAAAAAGAAGACGACTTCACTTCTTCTTTGAATTGGCAAGACTGTGTTGAAGCATACTATGGGATCTGAAAAGTGGGATTTTTAGTAAAGCTAGGTGGTGCTTAGAAACGATAGAATGCACTGTAATGATCAAAAGAGGGTTAAAGAAGTGTTGAGAAGGTTCTCTACAGAGTAAAGTGCAATGTCCAGCATGAATGTAGTTAAAGGGCTTAATATGTTCCCTGCTTCTCCCTCTCTTGCTATTGCTACAGCCTGCCCAAAATATGAAGCCTCACATATGGCTAATTCCTTATGCTCTTGCTATCCCCACTGCTCGCCTGATATACAAAGCCCAACAGCCTGTTTGAAATATGATGCTCTCTTGAGAAAGCACGAGTGCACATTGCTTTACACAGCCTTCTTTCAGTTCAGGAAACCAATTCCCCTTGGAAGGCTATTATAACATCCTTTGATATTTGGATGGGTACCGGTAGCATTTGTCATAGTGCTCATTAAAGTGACCTAGTGCGAATGCACGTGGGATACATAGGGTTTAGGACAGCTGAGTCCTATTTATAGAACTCCATCATTGTTTGATCACCACTCTTGGACTCTTGGCCAGTAGACCCCAACACTTTCTCACACTAGGATGGTGTAGGCTAGTGGTACGTGACCCCAGGTTTGGGGATGCTGTTGTGACCCAATTTTCTGCTAGCTCCTAGGCTCGAGGTGAGCATACTTGGCTCTATGGTTGGGGGATGAGTTTGATGCCACTTCCCTTTATGTTCTTTGTTGTGGGCATGGCTCGTGTTGTGTCTCAAGTGTAGGTTGGATTCTAAGGGGATGTTTCATTAGTGGTTTGTGACCAACGATTGATTAAAAATTCTAGCAAGTTGTTTACGTTGGACATGGGGAAGAAAATTTTGGATGCGCACTCCCAAGAGTTCAATGATCTATGAGAGAAGGAAGGGATCGAAGCTCAGTTGAGAGTGGAGTAGACAGTGTAGAGTGTGAGAGCACAACATCCAATGTAATAATCCACCATAGTTTACATGCCCCATGTGAGCATGCCATAACTCTGCTTGTGATATAGCAGGAGTAAGAGTGGATGCTAAATAGACCGACTGATCAGTTGAAAGAGTATCCAACTCATATAACCCATGACATAAAGTGCCATTCAAAACCAAAGTCATGTGTTCTTTATCTCTTACCATGCATCTGTCATCATTAAAGGTGACCTGCAAACCACACCTTGCCAAAGAAGAAATAGATAACAAATTCTTCTTTATACTTGGCATAAACAAGGCATCCTACAAGCGGAGAATAGAGCCATCTAACCTGGAAATCTTAGAATCTCCAGAAATTACAGCAAGTACTTTGCTGTAATTTGCAAATTGAAGCACACACTATCAAACTGTTTGAAATGCATGCTGTCCAAGGTGCAATTCTTGTCCCAAAATGCTCAAAATCAATCTATTTCAGACCAAAGTTGTACTACATGCGCCAATGTTTGCTTAATACCCGAAAGCCCCAAATTTTCTGATCTGCTTGCCAAGTAATCTTTGCAGATACACACCTCAGGCAAAATCCCGTTGCTGTAACTCAAATTTTTGAATTAAAAAATGGTAATTCTCTTTACCTCAAATGCTAGTTCACTCAGGTCTGGTGGAGCCCTGAAATAGCTGGAGGCGTGCGAGTTGCAGTGGGCGGAGCGAGTGTCATCAAGGCGGTGTCAGCTGGTGGTCCAGGCTCAAGGGGGCAGCGTTGCTCAGGTGGGACTGTGCTGATAGGTGGCGTGGACTGGAGCAACACTGACTGGAGTAGGCGACCGCAGGTCTCATAGCTGGTGGGTAGGTCACAGGCGGTGCCCAGGCGCATGGGGCGGGCTTCCAAGGCGGAAAGGGCAGCAGGTGTAGAGCACGTGGAGGCTGGGGTGGCTGAGTTGGTGGCAGGCGACTCCCCTGGTGGCAGCAGGTGTCTCCTCTGGTGGCAGGTGGCTCTGTGACTGCTCCTTTGGTGGCAGCGGGCTTGCTTGCAGGCTATGCTGAGTTGCTGGCTTCTGGCAGGCTTCTTTTGCAGACGACAGAAGCTGTGTGCACACTGGGCTGAATGCCAAGGGGATCAACTGGTTACAATCTGAGTTGAGCGGAGGGCCAACTCTGATACCAAATGTGAGAGAAGGAAGGGATCAAAGCTCAGCTGAGAGTGGAGTAGACAGTGTAGAGTGTGAGAGCACGGCAACCAATGCAATAATCTAAAGTGTAAGGTGCAAGTACAAAGTACAACCCTCAAACCTTAGAGTTGTAAGAGGGTGTTCACCCCCGAAGCGTGTGAAACATGGTAAGTGCCTAAAATTGTGTAACATAGGCACATAAAATAATGGGAATAAATTTAGGGGAAAAAACCTCTCGTACGGAGAGTAAAAAAGTGCCCCAGTGCCCTACTAAAGATCACTGACACTCCTTTGTGAGCATAGGTGTGAGTCAAACCCAACATGATCTACTTCATAGAGTGAAGATAAGGATACCGCTTGTGGATATGAGAATATACAAGGGAGTCATGCCTATCTTGTTTCTAGGCAGCTAGTGAGTAAGATTATCATGCTAGATTTCTCATAGACAATGTGGACTTGGGGGCATTGCCACAGGTTGGAGCTCATAGCTAGCATTATTGCTTGGTACATATGGACATCCTGATGTAGTGAGGCTATTAATCTTTTGGACATATGTATTGCAAAGAATCTCTCCAAGATTTGAATAGAGATTGTGCATACTCTTCGCGAGAGATGGGAGAGAATACAGGGGAGTTTGGAGACTATGAAGAGGAAGAGAGATGCTTTTCTTAGGACTCAGGATTCTAACACTTTCTTTCTCTTCCACATCCACATGGTTTGGCATTATAGACCTTGTGATTGGCTATTCATTCAAGCTTTGTAATAGACTTCCCCCTTGTTACATATTTTTTGGTATGGAAGTCCCTTACAAGGCTGCTTTGTATTTTGCACTTTGCCTCAGGATTCCTCGTTCCGAGGAGTCTTATAGTAGAATTTTTTCTTTTCCATGAAAGAACAAAGTGAAGGCCTTGCTGAACCGGGCTGAGCCAAGAAGGTACAATGTGTAAAAGATTGGCCTTCACCTATCAATCCACCATGCACCTTTATGGGTTTTAGGGCTTTCATCTTTTTATAGATGCTCCATGAAGCATTATGCGGAGATAGTGGCTTTCCTTAGTGATAGGTTGAGAAAAGAAGCTGTTAGAATTTGCCGATTCTATGGGCAGCGCCCAATGTAATTTGTGTGGTGTATTAAAGTGTCAATGTAAGGTGTGTACACCTAGTGTCTTAGAAACTTAAAGTAGTGACACTAGGCTCTAGAGTAAAATAAACCTAACTCTAGTTAGTTGGTGGAAGGCTGGTTAGGTCAACCCTTGACCTAAACATAAGTTGTACCTTCACTCTATCTTTCATTCTAGCAAGTACACTCTACTCTTTTTGCTTCAGCTCACTCTCTTGCTGCCATTGTCTCTCCTCTCTCTCCATAGCTGGCTGCCATTTTCCAACATTTGGTATTAGAGCAGCTCGTACGCGTGGATTCCGTTCAGCCACCATCAGCCGGTGCCATCCTGCCCAAGGTCCTACTGCTGCCAGCTTGGTTCTCAGCTCAAGGAAGAGTTTTCAGCTGTTGTGAGGTGCTGCTGAAGTGGAGGAGGAGCTGTAGTTGAGCTGTCTCGTCTACTCTAGATCTGTCCAGTTTAGCCATCAGCTCCAAATCTGTCCATTTGCTCCAGATCTGTCCAGCTCAGTCATCTACTCCAAATTTGCTGTTTTTAGCCTGCACGTAGTCCAGCATGCAGTCCCACACACAGCCCTGCACGTAGCCCGAGGAGCTGCTGTTTTTAGCTCTGCTCGTCATTTTCTCAGTCCTGATTGCCAATTTCTGCAAACCCTAAAAAATGCAAAAACCTTAATTTTCAGATTTGGGGTTTTCTCGAAATTTCTAGAATTTTCAGTCTAATTCAGCCATCTCTTCTCGAATCTCAGCCCATGCTGCCCAAAAATTTGGGGATTTTGCTAATTTTTGCTCTCGGAGTTTGAATTGACAACCAATTCGAAGAAATGTCTCAATTTCTTGGACATTTCCACCAAAAATTTGGGGCTTTTGCCCGATTAGAGGCCCTTTGCGCAAATTGTTACCAAAGTCATAGACATTGTGCAATTTTTTCCACATTGGCTCAAGAAAATTTGGGGCTTTTTAGTTTTTTGGATCCGGCACGCATCACGAGGCGGATTTCAGCTGCTGTTCATTGTTGACATGCATCCCGAAGGTGACATTTCCGCAGAAATTCCAGTTGCTGTAAGGTACAAATTTCTTCAATGTTTTTGAAATTTTAGAAGGAAATTTGGGTCTTTTGCCCAACACGCACTCCAAGGCAAGCAACAAGCAGTACAACAGCATTTAATTGCTGTTACAGTCAGATTGGCCAGAAAAATTTGGAAAAATTCAGTAAATTTTGGTAAGAATCAGCATTAAGTTGTTGTATTTTGTACTTTTGGGGACACACATTTCGAGGCCGGTGTGGTATAGCAGTATAGTGCTGTAATTTACTGGCTGAGTGTTGATTTGGGTGGCATTGTGCACACTTTGGCATTTGAGTGACAGCTTGATACTTGTTTCTTAATCCTGTGGGGGATTTTGGTACTCTGAGGAGTATACTCTATACTTCAGCAATGAAGTATTTGAATGCAGATTTTTGTGTATCATTGACAACATGGCATGTCAAGGGAATAATGATCAAAGCAACATCCTTGGTGTCCTCACTTAGCAAGACAAACTTGATGGCTCAAACTACCCACTGTGGAGTTTTATGGTCCGTAACCTTCTTGTGGTGAAGGACTTGTGGGACTATGCTACATGTGATTTGCAGTGACCAGGAGGTTTTACACCTCAGACACCTCAGCGTAACGCTCGAGGACAGGTTGTTGGTGGTGGTATTGGTGCTGCTATTGCTGCTGCCCCTTCTCTCTCTCCTACCGAGGATCAGAGAAAATGGGACTCAAAAGATGCACATGCACTTTCTTTGATTACCTTGTCAGTAAAAAGGGCAAATATTTTGCACATTCGGTACACACTGAACTCTCTTTCAGAGTCACATCTTGGTTTCCGTACCTCTTTGATGCTGTCTTTGAGGGGGGGCAGCAACCCCTTATATTTGTGGAGTTGGAAGGTCTCTTGCTGCAAGAGGAACAGATTCGGAAGAATGTGGCATTGCATTCAGGTGATGTGGCTATGCTTTTCAAGTTCAAAGGCAAAGAAAAAGTCAAGCAAAATGTAAAAAATCAGCAAAAGGGTGATGCTGGACAGCCATTAAATAAGGTTGTCCAAGACACAGAAAAGACTAAAAAGAAGGGGAAATGCCTTTATTGCAAGAAGCCCGGTCACTATATCGATGAATGCAGAAAGAGATTGGCCAAAGAGAAAAAAAAGGACTCCGGTTTGGTTGTCCAAGAAACATCAACCAAAAAATCTATTGATGATGATACATCAGCCAACTTTGTAGAGGAGGACTATGCATTTCTTACATGTAGTTATGATTCTTCAATGATTGATTCAACATTTAATGTTGCTGAAACGCGACAAACATGGTATTTTGACAGTGGGGCGTCAAAGCACATCACTTCCAAGAAGTGTTTGTTTACCTCTTTGCATTCAGTCCCTGCTGGGAAGCGTGTTACATGTGCGAACAACAGCAGTTATGATGTGTGGCATTGGGATAGTCACTATTATTGTTGCAGATGGTTGTGATTTTATGCTTTCTAGATATCTTCTTTGTACTTGGTATTAGAAAAAACTTGTTGTCTATCTCTGCTTTTAACAAGCATGGCTTTCAGGTCATCTTTGAGGATGACAAATGCATTGTTAGAGACAGAGAGATGGATTATGCACTTAGGCTACCTGGCACCCTACATTAAGGTCTATTTTTGTTGGATACATATGACAGACAGTCTCATGATGCTTTAGCCGTCACTACTCTTTCACTCACTATGCAAAATGCGAGCTATGGCATGCCTGCTATGGACACATGAGCTTTGGGAGTTTGATGACCCTTCAGAGTGTTGTGCTAAGAAATGCACTTAGCCACTTAAACAGCCCCAAAATATGCTTATTTTAGGCTTAGTTTAGCCAAAACCCTAAAACGGGGAGCGGATCGAGAAAGTTAAGTGGGAGAGGATCTAGAATCCTAATTTTCTATAAATTAGCAGCTAGCCCTCCACTCTTTCACAATCTCGTTTTTGCAGGTTTCAAGTGTTACCAGCTTGTTGTCCACACCTTGGTCACGGAGGACATCTCAACCCTTGCTGTCCATCACTGTTCCCTACAATCTGGCACCTGTTTGCAGCTCTCCACACGCTGATTGCTGTTGTTTCTGCATGGCGACTAACTGCTGTTCATCTGGACTGTTGTCGTACAGTCTACCACGCCAGCAAACTGCTGCGTTTGTAGGCTCCAGCTGCTGCTTGATAGTTTTCTCTCTCCTGTTTGCAGTCGCTGCAGTTTTTCTCTCTCCTGTAGGCTATCCTGCATGCGTTTTTAGTCTTTCTCTCTCCTACAGGCTGTTCTACCTGCGTTTTCAGTATTTCTCTCTCTTGTAGGCTCCGTTTTTAGTCTTTCTCTCTCCTGTAGGCTGTCCTGCCTGCGTTTTTAGTCTTTCTCTCTCTTGTAGGCTCCATTTTTAGTCTTTCTTTCTCCTCGCTATTGTCTGCATTAGATTCAGCTTCTCACTGCTGTGTTTACTGGTGTTCGAAATTCGGAGGTTGCCTTGCTGCGATTCGGGATCCGTTCGGAGTACGACACACTCTCCAGCTCATTACCCTTGCTCTGATTCTAGAGATACAGGAGTTCAAGGTTCAGTATTCATTCACTGCATAGTGTGTTTGCTGCATGAGAATAGTATTATTAGTAGTCATACCATTTCATTTATTCACTGCGTTCATTGTCTCTAAGTTACTCTAACCCTAATCCTAACTGTGTTCTTTTTATCAGTCTGTGCTTTGTCGAACGGTTTCTGTTTATGTTTCTGTATTAGGGTATTTTTCTTTACATGGTATCAAAGCCTGGTACTCTCTGAGAAACCTAGACCTTTGATTTGAAAGCTCTTCCCAAGCAGCAAGAACAACAGTAGATTCAAATGACTTTGAACACATTAACACGGATTTAGTCTCCAGATCAGCCTATGCCAAGAACGGAGCGAGAGTGGGCCAATCAGCTTGCTCCACAAAGTTCCGATATGGTGGGAGAAACATTTGAGTACATGAAGAAAAGATAGGCAAGTTGATCTCTGAGGAATATAAACTGATCATAGCCTATTGACAAAAGAAGATTTAAGAGCTCGATCGAAGGATTGCCCTTCTAGAAAAGCTTCTAAATGAAGGTATACATGGATTTCACTCTTCAGATGTTGCGCGTAAGTCTGATGATGTTGCAGGGCCGTCGAGACCTACATCAGGGATGGGCTCCTCTCTTGGAGAGCAAGATCCGGAGTATGTTCCATTTTTTCAGACTCTTCCGTCCTCTTCGGTGCAAGGTACTTTTGAGTCGTTTTTTGTGCCTTCTTGTTTTACCTCGTGTTTTGTAATATACTGGTAGAGATAATGTGGAAGACAGAGTCCAGTCTGTTGACTACGGAAAAGGTCCTCTAGAGAACCAATTCTTGTATGTTAACATATGTCATGGGGATTATAAGAAAAAGCCAGGTAACTCTGCTTCTATCCTTCCTTCTTTTCCGTCTACTTCACATAATCAGAATGAATTTGATGTTTCTTTCACTTCATTATATGGTGTATCATCATCTTCACAGTTTCATTTTCAGTCTTTAAATGATAAAAATGAACAAAAAGAATCTGTACCTCATACATCTCAGTTTCAAAACCCGCCCATCCCACCACATTTTCCACTGCTTCACCACTTCCATTTACACCATTTCCATTTCCATTTCAGACAATTCATGTCGCACCGCACATCACACCGGGAGATTATGGAAACATAGGCATATCCTTTAGGACCTCATTCTTCCCTTAGCCGGGTGGTATTCCACCTACCTCATACACACTTTCGGAATCATTGCAGCCTGGGTATCCCACTCAGTCTCTCTCGAGTGTGGATCAGTTGCCTCCACAGTTTGCCTCCATGGCATTGCCTAGTGGACCTTCTGGTCATAATGCTGTGTCCTAGCCTTACTTTGGACAAGGCTACTGTGTCCCAGTGCCTCCACCTATACCGGCACCTTATGGAAACATTCATGTTCCAGTGCCTTCGCATCAATCGGCACTCATTGGACACTCACAGTCTACTAATGCCTACCCACCTCTTCCCCCTCCTTCTTACTCTTATCAGCTACTCTCACCTCTACCATCTTTCTATCATCTTACTCCACCCACCCAACACCTCATGGTTCTAGCTCATCTTCTGCTAAGAATGCATTTAATGACGAGACTCGTTTTAATGGGTCAAACTTTACTACTTGGTCGAATTTGATAAGACATCTTCTTGATTCACAGAACCTATGGAATCTAGTGCAGGGGTTGGAACCCCAACCCGATTCCGCATTTGTTCCATACGAGGTCGTCTGCTCATAGAAGGCGAGGAATGCCTCCGCTATTGTTGTGCTGATGCAGGGCTTATTGCTAGAGTTTCATTCTCAACTTCAACATTTTGACTTAGCGTTAGAGCGACGGGCACACTTGGCTGACTGCTATGCGGCTCAAGATAGAACTTGTCATATTAATCTTGACCATGAGCTTCAGCTTTTCAAAATCACTGATCGGGCTGACTCGAAAGTCAAGTTGACTGAGTACGGCGTCTCCTCGCTGAATTCTCCACTACGGGGACTTCCAAGTCCTCTGACGATCAGGTCACATTGTTCCTAAATAAACTCGCCAAGAAATACTTTAATTTTGTGGAAGGAATAGTTTCAAAGCCTACCATGCCTACATTCTATGAATTTGAGTGTCAGCTGTTGTGTTACGCATGGTTGTTCAATCAGTTTCATATGAATTTCTCTTCAGAGGGGGCTCTTCTTGCTCATTCTCGGAAAGGGTAACAAGGGAAGAGCAAACCAAACCAAACCTCCACTTAAAATCAAAATCAAATTCAAAAGCTAAATTAATCTAGGGATTCTCAAGGAAACTCCCAGTCACAACTCAAACTTGGGTGGCAGAATGTACCTAAAAAGAATAGGTATTGTGAACATTGTGAAAAGGCTGGCCATTTTGACGACGAGTGTTGATCAAAGGCACGAGGCACAGCACCAAAACCTAAGTCTCAGACCCCTGCCCCTCAGTCGTGCAACCCCTAGCAGGGGAGGCAGGGTGATGGCAAGGGGTAGTTTAAAGGTTAGACTCACACTGTCACCGCACAGTCATCTCAGTCGACAATGTTTTCAACTCTAGAGGGCTTGTCTGACTAGTCTGCAGAGGCCCATATCATCTCCACAGAGACATCAGATGTGAGTCTCGTCCACATCTGTGAGTTGCCTCCCAACGAGGTTACTGCAGAGGCCCACTCGTCACAGCCGAGCACTTCAGCTCCAGTTTGGATTGTGGACAATGGAGCTACACATCACATGACTCCTATAGAGGACATTTTCCGTATCCGAGCCCTTGTAACCAGGCGGGTCCGTGTAAGAAAGAACTCCTTGATCAAGATTCAGGCTCAAGGTTGCGTTAGTTTTGCTACTCACAAGGGTCCGGATTTGGCTTCACTAGACAATGTATATTATGTCTCTCAACTTAGGGTGAACTTGTTATTTGTTCAGCAGCTTTGCCGGTTTGGGTGAGCAGTTTTCTTTACAGCGACCACAGTCGAGGTCCTTGACTCTCTGATTGGTTTAGTGATTGCTCGCGGTGAGGCATAGCTTAATGGCCTATACCAGATGACACTTTCTAACCGAGCCGATCGCCGAAGGCTCCGTGTTCCATAGCTTCCAAGCCTTAGCTACATCTCGGGAGCCTACGCAAAATGAGCGTCTTTGGCATTTCGCTTAGGGCATCTTGGTTATGACTCACTTTATGAATTGTCATGCCGTGAGCTGGTTGAGGGCCTTCTACGCTTGAAGCTAGCTCGAGGTGTCTGTAAAGCCTGTCAACTCGGGAAGCAGCACCGTATCCCATTTCCTCAGCAGTCTACACATAGAGCTAAGGAGCCTTTTAGATTGATTCACGTTGATCTTTGTGGGCCAACATCCATTGCTGCTATGAACGGCACATTGTACTTCTTTTTGATAGTGGATGATCATTCTTGATACATGTGGGTGTACTTCCTCAAGCATAAGTCAGATGCTTTCACATATTTTTTTGCTTGGGTGCTGTTGGTTCATAACCAGACTGGTCGTCGTGTTGGGTGCATGAGGAGTGATAGCGGTGGTGAGTTTATCTCCCACGAGTTTTTCGAGTTTCTACAGAAGCATGGTATTTCTTGCCAGCTCATCTCTTTCAACTCCCTCACTCAGAATGGAGTGGTAGAGCGTAGGAACCGCACAGTTATGGAAATAGCATGCTCTATGCTGTTCGCAGCAGAGCTTCCTGAGCGCCTTTGGGTCGAGGCTATTAGGACTTCGGTGTACGTCCTCAACCAGTGCGCGACTGCAGCTCTTCCTCAAAAGACCCTTATGATGCATTTTTTGGCTCTCGGTGTGTTATTTCCCATTTCAGAGTCTTTGGGTGTCATGCGTACACACACATGCTTGATGACAAGATAGGTAAGCTTACCACTTCGGATCAGACATGGCCAGTGGCCACGCCTCTTGATCCTACTGTCCACTTGTCGAAGGATACTCTAGGACAGCTCTTCGATGCACATACCTATCGTTCTGTTGTAGGAATACTTCTTTGGTTAATTCACACTAGGCCAGATTTAGCTTATTCAGTTAGCATACTCAGTCAATATTTCACAGTACCTAGGATGTCACATTGGATTGCATATCTTCGTGTGTTGTATTATTTGCGGTGTACTTTTTCTTATGGCTTGAAATATGGTTCTGGTTTATGTTTGCAGGGGTATATTGATTCTGATTGGGCAGGAGATCCTAACACCCGGCATTCCTATGGCGGCTACCTCTTTACCTTGGGCACGGCTTCCATTTCTTGGTCCAGTCGTAAGCAAGAGATGGTGGCGGCTTCCACGGCCGAGGCTGAGTACCGGGCTCTCTTCGATGGTATCACCGAGGCCATCTATCTGAGCAGTTTACTGGTTGCGCTTCATTTTCCATGTGTCTCTTCCACAATTGTGTATTGCGACAACCAGCGTGCCATTGCCCTTGCGGGCAATCCGATCATCACACCACGGACATGGCATGTGGGAGTTCACTTCTACTTTTCAGAGAGTTGGTTGAGCTAGGCACTATTCGCCTAGAGTTTGTGCCTTCATCAGATAATTTTGCAGATATCTTGACCAAAGCGGTCAACCGGTCGGTTCTTCTGTACCTGCTACCGAGGAACGGCTTGGGTACAGCCTCCCCTACTTCTTCAGCTTAACGGGGAGAGGGTGATTTCCTCTTGCTCTCCCCTTTAGTTTGAGAGGAGACGGCTCCTACTCTTGATCGTGACAATGATGATTCTTCCAATTTTTTAGACATTACATTCTCTTATTCTTTTGTATTGTATTATGGGCATTCGTAACTTCATCCACACTATCAGAATGACCTGATTGTAAAAGGGCACTTGGACAAGTGAACGCTTTCCTTGCGAGGGAACTGTCCCAATGGCATTGTTGTATAGTATATTGAATGAGCATGACATCTTGCATCTCCCTTTGCATTACCCTATGCAGTGGCATTCTGTTCATGCCAACATGCATCTGTGCGCATTTATCCCTTTTCGGTCTTTTGGAGTGGTTGACTCTAGGATCCACCATATTCGTAGCATAACACATGGCAGTTCCCCTAAAGGCAGTTTCCCTACCCTTGCTTGTTTGCTTGCTTTGCTTGTTTTGCTAATCCCACCGTTTTTTTTGCCTCTCACATATTCAACACATGATTGGCACATACATTCACTTTCATCATCCTCAGGCTCTTATCCTCGTCACTACGAGGGATTGGCTTGCTAGTTTTGTGAATACCTTGGGTTTAAAACTCTCTTTATCTCTTGCTATCTGTCACTTAATTGGCCGCTGCCGCTATATTACTTATGTATTTTCAAAGCAATTAAAAAAAAAAACCAAGTCCATTGTTGATTCCATTTGCCTTTGTAGGCCTTGGTAGCCCCTTGGGCAGTTGATGAGCACCCTTGGTCCGATGCCCTGACCTCTCTAGGGTGATCACTTGGGCTCCCTTGGTAAGATATCCATCGTCTCTGTAGTCTTGGTAGGCCACTGGGCAACCGACGTGTATCTTTTGTCCGATGCCTTGGCTGCTTTGGGGTAAATCAAAATTTAGGCTGGCCTACTTTTCTTGCCCTATTTTGGGCATGAGAGGGGATGTTGTGCTAAGAAATGCACTTAGCCACTTAAACAGCCCCAAAATATGCTTATTTTAGGCTTAGTTTAGCCAAAACCCTAAAACGGGGAGCGGATCGAGAAAGTTAAGTGGGAGAGGATCTAGAATCCTAATTTTCTATAAATTGGCAGCTAGCCCTCCACTCTTTCACAATCTCGTTTTTGCAGGTTTCAAGTGTTACCAGCTTGTTGTCCACACCTTGGTCACGGAGGACATCTCAACCCTTGCTGTCCATCACTGTTCCCTACAATTTGGCGCCTGTTTGTAGCCCTCCACACGTTGATTGCTGTTGTTTCTGTATGGCGACTGACTGCTATTCATCTGGACTGTTGTCGTATAGTTTGCCACGCCAGCAAACTGCTGCGTTTGTAGGCTCCAGCTGCTGCTTGATAGTTTTCTCTCTCCTGTTTGCAGTCGCTGTAGTTTTTCTCTCTCTTGCAGGCTGTCCTGCCTGCGTTTTTAGTCTTTCTCTCTCCTGCAGGCTGTTCTACCTGCGTTTTTAGTATTTCTCTCTCTTATAGGCTCCGTTTTTAGTCTTTCTCTCTCCTGCAAGCTGTCCTGCCTGCATTTTTAGTCTTTCTCTCTCCTGCAGGCTGTGTTTCTAGTCTTTCTTTCTCGTCATTGCTGTCTGCATCAGATCGAGCTTCTTGCTGCGTTTGCTAGTGTTCGACATCCAGAGGTTGCCTTGCTGCGATTCGGGATCCGTTCGGAGTACGATACACTCTCCAGCTCATTACCCTTGCCCTGATCCTAGAGATACAGGAGTTCGAGGTTCAGTATTCATTCACTGTATAGTGTGTTTGCTGCATGAGCATCGTATTATTAGTAGTCATATTATTTTGTTTATTCACTGTGCTCATTTTCTCTAAGTTACTCTAACCCTAACCCTAACCCTAACTGTGTTCTTTTTATCAGTCTGTGCTTTGTTGTACGGTTTTTGTGTTAGGGTATTTTTCTTTACACAGAGGTGTCATATGGTAGATGCATTGCCTCCGGTGGAGAGTCCACCTCCTCATGCATGCGAGAGATGCATTTTGGGCAAGATGCATAGGTTTACCTTCAAAAAGGATGGTGCCGTGTGTGTTGTCCAAAAAATGCAGCTTATTCACTTTGATGTTTGTGGTCCCATGAGGACACGTGCACTTGGAGGTCATCAGTACTTTGTTACATTTATTGATGACTACTCTCGGTATACATGGGTGTATGGGCTGAAGGCAAAATCCGATGTGTTCATGCATTTCAAACATCTTATTGCGAAGCTTGAAGCTGAAACTGACTTAAAAGTGCAGACACTTCGCATAGATTGGGGGGGGGGGGATACATGTCTCGTGCTTTTGAGACATATTTGCTTGATCATGGCATTACACATCGAGCCACTGTTAGAATGACTCCTCATCAAAATGGTGTTGCTGAAAGGAAGAATCGGACTCTTATGAAGATGACTCATTGTATGCTAAAAAGCAAGGGGCTACCTCATAAATTTTGGCTAGAAGGCCTTCAGTGTACAAATCATGTGTTGAATTGTGCATCCACTAAGGCACTGAAGATGATCACATCGTTGGAAGCTTGGCATGGCAAGAAACCCAAAGTAGACTACTAATCGGCTATAGTTCGGAGAGCAAGGGCTATTGCTTGTACAGCCCACACACGAAGAGAGTCCATGGATCAATGTGGCACCTGATGCTGTGACTGTTGTGAAAATCAATTGATAAATTCTATAGAATCTTTGTCAGTAGGGATGTCCTATTTACTGAAAATGTTGCATTTTCACATGATCAGTCTCAAATGCTAGCCACCCATGACATTGGTGATGTCTTTGAGGGTCTTTTGCCACTTACTTTGGAGTTTGTACCTGCTGTAAATGGCAGGACAGACTTAATACAACAAGCTGTTGCTGCACGATATACCCCCGAACAGCAGGGTATCGATGATGGTTTGCCACATGAAGTGGAAGGAGCAGTACAACATGAAAGGGCTGCTGTAAATGCAGCCAAAACAGTCCCAAGATGGCTGTTATAGACTCTCCAGGAGATTAAAATGGATGCTCCTATATCTCAACGCACTAAAGGGGCTGCTAGAAATGTAGCAAATAATGGAGGTGGGGCACATTTGATTAATTTTATGGAAGTAGATGATTGTGATGAGCATGTGTTTATGAGCTTGCTATTGGATGATGATGAGCCTACTTCCTTGACGAAGCTCAACAAGATGTACATTGGATGCAGGCCATGCAGGATGAGTTAGACTCTATTGCCACTAACTCTACATGGGATCTTGTGGATTTACCACTTGGCAAGAAGGCCATTGGCACAAAATTGGTTTTAAACTCAAATGCAAGGCTGATGGTACAATTGACAGGTACAAAGTACGGTTGGTAGCAAAAGGCTATGCACAGAAGAAGGGCATAGATTATAAAGAAACTTTTGCTCCTACATCCCATATGAGTACGGTAAGATGTGTGATTGCTATGGCTGCAAATTATGGCTGGAAAGTATATCAGTTGGACATTAAGATAGCATTCTTGAATGGGGATTTCCATGAGGATGTTTATGTGTCACAAGCTCCAGGGTTTGTGGTTAAGGGGAAAGAGCACATGGTATGCAAGTTGCATAAAGCTCTTTATGGTCTCAAACAGGCTCCTCGTGCATGGTACTCCAAAATTGATGCTTATTTTGCTAGCAAAGGGTTCAAAAATAGTCCGACTGCTCCTACTCTATACATTAAGAATGAAGGGGGGGGGGACTTGCTGATTATTATTCTTTATGTAGATGACATGCTGCTCACTGGACCTACAAAAGAAAAAATTGCAGATTTTAAGGCTGAATTAAAACATGCATTTTCTATGTCAGATATGGGCTGCCTACACTATTATTTGGGGATTCAAATCACCCAAAATCAACATGGTATCATCATGTCACAGTCACAATATGTGGATAAGCTGTTACATAGGTAGAGTATGCAAGATTGCCAACCTATGTGCACTACTATGGAGCTAGACTTAAAGCTGTCTATGCATGATGGTGAAGAGATGTTTGATGTTGCAATGTACAACCAACGGGCTGTTGGCTGTCTTATTTATCTTTGCAACACACGCCCTGACATTCAGTATGCAGTATCTCAGGTGAGTAGGTATATGCATAGCCCACGGACCATACATTGGCAAGCTGTTAAGCAGATTTTCAGATATTTGCAAGGTACTCAATCACATGCTTTATTATTTCCTGGGGGGGAGACTTGCACTTATAGGCTTACAGTGATTCAGATTGGGTTGGTAATGCAGACACTAGACAGTCTACTAGTGGACACTATTTCTTTCTAGGCTGTTCATGCATTTCATGGCTAAGCAGGAAACAACCTACAGTGGCTACCTCGTCTTGTGAGACCGAGTACAGGGCAACTTTCACGGCAATAGTGGAATGTGTATGGTTGTGCAAATTGTTGGCTGATTTACATTTACCATTGGAGGGTCCTACACCCATTCCTTCTGATAGTCAAAGTGCTATTGCAATAGCACGAAATTCTGTGTTTCATGCTCGCACGAAACACATAGAGGTGCATTACCATTATGTTAGAGAGAGATGCTTGTCAAGATTGTGAGAGAGAAGGAAGGAGTCTCACTTGTAGCTTTCTTGCTTGCACAATGGGGGAATACACACAAGGGTGGAGGCTGAAAACAGTTTTTCTCTTCTTAGTTGTGTAAGCCAAAAGAACTCAAGTACAAAGAAATAGAAGAACCCTATATATGGGTTTCAAACCAAACTCAACTAACTAAGGTGGCATACTAACTGAGCCACGAACTAGAGTAGATAAGGATAGCTATCATGTAGCTATTATTCATGGGCGGTGTACCAACCGCGTCTGCAACTGACAAGTCGGTGACATAAATACACAACGGTCACCCTGGCGTATCACGAGTGGAGCTCGATATCTCAACACTCCCCCTCGAGCTCAATCCCAATTCCTGCACACCAAGCAGGTCTCTGAACTTGCGTAGCTTCTCTGCGCCCAATGCCTTCGTGAATATGTCAGCTACCTGATCCTCTGTGCTGACATAAACTAGATCAATAAGACCTAGTAAAACCCTCTCTCGCACATAGTGATAATGCACCTCAATGTGCTTTGTTCTAGCATGATAGACTGGGTTATTTGCCAAGTGTATACTACTCATGTTGTCACAACAAATGACAACTGATCCATCTGTAGACTGATGCATATCATAAAGTAGCTTATGGAACCAAGCTACCTCACATGCAGCCATTGCTGCACCCCTGTACTCAGCCTCTGTGCTCGACAAGGCAATTGTAGGCTGTTTCTTGCTGCTCCAAGTGACTGCAGCACTCCCAAAAGAGAACACATATCCACTGGTAGATCGTCTATCAGAAATACTACCAGCCTAATCAGCATCAGTGTACCCATGCAACTGTATCTGAACCCCAGTCTCATAAAATAGTCCATACTGCAATGTGGACTTCACATACCTGAGTATGCGTCTAGCCGCATCCAAATGTGGTTTCCTTGGAGCCTGCATAAACTGACTTACCAATCCAACAGCATAGCTCAAATCTGGCCTGGTAATAGTCATATAAATCAAACTTCCTACTATGCGTCTGTACATAGTAGGGTCTTCTAGAAGCTCACCTGCATCTGTGCTCAGCTTCACATTCTGCTCCAAAGGAACTGAAATAGGCTTACAGCTTGTCATCCCATATTTGGACAGCATGTCCAATCCATACTGTCTCTGCAAGAGCTGAATTCCACTTGGTGATCTAATCACCTCAATGCCCAAGAAATAACGCAGCTCTCCCAAATCCTTCATCTCAAACTTCTGCTTCAATAGCATTTTCACATGAATGATATCTTCATCACTGTCACCTGTCATAATCAAATCATCAACATAAATGACAAGTAGCATAATACCTTTCTCTGTTTTTCTCACATAAAGTGAGAAATCTGCCTTGGAAATCTGAACGCCAATAGTGACAAGATACTGTCCTATCTTGTCAGACCATGCTCTAGGTGCTTGCTTCAAGCTATACAAGGCTTTCTTCAACCTGCAAACAAACTCAGGATGAACAGCATGCACATAACCTGGTGGCTGCTCCATATAGACCTCTTCTTGCAAATCACCATGCAAGAAGGCATTCTTTACATCCATCTGATGTAAAGACCATCCCTTTGATGCAGACATAGCAATGACTGCTCTTACGGTTGCCATCCTTGCAACCGGACTGAATGTTTCTTCATAGTCAATGCCATATGTTTGTGCATACCCCTTGACTATTAATCTTGCCTTGTATCTATTCACAGAACTATCTGCATTGTGCTTCACCTTATAAACCCACTTACAACCAATTGCATTTTTACCTTTAGGCAAAGGTACCAATTCCCATGTAGCATTTGCTTCCAAGGCATCCATTTCTTCATCCATGGCTTTCTCCCATTTTTCTTTTCCCATGGCTTCCTCAAAAGAAGTGGATTCTGGTTGCTGTATCACTTTAACCATATATGCATAGTGAATGGCTGTAAATCCATCATATTTCAGCCTATCCACAGGATACCTAGCTCTCATAGACTTGCGCAAAGTAGGTTCACTCCCAGGTGCTCTCAAAACATCCCTGGTCTTCCTTACTCAGGTGTAACAATAGAAGGAATACCCAACTCATCATCAATGCTCTGTTCTGAGCCACTGGATTCACCATCCACATAAGAGTGACCTGCATTCACATCAAACATGGGCTGATCAACCTTCTCTTTTCCTTTTCGTGATACCTGCATACCACTATCTGTATTACTTTGAGAAGATTCTCCTGATCTCAATCTGCCTGTCCATGAAGAATGTGAACCACTGCTAGAGGACGCTCCAGGTCCACTAATATTTTGTGACTGCTGCTGTGAATTCTGTGTAGCATTACCATTTTGTGCATCTACATCATCAATCACATTTACTGGTTTATACCAGCTACTCATCTCATCAAAAACATCTCTGCTCACTGTAAACTTACGAGTAGAAGGGTTATAGCATCTAAACCCTTTTTGTTGCAGAGAGTAACCAATAAAGATGCACTTCTCAGCTTTTGGATCCAACTTGGATCTCAACTCATCTGGCACATGTACATAGGCAATGCAACAAAAAATTTTCAAATGAGAAATATCTGGTTTCCTACCAGTATACCTCTCCTCTGGAGTCATTCCATGTATTGCTGCAGTGGGAGTCCTATTCATTATGTAGACTGCTGTAGCAACTGCTTCAGCCCAATAAAAATCTGGCAGGTCTTTTTCATTAAGCATGGCACGAGAGACCTCTCCAATATGCCTGTTTTTTCTTTCTGCAATTCCATTTTGCTGTGGGGTATGATTGCATGAATATTGCTGCTTTATGCCATGCTCCTGCAGAAACCTTGCAAACTCATTTGAGAGGTACTCTCTCCCTCCATCTGACCTTAGGCATTTTACTTGCAGACCTGTTTCTTTTTCAACCATAGCTTTAAGAGTTTTGAAATGCCCAAAAACTTCACTTTTTTTTTTCATAAAATACACCCAAACTTTTCTGCTATAGTCATCAATAAAACTGACAAAATAATGACAGCCTCCAAGAGATGCAGCTTTAGTAGTCCACACATCAGAGTGGATTAATTCCAATGGCTTCTTACTCTCTTGAACATGTCTAGGAAATGGTTTCCTTGCCTGTTTTCCAAACTGACAGGCTTCACATACCTTATGCATTTCTGCAGCCTTGAATTTAGGCAATCCTGCAACAATATTTTGGGCCTGCATTGATTTAAGTCGCTGTACATTAACATGACCAATGCGTTTATGCCTGATATCAATATCTGCAACTATACCGGTCCCATTGCAAACATTGCTGCACTCAATTCAGACATGTCTGCATCCAACGTAAACATTCTGCCCTTCTTTTTTCCTTTTGCTATCAAGCGACCTTTATTTTTCATATCCTCAACAAAGCATCCATGAGGATTAAATCTGACTTGCAAGCCCTGTTCAACCATTTGACCAATAGAAACCAGATTCTTGGTGATATTCGGGACATGAAATACATCGGACAGGTATTTCTTTTCCCCATCCTGCATAGACAAATGAATTTTTCCAATCTGCACAATAGGATGTGCAGTATCATCACCAGTCTCCACAAATCCTGGTTTTTCCATTTTCCTTGTATCCTCCATCCATTCTACATGACCTGTCATGTGGTTTGATGCACCTGAGTCAACATATCATACATCATTGCTTTCTTCTGCACTTGTCACAGAATTGTTCATGTGCTACACCATGAACAAATGCTCATTTCTGTCATCACCCTGTCTACTAGAAGATGCATAATTCCCTTGTTGCAGTTTTCCATTCATGATGTCATTCTGCTTTTTATAGCAGTCTTTAGCCATATGACCCATTTTACCACAGTAGTAGCATTCAACATTACTGTTTGCATTTTGTCCTCTTTGCCATCCACCACGACCTCTTTGACTCCCCCTGCCTCTAGTGTTACCACGTCCTCCTCCATAGGACTGGTTTTCTTGAGTTTGCTGCATATTCTGATTTCTACCACGGCCTCCAAATCGGCCTCCTCTACCTCTGCCTCTACCTCTTCCAGCATTTGAGTAGAAGACAGTTTCTTTTGAAGTTCCTCCTGATGAAGATGCACCACCATTTCTCTGCTCCTCAGAAATTAGAAGAGCAATCAACTCCTCAAAATCAGGAAATCTTTCACGAACTGAAATGGATGTCCGAAACTGTGCATAATCATTTCCTAGACCATTCAAGGTCACAGAAACTAAATCATCATCTTCCACTGGCGACCCAATGGAAGCAAGTGCATCTGCAATCTTCTTCACCTTCATGTGGTAGTCATTGATGCTCATATTTTCTCTTTGCACATTGTGCAACTCTTGCTTGAGCTGCATTTTCCTGGCTTGCGTATTTGTGCTATACATCTTTGACAGAGTATCCCATGCCTCCTTTGGCGTACTTGCATCTTGAATATGCACAATCATAGAGTCTGAAATGCTGATAGACAGCCAATACATAACTTTCCTGGCTCTCTCATGCCATGCTTTAAATGCCTGCATTTGCTGTTGATTGGGAATATCAGGAAGAACTGGTTTTTCTTCATTTCCTGCAACAAATTCCCAATATCCTTTTCCCATGAGGAAATTCATCATTCTAAACTTCCATGCTTGGAAGTTGTTCTTGTCAAGCTTTTCAGTGACAATCTGTGAAAGAGAATCAGACGCCATTACAGAACACTGCAAAAAATTCTGTCACTGCAAAAAACACAGCTTTACCCTCACAAGGGCAAATCTGCAAAACTGGCGAAAGTGGTATTTGACCACACAGTCACTTCCTAGTGATGATTTTGCATCAACAGGCAACAGGGATGATTCTGTAAGTCCCAATGTCTCTGCACACAAGCATACGATGCAATCTCTGTGGTAACTTTTCACCGACCTGTAGAACAGTGGTCGCACAGCATAAAACAGGGCCTTTTCCTGAGTGCGTGCAGAAAACTTCCGCCTTCAAAACAGGCCCCGAAATGGCCTCAAATAAAAAAAAAGGTCGCTAAGGGCTAAATTCCTTTCCCGCAGCATATACTGCCCTCTTGCTTCACCGCGAAGGGCGTCTCAACCTGAGACAATGCACTCCTGAACTTTCTGGCTGTGCTACCTGCAGAGATCTGCTCCCAAAACAGAAAATGAAAGCAACACTGCTCCTCTTACCAGAACACCGCGAGCTTGGCTTGCTTTCTTGAGCTCCTTACCACGAACAAGGCTCTGATACCATGTCAAGATTGTGGGAGAGAAGGAAGGAGTCTCACTTGTAGCTTTCTTGCTTGCACAATGGGGGAATACACACAAGGGTGGAGGCTGAAAACAGTTTTTCTCTTCTTAGTTGTGTAAGCCAAAAGAACTCAAGTACAAAGAAATAGAAGAACCCTATATATGGGTTTCAAACCAAACTCAACTAACTAAGGTGGCATACTAACTGAGCCACGAACTAGAGTAGATAAGGATAGCTATCATGTAGCTATTATTCATGGGCGGTGTACCAACCGCGTCTGCAACTGACAAGTCGGTGACATAAATACACAACGGTCACCCTGGCGTATCACGAGTGGAGCTCGATATCTCAACAATGCTATGCAGGAGAGATCAACTTGATGTATGTACCCACACAGAAAAATGCTACAGACATTTTCACCAAGGCACTACCACGCGAGAAGTTTGGGGCTTTTCGAAAGTCCTTAAACTTGTTACCTTTGGTGATTGATCATCCTTGTACTTCATCACATTGGCATTGCATGGGGGTGTTAGAATTTTCGGATTCTATGGGCAGCGCCCAATCTAATTTGTGTGGTGTTGACACTTATTAAAATGTCAATGTAAGGTGTGTACACCTAGGGTCTCAGAAACTTAAAGTAGTGACACTAGACTCTAGAGTAAAATAAACCTAACTGTAGTTAGTTGGTGGAAGGCTGGTTAGGTCAACCCTTGACCTAAACGTAAGTTGTACCTTCACTCTATCTTTCATTCTAGCAAGTACACTCTACTCTTTTTGCTTCAGCTCACTCTCTTGCTGTCATTGTCTCTCCTCTCTCTCTCTCCATAGCTGGCTGCCATTTTCCAACAGAAGCTTCTGTTAGGGTTGCTATTGCTGAAAAGAGTCTTTAGCAATTATAGGAGTTGCTCACTTCAGCCTTAATCTTGGTATATCTACATTCCTTACAGCCATTCGCTCCTAGAGCATATGCTAGCGGTAGAGATACTAATAATTGGGGCACTATTGTACCAAACCAATGGTGTAGTGTCTTATGAGAGCATAAAGGTTACAAATAAAGAAGCAACCCTACTAAAATACGATTAGGCAGTGTTGGCCATTTTACACACAATCAAGAAATGGTATCAAGATTTGTATGATGGGCATATCAAAGCGAGAAGTGATCATCAAGTTCTCAAATCCTTATGACATAATCAAATGTTTCCCTCCCTCAAGTGATTTCATCTTGAAGTCATATTGTTGCAGTATGGCTTACCAGTGCAATGTCATTGGTGGCAAACCCTTCTTGACACTTCTCAGCCTGCTGCCAATTGTTCCAGCTGCTGCAGTCATTTTCAGCTTGATCTAGACGCTTTAGGTCTGCGTTTACAGCTGCTGACCACATCCTTGGGCTGCCTATTGTGTTCAGGATCCATACAAAGTATATCACACTCTCTAGCTCATAACACTCTGCCTTGGCCCTTTAGAGACACGGGAGTTCAAGTATCCACTCTGCATAGTATGTTTACTGCATTGAGCATTGTATTGTCGTCTTGAAAGCCCCACAATGACAAGCCAAGGGGGAAAGCTTGAAGCTCTTGCATTACCTTGTCACAAGACTTTTAAGTCAACAATAGGTGAATATGGCCCTTATAGTGGGGAACATCTACATGGAGGCCTTGTTGCAATTTTTGTAACATGTGGGCTGCTTTGCCATTTAACAAATACTCTTCTTGAATGTCCACTATTCAATCCTTACGGATCTCTGAATGGCATAGGCTGAGCAGGCCCATGTCCTCAATAGAGAGTTTGCCACCAATGACATTGCTTGAGGCTCACCAAGGCAGATCTGTAAGAGTCTGGATCAGGCTGAAAATGACTGCAGCAGCTGGAACAGTTGGCAGCAGGATGAGAAGTGTCAGGAAGGTGCATGTGTCAGCTGGAAACTGAAAAGGCAGCAATATGCTGTCCCTTGAGAAGTTGGCGACTGCTGGATGCTGCAAATGGAGCTGTCTGATGGGCTGGATGCAGCAAAAGCAAGCAAGGAGAGGCTCTCGGACAGTAGGCAGTGGCTAGAGACTGATGTATGCAGATTGGAAACTATTGCCAATCAGCAAACACAAGTTTGGAGGGCTGCAAATTGTTGCTAGGAGCTGATGAAGGCTGGTTACCACCATGAACTGAGGTGTCTGCCAAGGAGGTGTAGACAATGATGGAGAAGTGGGTGCGAGTAGGAGGAAGACCTAAAAAATCAAGATAGGCTGAGTGAATAGGCTGCCTCTTATTTATAGATGAGTGGATCCTTCAGGGTTTGGCTTGTGGGACACAAACACTCTCGAGTTTAATTTGGTAATTTAATGGAAAGGTTGCTAACAAGCATGTTTTGGGGCTGCATTAAAGAGCTAATTGGTTTCTAATGCATTTTTTATGAAGAGTGTGAGAGGAAGCACTCAGGAAATGTATGCGTCAATCGAACAATCATGGAGAAGTGGGTGCGAGTAGGAGGAAGACCTAAAAAATCAAGATAGGCTGAGTGAATAGGCTGTCTCTTATTTGTAGATGAGTGGATCCTTCAGGGTTTGGCTTGTGGGACACAATCACTCTCTAGGAAAATTTGGTAATTTAATGGAAAGGTTGCTAACAAGCATATTTTGGGGCTGCATTAAAGAGCTAATTGGTTTCTAATGCATTTTTTATAAAGAGTGCGAGAGAAAGCACTCAGGAAATGTATGCGTCAATGAGATTTGTGCAACAGTTTAGTGCAATGAGAGTGAAGGGTCGAGAGATGGGTGTGTACCAGTTTGGTACACACAAAGAATTAAAGAATGCATTTATACTTAGGGTACGGTTCACTTACACTTGCAAGGGTGTGCTCACATGTGTAAATAAATATATACACGGGAGTAGCGTAAGGGCCTTTACACCCAACAACCTCTCACTTAAAGGTCCTAAGCGGACCTTTAACCAACTCCCACTAGTTGAATGCAACGCTCATGTTGAGCCTTGGCTAGACTTTTAGTGAGAACATCTGCATGGTCATCCTGTGTTTTGATCTTAGTTAGTGTGACTAGACCATCATCCAAAACTTATTTGATATAGTGATACCACAGATCACGAAATATGGCATTCTTAGCAAGGCATACAACACTCTGGCTATCACATCCAAGTACATGTGCTTTGGTGGGTAGCCCAAAATCCTTGACCAAACAACCAAGCCAAATAGCTTCTTTCGAAGCTTCAGTGGCTGAAATATATTTAGCCTCAGTGGTAGAAAGTGCTACTATCTTTTGCAATCTAGAGCACCAAGAAACTGCCTCACTAGTCAAGGTAAATATGTATTTGCTAGTAGACTTGCAACCCTTCCCATAGCAAATACATTTTCTTTGTGTGCCCTTAAGGCACCAGAAGATGCATTTCACTGCTTTATAATATGCTTTGCTAGGATTTGACATAAACCTGTTTACAACTCCCACTGCAGGAGCAATGTCAGGTCTAGTGGCAACCATAGCATACATGAGTGAACCACAAGTTGAAGTATAAGGAACACCTTTCATAGAGCTGGTTGCCTTATCATCTTTTGGGCAATTCAGTTGGGACCCAAGTCCTTTATGGAAAAGACTAAATTCAGCTGTCTTTTTAATGTATTAACCTGGCTTTTATGCTTACCAGCAATAAGCATATCATCCACATAAAGTACCAATATTATAAGGCTTCATCATCAGCCTTTTTTATATAGAAGCAATAATTTGCATTGCTTCTTTTAAATCCATGTGAGAGCATGAAGGCGTCAAACTTTTTACACCACTGTCTAGGAGCTTGTTTCGAAAGCTTCTCTTAAGCCTACACACCAAGTGCTTCTTTCTTGGCATAACAAAGCCTTCTAGCTATTTCATATACAACTCTTCTTCTAAATCACCATGTAAGAATGCAGTTCTAACATCCATCTGATCAAGTTCAAGATCCATAGATGCTACAAAAGCAAACAATATCCAAAGAGTGGTCATTTTGACAACTGGTGAAAAAACTTCCGGGAAGTCAATCCCCTCTTTTTGTGTATAGCCCTTAGCCACAAGCTTGGCTTTGTATTTGGGTTTGCCATCCACACACTTGATTTTATAGACCCATTTGTTAGGAATAGCTTTCCTATCTTTGGGCAATGGAACCAAATCCCAAGTATCATTCTGATACAATGACTTTATTTCTTCCTGCATAGCTAGCTTCCACTTTTTCTTTAACTCATATGATAATGCCTCTTTATATGTGAGAGGCTCACCCTCATTTGTGAGCAAAATGCAGTCCAAAGAGGGATCAAACCTCTGTATAGGTCTCTTGACCCGTGTAGACCTTCTTACCCAATGATCTGTGTTATCAGGCAATGGATCCACATCCAAAGGAATGCCAATGACCTCATTATTTAGTTGTTGAACTGCATGTTTAGGTTGCTGTAATACATTTTCAAGCTGCTATAATTCATTTTCAGCATGTTGATTTTGTTGCCCAAGTTGATTTTCAGTATCTCTTTGCTGTCTGTTTTCATTTGGCTCAATGATGATACGCTGAGTATCATAACCAGCATCAAATGGAGTTGAATTTTCAGTGGCTGATGGCTGTTCAAGTGGTTGATCATATTGAAATTTCACTTTCTTTTTGTCCAAATCATTAGATGTGACATTTTTCAGCAGCTTTGACTCGTTAAATACCACATCTCGGTTGCGTAGCAACTTCTTCATGCTTGGAACCCAAATACTATAGCACATTTCACCTTCATCTCCATAATCCATGAAGATGCCTCTATGGGATTTCATGTCAAGTTTGGTTCTACTATCAACAGGTACTTGTACATAGCGTTCATAGCCAAAGACCCTTAAGTGGTCATATGAAGCAGGTTTGCCAGACCAAACCTCTTTAGGGATGCCACTTTCAAGTGCACGATGTGGAGATCGGTTGCAAATATGCATTGCGGTTTTAAGTGCCTCTCCCTAAAACGATTGCAAGATATTAGATATGGCATTTTTCAGCAGCTTTGACTCATTAAATATCACATCTCGGCTGTGTAGCACCTTCTTCATGCTTGGAACCCAAACTCTATAGCCCATTTCACCTTTATCTTCATAACCCATGAAGATGCCTCTATGGGATTTCATGTCAAGTTTGGCTCTACTATCAATAGGTACATGTACATAGCATTCGTAGCCAAAGACCCTTAAGTGGTCATATGAAGCAGGTTTGCCAGACCAAACCTCTTCAAGGATGCCACTTTCAAGTGCACGATGTGGAGATCGGTTGCAAATATGCACTACAGTTTTAAGTGTCTCTTTCCAAAACGATTGCGGGATATTAGCTGTGGACCAGTATGTACAGAATCTTCTCCCATGAAGTGTGATTCATTTGCTCACGCACACCATTAGATGATGGATTTTAAGGAGCTGTAAGCTCTTGTTTAATCCCATTGACATCACAAAACTTATTGAATTCTTTAGATACATACTTTTCCCCGTTGTTTGTTCTTATGCATTTTAATTTTAAGCCCTTTTGATGTACGGAATCTTCTCCCATGAAGTGTGATTCATTCGCTCGGCCATACCATTAGATGATGTATTATAAGGAGCTGTAAGCTCTTGTTTAATCCCATTGATATCACAAAACTTATTGAATTCTTTAGATACATACTTTCCTCTGTTGTTTGTTCTTATGCATTTTAATTTTAAGCCCTTTTGAGTGCTAACAAATGTATGAAACTTTTTAAAGGCATCCAATGCCTCACTTTTTTGCTGAAGCAACTAAATCCATAGCTTTCTAGAATGTCATCAATAAAAGACAAAATAATGAAAACCACTATGAGTTTTTATGGGCTGTAACATACATTAGAATGGACTAAATCCAAGATACATGCATTTCTAGAGGCTCCATGAGAGTACGAACTCTTGACATGTTTTCCCAAAACATAGTCATCACAAAAGTCAAGTTTTGAGTTTTTTACATAAACTCTTTTAAGTGAAGAAAGTGCCTGTAAACCCTTTTGGCTCATGTGTCCAAGACGCTTGTGCCATGACTCTGTGTGTGATTGCACTTCAACAACTGCAACAAACTTTCCGAAAAGTGCCTTGCAATGGAGATAATATAGATTTCCCTTTTTACCTCCTCTAGTAACTAGCATAGACTCTTTCTGTATCTTCCACATTTCACTACCAAAGGTAGTGAAGTAACCCCTGCTGTCTAGTTACCCAACAGAAAGCAAGCTCTTCTTAATGCTAGGTATATACCTAACATCATGAAGGATCAATTTCTGACTATTTTCAAGAGCTAGGTGTATGGTGCCAATTCCTTCAATATCACATGCATGGTTATTGTGTAGATAGAATTTCCCAAGGTTACGTGATGTATAAGAAGAAAAACACTCCAAAGATGGAGTTACATGAAATGAAGCACCATTGTCAACAATCCACGATTGTGACAAACCATCATGAGCAGACAAGGCATCTATCATGTCCCTTTTAGTGATATACATGTGCTTCACTGTCTTAGTATGTGGATTTGAAGATGCAACCAACAAATCAACATCTTTATCCTCTTCTATCTCCTCAATAACAACATTAGATACCACATTTACTTTTTCTGTTTCTTTAGGGGTAGATTTGCCATCCTTTTCATTCTTTTTGCTTTTTGCATTAGCCTGTTTCTTGCGTTCTTGTTCCTTTTAATAGTACTTGGAGTCAGGCTTTTTATGTCCTTTGCGTCCACACTGATAACAAGTGATATCTTGTTGTTTTTCCTTGCTTTTGCTGCAATTTTTGTTCTTATTTGTAGTGTTTGACTTCTTTTCAGTTCATCCTCTTACATTGTAGGCTAATCCACTATTTTTTCTACTTGCCTTGTGTCTAATCTCTTCATTGAGAATATAACCACACACATCATTGAATGTCAAGTTGGGATTGTGCTTTCCATGGATCTAGCAAAGTCATGAGCAAAAAGATAGTCCTCAGCTTAGGATCAAAAGTTGGTAAGCTTGCATAGTGTAACTGACTCAAAATACCAGTGAAAGCATTTAAATACATTGAGGAGGTCTTAGACTCATCGAGCTTCAAGTTAACTAACTTTCTCATGAGATGTACGTGATTGACAGGAGTTGTATTCTCATACATAGCCTTGAGTTTCTCCCAAACTGCATAAGCAGTAGCAAGTCCCTTGATATCAACCAATATATTATTTGTGATAGCCATTTTAATGTAAGTAATGGCATGCTTATTCATTTTAGCCCAATTTTCATCTGACAGAGTGAGAGGCTTATGTTCTGCCAAAGCATCATCACAATCCTTCAGAAAAAGTATACTTCGCTTCCAAAGGTGTCCAAGAAGCAGATGTTTTGTTGCAATTTCAGTCCCAAGTATTGATTGCAGTATGTACATGAATCAAATCTGATACATTTGCATAAATGACAACTTCCACTTCAATAATACATCACCATAATGCCCAAATGCAATAACCCAAGTGCTGTATATACCACTGTTTCACTGCATAATGAGCATTCAGCAATACATGTATCAAGAGAAGCTTCCCTTTTACAACATTTGATACATCTCAAGTCCAAATTTCTCCCACTCAGTAGTGAATCGGCTGTAATTTCACTGTCAAGGCACAATTTGGCTTAAAATGCATCAATGATGTGAAAAGGCCCAAAATTTTTGTAGTAAATTTGCCCTAGTTGCATTAATTCATCATCCCGAGTATCAAATACGGACAAATGTTGCAGAAATTTCACAAATTCTGCAAAACCCCCAAATTTTGGGGTCCAAATGTGTACAAATTATAGTGAAATTGGCTCAGTTGAGCGAAATTTCACTTGTGTAAGAACAACCCCAATTTTTTGAGGTAAATGCACACAATGTCTACAATTTTTGGGTTAGATGTCACTGTTTAGCATGACCAATATCAAATCTGGGAAAAGCCCCAAATTTTTAGGCATAAATTTGCATAGATCTGGGCTCAGTGCTTATGCATATGAACCCCTGTTAATGAACAAGGGACCTGCTTGCTGGAATGAATTAAAAAATGTCAGAAAAAGTGTCGAAGAGCTAGGCCGTTGACTTGTCGATTGCTTGTGAGCTGTTGCTAGCTGAAACATTGGCCTGGGATGTTGGGTCTGGTCTTGCTGCTGACCTGTTTGTGCCATCCGTTGCTGTTCGACCTGCCTGAGAGCTGCTGCCATCAGCAATCACTTGCGAAAAACATGAGTTGCCTGTCACGTTTGCGCCTGGCTTGAAATGTTGTCGCTTGACTAGTCATGTCTATTGCAGACTATCACGCTTGCTGTTGCCTCATTCCTGTTGTTCAAACTGACCACTAATTGAAAATGATGGCTTGTTCCGGTCCTTGAAAATGCAGATACATTTGTGAATGCTCTGATACCAGTTTGAAAAGTGCCAGAGGAAGCACTCAAGAAATGTATGCATCAATCAAGATGTGTGCAGCAATTCAGTGTAGTGAGAGAGTGAAGAGTCAAGAGATGGGTGTGTACTAGTGTGGTGCACACAAAGAAAAAAAGAATATACTTATACTTAGGGTATGGTATACTTACACCTGCAAGGGTGTGATCATATGTGTAAATAAATATATACATGAGAGTAGCATAAGGGCCTTTACACCCAACATTTTAGCTCAATATCCTCTCCCAAGCCTAATATTGGAATAAAAAAGGGATTGTAACATAGTTGAGCCGATAATCACCCCAAAGCAATCGAGACATTGGACAAAGGGTGCATGTTGGCTACGTGGTGGCTTACCAAGACAACAAAGACAATGATTATCTTACCTTGGAAGCCCAAAGGATCATCCCAAAGAGGCCAAGGCATAGGACAAAGAGTGCTCATCGACTGCCTAGTTACCTTCAAAGGCGATGGAGCATTTCTTTGTTTTTTTGGTGGAGTTTGTTTATTTGTTTTGATTCTATGAAATATCTATGCTCTAGTGGAAGGTAAATAAAGGGATGGTTAGATCTAGGTATAAAAGAATAGAATGCCAATGTGTGCGATAATGCAAAGGGCAATGCAGAATGTTATGCTCAAGTAAAATGCTATGCAATGGTGTCACTTTGACAGTGCCTTTGAAAGGGAATTGTTTACTTGTTTAAGTATCCTTTTATAATCGTAATCATCCAGATGCTATGAATAATGATAGAAAGTACAATACATGCCATTGAAGCAAAAGTAATCAAAATTGTGTAAGTGCCAAGAGAAGAGGCCACCGTCTCTCACTATCGGATGATCGAAGAGAAAGCTAGGCGGAAACCCCTCTCTCCCCAAGATGTCGATATTGATGGGAGAAAGGAGTACCCCAAGAAGAAGAGTGAGATGCATGTCCAATTGAAAACCTATGAAATGAATGGCCTTCAAGGTCATCTCAAGGAAAACAAGAACTTGGCCTTGAGAGAAGACTCCATGCTGGTCCAAAGTGTGGGCAACCAAGATAAGGTGTGTTGAACAATCCAAGTCTCTACTTTGATAAAATTGTTAGGTCCTGTAGGGAGTAGTGCCAAGCTGAAAAGACAAGCACAAAAAAAAACCCCATGTAAGACCATAAAGTACTTATATCTCAACTTCAATGAAAAGTACTTGTGGGTGATTTGTGGTGGATTTTAAGATGTTCCCAAAACCAAAAGGGTAGGTATGTCAAAGGTGTAGGATAGTAAGAGTAGGAATGTGTAGTAGAAGAGAGAAGATGGGCTAGAGCATGCCCTACGAGAGTCAATAGATATGTAGGTGGGAGGTGTTGTACGACTACTATCAATATCAATGATATTTGAAATGGAAGAAGACCCCATGATTTGTTGGACTAGAAGGTCTCTTGGAAAAGTGGGAGATGGCAGCTCAGAAGGAGAAGGGGACTCATCAAGGCTAGCTTTAAGGGAGACTAGGAGTGCTTGAGGACCAAAGTCGAGAGTAGTAGTATAGATAAACCAATTTGATAACCCCTCGCGTATAATAGGGATAGACATTCCAATTGCTATGTGATAAGGGGATCTAACCTACTAGGATGGAGGATGACTCCCTCTTGGTTGTGGAGGCAAGGTAGAAGTGCTCTCACTTGATGTACTCAAGTTTCTAGGTGGGGGGGAGGGTTGAGCCTTGGACGGATTGTTGTGGGCCTTTGAGCAACACTCATTGTTAAAATGACTAATCTTTTGGCAATGCTGACAGTACCTATTCCTTTGGGGGTATTTTGCTAACCTAGTTTCAATCTTGGAGGGGAGTTACTTTGCTCCTCACTACTTGACTCAGTCGTGGTGTTGTTCTTTCAACCACCTTTCTTCATTTTCTGGGAAGTCAAGGCCTCAACATAGGTTGTTCTTGAGACTAAAGGAGTGAAGAAGTGTTGAAGTCATATTTTGTTTGAGAGTTTGTGTTTTTGATGATGAGCTCTTTGATCGAGGACCTAGGTTTCTTTAGAGAGTACCTAGCTCTCATACCATGTATAGAAGTACTCGAACACAAAATACAAAGACAAGTGTATGACAAAGTACAAATTGATTATACAACTCAATAGGGTTAGGGTAACTCAGAGACAATGAACACAAAATATGAATGAATAATGAATAGATATGTGTTTAATGCAGTAAACACATTATGCAGGATGAATTATCTTTGAAGAAGCAAGGTCGAGAGTATGAGTCGGAGAGAGTGATGTACTGTATATGGATCCCAAAATGAAGCAGGCAGCCTTGGATGTGGTCAGTAGCTGCAAAGGCAGATTAGTATCTGGGTCAGGTTGGAAACGACTGGAGCAGCTTGGAATAGAGAGCGGTACATTGAGAAGTGTCAAGAAGGTACGAGAGTCAACTGGAAACTGAAAATGCAGGAATGTGTTGCCCCTGTAGATGTCACCAAGAGCTGGCAAAGGGCTGGTTACCACCATGATTTGAGGTATCCACCAAGGATGAGTGTTGACAATAGTGGAGAAGTGGGTGCCAACAAGAGGAAGACCTGAAAAATCATGATAGGCTGAATGGACAGGTTGCCTTCTATTTGTAGATGAGTAGATCCTCTCAAAGTAGGGTTTGGCTTATGGGACACAAATACTCTATGGGAAAGTTCAGTAATTTAATGAAATGCTTGGTGATAAGCATGCTTCGGGGCTCTACTAAAGAGCTAATTAGTTTATATTGCACTTTTTAGCTCAATATGTCACTAAGAAATGATGAAACACAGTTTAAGTCATAGTGAATAGATTGACCAAAGTAGCAGTGCAAGACTTATTATCACAAGGACGTGTATTTTTATTGCCTAGCTTTGGCATAATTAAGTTGTGCTCATTTGAGGTTTACATGTGAAGTACAAGTCAAATTTGGCATGATGACAAGTCCAAAACGCTAGTTATGCAGTGGGCACATTGGCAAAAGTTGTGACAAGCATGTGAGACAAGTACCTGTGGGTGCGCTGTGTCAAATTTGGTCTAGAGCATTAAATGGGCATTGAAAATGGTTGGTGGTGTCATTTGGGCTAGCAATAATTAAACATTTAATGCTAGACTATCAATGGGCAGGAACAAGAGGATAATTAAATTTCAGCCAACTATTAATTGCTGAACATAAAGTCTAGAGGCTGAGTTTCACTTTAGAAGGTGTTCCACCCAGCACTTAGAAAGAACCTGCTATGCAAACTAGATAGAGGCTGTTTTTGGGGCTGGCTAAGGCTGTGGAGGGCCATTTTTTAGGTTGTAGACTGCTGCCAGGACTTTCAGCTAGGAAGGGCTGCCAGAATCAGTCCCTAGCTGATTGAGGACGCCCAGGCTGCAAGCAACTGCAATGAGGAGTTGACTAGGGGCAGGCAACAGCATTTCCAGCCTCTACAGCAGCAGGCAACAACATTTCTAATGTCAAAAATCAGGCGTCAACACAGCATTTCTATGGTAAAAAATCAGGTGCAAGTAGTTTTGAGCAATTTTTGGTGATAGATCTGCAAATTTTCTTTCTCTTCAGCTATCTCTCACCTCTCTAACAATATCTTCAGCCATTTTCTGCAATTTGGTGGTGGATAGGAGTACCCAGGGTTGTCCATATCCGACGGACAGGTCAACTCATCTGACCCGTCTAGTCCCATCCGCCACGTCTGGACCCGTCTAGTCTATTTTCCACCCGACTGCGCCGACTCCGCCCTGTCTGACGATCCACCGTTACTCGTACCGTGTACACTTGTGGCCAACAAATAGTCCCTTTTTTTGACCGTTTCCCCCCCGTTTCTTTCAATGCTTTCTTTTCTTCTTTTCTTTCTTGAATCTTCTCTATTTTTCTTTTCTTTTCTTTCCTTTCTTTCTTTTCCTTTTCTCTATCTTTTCTTTCTCTCACTCAAAGACTCAAGAGAAAAGTTTAAAGATTAAACTAACAAGTTTAAAAGCTCTCTCATTTCCTCTCCCTCTCTCATGATTCAAATTTCATCCATCTCTCTCTCTCTCTCATATACACACAGCGGCACAATGCAGCCATCCTCTTCCATGGATGATGGGTCACCATTCAAATTTTAGAATTTAAAAAATCTCTCTCTCTCTCTCTCTCTCTCTCTCTTCCCCCCAAAAGAAACCCTAAAACCCAAAGCACTCCCTTTCCATAAAAGTCTCATAGAGCGTCTCTATGACGTTCACAATAAGCTACAAAAAACAGTCGTGTTAGATGAGTTTAAGGAGTGGCTTGAAGGGGAGTCCATATCAAGCCAAGTGGAAGGAAAGGCCATTCAAAGGCTTTGTTTAAAGGAGGAATTTTGGATGGATGTGAGAGGTATTGTTATTGCCGTCACTCCCATCTACGAAGTGCTTCACATGACGGATATGGAGGGGGACTACTATTGAGCTCCTCTATCATCGTATGGGGGATGCAATGGAGGAGAGAGAATAATTGACCATCTTGGATGGAGAGGTCTCCTTTTTATGGTATTTTTTTTATTTCTTAAAAAAAAAGATTCATGTTTTTTTAAAGTTTTAGAATCTATAATTCATATTGTCTCACTCTCTTTCTTTTCAAATTTCACCTCTAAATCTCCCTCTAAATCTCTATCATCTTACACCTATTGTAGTGATATCTTGGATACCACCCCTAAAAGAGATGATATTCTCTTTTTGAAGAAAAAAAATGGGAGTGGATGAAGCGACCCATACATGGATTTGTGGCACTTTTACATCTCGCCTTAAAAAAAACATTTTCTCTTCATGGATGCCAATGTCCTTGCCGATCGTGATGCCTTTCTTACAAAGGCTTTGACGGAGGAGCAACATGGTACCTTTCTCCAAGATCTCATCAATTATAGCGATCAAAGAGGCACCACTTTTGCATCTACCATTTGTTGAAAGTGGGAATCGTTGGTGAAGCCTCTTTTTTCGTGGGAGTCATTTGGCTATCAATTGCCCCACCTCCAAAGAGTGGCCTTATGCATTCTTACATAGGTTTAAAAATTTCTTCTCTTTTTTCATTTAATTCTAGTTACAACTTGCAAGTTTAAATTTTAAACTTACTTTTTTTTTCACATGGTTTAGGATTGTTCGTTGGGTGTATGTGAGAGTAATTGGTCTGCCTATTCCTTCGTGCATACCAAAATTGGTAATAAGCTTAGCACATGACAATTAGAGCAACTAATTTATTGTCGCTTCAATTTACATATGCTACGCAACATGCATGAGATGTCTATGGCAAAACAAGTATCGTATATTCAATTTTTATACTTTTTAGTTCATGAATTTATTCATAGATTATGAAAGATATTTAGAGAAGTTCCATTTGTTTAATTTAAGTTTTTCATTTTTTAAATATATAGATAAATATGGATTCACTTAAGCTCTCCGCTAGCACACTTAAAAGTGTGACTCGTGAGAGAGACTTGGAGGAGGAGCAAATCTTTAGGGAGCTTTACTTGGAGCTCGAGGAGATAGACCGGCAGATCTCTCGCACTCGTGCGCACCGTGCTCTTGTTGTTATTCACCCTCGCGCTAGTAGCGATGGAGCTTCCACTTGGGCATCCATATCGGTTGCCCGTGATGCTCGTGGGACCCTTAGATGCTACACATGGCATGGGTGTGGCTCGAGAAGTACTTCTAGTTCGGCCCAAGAGGACATATCTATAATTTCTTCTCACGCAGAGCTTAGAGAGGCCAAGTATGATGACGAGGGCAATGTCATTAGTGAGGGTGATTTTGTTGAGGGTGATGGCTCCTCAAGCGGCGACGAGGATGCTTCCACCTTCAATACGGAGAGTGATATGAGCACCTAGAGTAATCATGTATCTTGATTCGGATTGAGCCATGGATGATGGCTTTTATCTCAATCCATTTTTGTATACCTTTTGTGTGAGATTGCACATCTAACTCATAATAAAGTTGTTGGTTTCATTATTCATGCTACACTCTTGAGTCTTGTTTCAACTCTCTTTTGCAATTTTGACTTGAATCTCTAAGTTTACGTTTTTAACTTTTAAGTCCAAACATTAAGCTTATACTTAAAATTATATGTATTTTTTCTTTCATTGGACGCAGGTCCAAGATTTATTATTCTGATAAGTATCGTACTAGCATCGAATTGTACTAATCGGACGCCATTAGACAAGACAACCTTGGGAGTGTCTATGTTGTTAAATCTTAAATTGTAATAGAATTTAGGATTTCTCAGCCACCTCAGGAAACATACCCGTTACACTAAAGCCCAAAGATTAGAGCAGTTGTTGGAATGGAAGCATTTACAATACATGTGATAAAGATTGGACATCCACATTAAAGTTGACGTGCATGAGAGTGTTCTAGATTCAAATTGTGGCCAAATTGTATTGGAATCAAGGGGTAAATTGGATGCAGTTGGTCCTTAGTGAAAGCCAAATGTATTTGAATTTTTAAGTGATCAGTCTATATCATAGTGTACTACTAATTCAAGCAATACAAGTTAATGAAATACTGCAAGGGGCATTAGTTTTGGGGCCAATCAATTGTCCAAGATTGTTGTGTTAAGATTTTATTTCAGATTTATGAATTATTTCCTTGCTGTAATTAATGTTAAATCAGGTCATCTACCACCCTATCTAAGAAGGAAGGTTGGTTTTACTAATCTTAAACAAGCTCAAGGGAAGATGAAGGTTCAAGTAGATTGATGTAGGAGGCACATAAATTTTGAGATCAGGGAGCTAGTTTTATATCACATTCCTAAGTTTGGTAGGACTGTGCTTAGGGAGGACCATTCCTCCAAATTGGCATAGGGATATCATGGTCCTTATGCTATACTCTGTAGGGTTGTGGAGGTAGGACTCTAGGAGGCACTAAGATTTTAAAATTGGGGAGCTAGTTTCATTTTACATTCCAAAGTCCAGGGCCATCACTCCAAATTGGTACACAGATATGATCCTTATCCTACTCTACAAGGTTGGTCAAGTAGCTTACAAGTCAGAGCTTCACTCCACTACTTGGATGCATGATGCATTTTATATCTGTGAGCTTAAAAGTATGTGGGACCTCTGTTTTCAGCCTCATTGAAACTTACCTCTATCATAGATGGTGGAGAGATTGCTTACATTCCTATTTGGATCATTTGTTAGCATGACTGCCACCTTCACAATAGCAGAGTGGAGAAACTTTTGATTGAGTGGAAGGGTATGCTTAATGATGAGGTCAATTGGGAGCCAACTACTTTTGTCTACCAGCATATATTCTCTACTCTCCCATGGTTGAACTTTTGTAGTGACACTTTTACCCTTTGTGTACCTTTGGGGATAAAATCTTAGGAGTAGGGAGGGATTGTAAGAAATCTAGTTTGTTATCTAGAGCTAATCTTGGAATTTATGGAGGAGGGCTCTTGGAAGCTGCATCTTATGTTCATAGTCTCTCTCACTCTTTTGAGAGAGCTTTCAATAGAGCCTTGGGTTTTGGGTTTGTGTAGAAAGCTAGCTTACACCCCATCTCACAAAGGGTTACAATGTGCCTTTTAGCTAAATTTTAATTAGTTGGAGTTGTCTCTTTCAATTTCATCCTCTCTTGTCATGCTTCTTGAAGTTACTCTCTATTTGAGACCTTGTGCATTTAGATCTAAGGAATTTCACCTGTTCTTAATACTAAGAAGAAGGCCCTTCAATGATCCTAGGGAAGATGCATTTCTATCTTGGTGGTATTTTTGGCACGTTTGGTCATGTGGTTCCACTTCCAACATGGGTTGTAAGTGCTATTAGTCTTGACAAAGGTCCATAAAATAGTTGTTTCTAATTTGTTCGTGCTCTTTTACATAATAGCTCAAGTTGAAGATGTGCCTAGAATGGAATCCGTGTTTGTACCAAAATTGGCCAAAGTAACGACTTTAATCTTTGGAATGTGATGTCAACATGCATTAACCCTCGAGTTGTGGGTTTTGTGTTTCAATTTCAAAGTCTTGAGAATTTCTTTGATTTTTTGAGCATTCTAATGTTGAGAAACCACTTCTTGAGTTTACACACTTCATATAGGGTTTGCACTGATAGCCCCAAAAAGGAATCGTGTCTACATTTTGGCCAACTTTTCAGTGGGCGATAGCTTATTCCTATAAATAGTTATTTACTTCATTCATTCCACACTCCACATCAATCATTCTTCACCCTTTTTCTGTTGTCACTCTGACCCTCTTCTCTCCGCATGCCGTTGTTGCCCACACCCCTATCAGAGGACATCACAATTCGTTATCTTTAGTTGTCACATCTTTCCTATAGTTGGTAGCGGCACTCCCATCTTGGTGTCAGTCCTCCGTAATTGGCGACCTCTTCCACTCCCTTTAGGCTTCATCAGATTTGCGTTTGGCTACTTGGAAACCTCCTCAACATTTGACACCACCTTCCCCAACTTGGCATTAGCATCTTCTTGCTTGGCGTCACCCCACATTTGGTGTTAGTTTTTCTGTAGCCCTAGATACTTGCGTTTTTGGGTTGAAAGGCTTCACAGACTGTGTTTACCCTCCTGGAGGTTGTCCCTTTATTTGACATCATCATCCATCACCTGGCATTAGCATGTAGGTTGCTCTCCTCGCATCTCATAGCTTCGACACACTCAGGGATTTGCGTTTTGCTGCCAAGGCCACTCCCTGGCATTTGAGGACTATGGTTCGCTCCCTCGACAGCTGATGATCATCTTTCATATCTGGGACGGCATTAGAGGACTATGATTCGTTCCCTCAATAGCTGTCCTTCTCTTTCCAGTGATTACTTCAATACTCCATTGCTCGGAGGATTGCGTTTTGCTCCATTCACTGTGTAGATTCCCGTGAGTGTTCCCGCTTGATTCATACAGGACAGTGTAGGCATCTTTTGAGCTTGAGCTACGTTGTATCAACCTTTTCTTCTCATAGCATGATTTAGTGTATCATCACCGTGTTCTTGTGTTTCTAAGTTTCTCCTCTCTCAGTATTTTCCGTACACTCTCTATGTTTCTCCTCGCAAACCCTACCGACTCTCTAGTTTCTTTGCCATTTTTTTGACATGGTATTAGAGCTAGAGGCACTTAGTGAGCCATGAAGATCCTCTGCATCAGAGAAGGCAAAGACATGTTGCGGATTTGGCATCATCTTTTGATTGCCCCCCTTCATTTCCGCTATATCACTAGGAGACAGAGATACCCTTTTCTTCCTCTCTCACCCACCCTCCCTTTTGCAGGTCGACAATTCAATGCTATGATTTCTTCACAAGCATATGGACAGATTGCTGGGTGCTCCTCTTCCGACATCATTGGAACCCCCACCGATGCTTGCCGACATGGATGTTTGTTGAGCTACATTGCCGGAGTATGTGTCTACCCCCAAGTACTCGTTGTGCCACCTCTCTCTTTTGGGCCATAGAGTTTATTCTGCATAGGCTTTTAGATTTTTATTCTCAAGACAATAAGATGCATCCAATGCACACATTGAGCAAAAGGAGGATCGTTAGGTGCCATGGCCTCCTTGCGACAACCACAATGTGCTACGGAGGTTGCTTCTACTTCTTCTAGGGTTTCAGGAATGCCACCTTGACAACCCACGGTTCTATAGTCCACTCCACTGAGAGAGTGATTGTTGGATATCGTCTCCTTGGCAGTCTGCTCCTTCATGAGATAGTAGCTGTTCGACACCTTCCATTACTTTCCATTGAGAGAGATTGTTGCTTGCCCTTGACTCTGGCTGAGCCTCACATTTCCCCACCCTCGATTACTTAGGTTGGAGAGGCTACCTTTGGGAGCTCCTTGATATCTTCGATACCCCAGATACCTTCTGCGGCATGATCGGTGGCACTTCCTTCGTCATTTAATGATTTGGAGTTCATGATCCATGAGGTTTAGATTCCCTCTCTCTTGCAAAGTGGGATTGAGAGGGGGATGTACTCTTTTCGCCCTCTGAGGGGGTTCCTACTTCTTCTTTCGCTTTAGAGGGGGACCTTGCATCCCCACCCTTAGAGAGGGCACCTCTCATCATGAAGTTCTTCACCCACCCTTAACTCTTTTGGGATGGGTATCTTAGAGCAGTCATTTCTCCTATTGATACCCAGGATCTTCAGGCAACGCCTAGATATAGGTGTTGGTGGTTCAACTGCAACTTGGTGACAAGGTCTTCGAATTCCTTCTAGTATGGAGTTAGAGAGCTAGTGGCTTCTCTCCCGAGGTGAAGTTAGGTTTTTCAATTCATCCCCTCTACTATTGCTTAGTATAGGTTACCTTTCAGGTGGAAATCTTGGAACTTCAGGATCCTCTACATCTTTTTTGTATTTGGCTTCGCTCCTGTTTCTTCATCCCTTTTTGGGCCTAGGAGGGGGTGTTGAGAAACCACTTCTTCAGTTTACACACTTCATTTGGGGTTTTGCACTGACAGCCCCAAAAAAGGGCTCGTGCCCACATTTTGGCCACTTTTTTAGTGTGGGCACCTACATAGTGGTGCGTCACCCTAGACAACTTATGCCTATAAATAGTAGTCACTTCATTCATTCCACACTCCACTTTAGTCATTCTTCACTCCTCTTCTTCCATCACTCCGACACTCTTCTCTCCTCATGTTGTTACTGCCTACATCCCTATCGGAGGACATCATAGTTCATGGCTGTCTTCAACCATCTTTAGCTGGCGTATCTTTCCCATAGTTGGCGACAACACTCCCACCTTGGCGTTAGTCCTTCATAGCTGGCGACCTCTTCCACTCCCTTCAGGCTTTACCAGATTTGTGTTTGGCTGCCTAGAGACCTCTTCCACATTTGGTGTCACCTTCCCCAACTTGGTGTCAGCATCTTCTTGCATGGCATCACCCCACATCTTGCATCAGTTTTTGTAGCCCTAGATGCTTGTGTTTTGGGTTGATAGGCCTTTGCAAGCTGCGTTTACCCTCTTGGTGGCTGTCCCTTCATCTGGCGTCATCATCCATCACTTGGTGTCAGCATTTGGGCTGCTCTCCTTGCGTTTGATAGCTCTGACACATTTTGGGATTTGCGTTTTGTTGTGGAGGCCACTTGCGGGCATTTGAGGACTGTGATTCACTCCCTCGACAATTGATGATCATCTTCCATATCTCCGATGGCATCAAAGGATCGTGGTTCGCTCCCTCAATAACTGTCCTTCTCCTTCCAGTGATTACTTCGATAGCCCACTGCTCAGAGGACTGTGTTTCGCTCCCTTCACTGTGTAGTTTCCCAAAGGTGCTGCCATCTAATTCAGACTTGAGAGTGCTATTATCTTCTAAGCTTCGGCTTTGCTGTATGAGCTTTTTCTTCTCATAGGATGATTCAGTGTATCATCACCGTGTTCTTCTGTTTCTGAGTTTCTCTTCTCTCAATATTTGCTGTACACACTATGTTTCTCCCCGCAAAACCTACTGTCTCTCTGGTCTCTTTGTCATTTTTGGACATCTAATTTGAGGGGCTGGCTTTGGGAGGATAAGGAAAGGGTTTGAAACAAATTTCTGTGTTTGGAGGTAGGTCGTTCCCTTTTCGCTAAAGTAGAGGAATTGGTTTATCCGACCATTGCTATGGCTCCCCCTGTCCCTCCCTCCCTCGATTCTCTTTTTTTTGGATTATGTGACCCATTTACCAACTTGGAATCATGTTTCTGCATGCTTTCTTGGGACCAGGGGGGATACTTCGGTAATCACAAGTGTACTTATGTCCAGTAATCAGCTGTGTGTATGGATTAGACATGCAACAGAAGAAGGATCCTAGATTTTTGAATAAGGCCAATGCCTTAGATGGTGAAGCTAAATGCTTTTGGAAGCAAGCTCTTAAAATCTGTAAAGCTACCAATGCAGTGCATTTGAAATATTTTCACACATTTACAGTCACAAAATAAGGCTCTTGCTTGCTTATATTTGCAAGCTTTTTGCTAGTTTCAAAACTTCATTATGTATGGACTGTTGATCTACTGTGCCATTAATTTTCTATTAAGAAGAATGGGCACTTTGAGAATGAGTTCTGGTGCTTGAAGTTACAGGGAGAAGCTCCGAGAGTAAAACATGGTTTTGATTCTTGAATACACTTTCCGATTCTAATCTACTTAAGTTTTCTCAAACAGATTGGTATTTTGATGGAAGTGTTTGCTTAGAAATTAAAGTATCTCATTGTTCATTGGATGGTTTTCCTAAGCAGGTTGGGCTTCTGGATTGAGTGCTGGAGAAATAGATGAAAGCTTTGACTATGCTTTTTTCACAGTCACTATTGAGCTCACTGACCTTGGGCAAAGTAAGGGCAAACTCTTTCAACTTGTAGGGCATCTATAGCTTCTCATAAATTTTTTGAGGAGTGGCTGGTGCATTCCAGACCACTAATCGAAGAAAGCAAAAATTGTACATCTAGCATTGCTTATTTCTTGTTGTGAACAGAACATGTGGAGGACATTATTAACTTTACATTCCAGTACATACAAGTATTGCAAAACGAAGGTGTCACACAATGGATCTTTGATGAGGTATGGACCATGAGCTTCTTCATGTTATACTGCAGAGCATATTAAGGATGATAAGCTACTATTCACTGCAAGTCCTTTATCGAATCTTATCTGATATTGCATATCTTCAATTAAATCATGCACCTGCTATGAGTGTGCATTATTTAGTGACTTTTCTACATCATGATATCCAGGTAAAGGCTGTTCATGAGACAAACTTCCATTTCAGGGATAAAAATGCACCATTTGACTATGTTTCCTATTTATCTAGCAACATGCAGGTCAGATTCTTTCTGGTTCTTCAGTACTTCATGGATAGTTTTACCTTGGAGGTTGGGTTTCATTTGAATAAGAAATTTGAATCTAGCAACATGCAGGTCAGATTCTTTCTGGTTCCTCAGTACTTCATGGATAGTCTTATCTTGGAGGTTGGGTTTCATTTGAATAATAATTTTTTGTGTAATGATTTTATACAAGGTAATATGTGGTTCCCTGTAATATTTTGGTAAGATGGCAAAAGACAGAGGCTAGGTAAATTACGTGTTACTGACAAGAGCAAAGTGTAATAACAGTTGAGCCCAGGTGCGAGGATTTGGAGAGGTGGGGCCCAATACAATTCTTACTTTTGCGGATGCAAATATTTTTAGAAAAATGGAGTATGTTTGTTGACATCTGCCTTACAGTGAGGGCAGCAAAACACATTGGCAATGCTTCCAATTGATTGATAATGCCCTCACAGGTCTGCTGCTGCCACCGCCCCTCACAACTGTCTCTCGACTCTTTCCTCTTAGTGCTGCCTCCCTGCCTGTTGCGGCCCCTGCCCACATTCTCCTCCAGTCCTGTCCCTCCTGTACCATTGCTCCTCTTTCCTCTCCTGCCTGCTGATGCCCATGTGGCTGGTGGTTGTGGTCACCAGCATGTCTTTGTCAGAGTGCAAATGTTTTGAAGAGTGAAAGAGAAAGCATGAACTATGATAGAAGGAAAGAACACATGAACACAAGAAACTCACAACGAACAGTCAGTGGAATCCATAAGATGAAGCATGAGATGTGCATTACAATACAAGTTGGCACCAACAGAATGATGACCAGCACCAGTGCCTCCCATCCCCCTCTCTCCAAGGATGCAAGATGATGCAATAAAACACTCAAGAGTGGAGTTGAGCACATATAGAGGCCTTGGGGCGAGACATGAGACAAGTGAAGAAACCCTTAAAGCTTTAGGGCAAGACACAACACAGCTTGAGAAGCCCTAAAATGGGCCACCCAGCTGCCTCTGTTTGGCATCCAACTAAAGGCCAAATACAGTGCCTAAAGCCCATGATACATACTTAACTAACACCCTTTCTCAAATCATGGGTGATTAGTACAATGAAATATACAACAATGTCCAATACCACAATAGTTATTTGCAAGAAGCTATAAATCAAAATATAGGCAAATAATGACAATCAGCTAGGACGATGAATACTCAAGCAATGGGTGATCAAGCCATCGCCAAGGTACCTCAGAAAGACACTAATGTGAATGCCATTCATACTGAATCCTTGATCACACAAAGTGGAGATAAGTCGAATCATGGACCTAGCCCACAACAAGTCCAACATTTTGAGCTGCTTGACTAATTAGATGCATGTGGCAAAGCTCCCTCAATGTTGCACATTTATCTTGGTGTAAACCTAAGAGAATCAAGAAATCAACCATTTACTTGGTTTTATTAATGACCTAGCCCATACCCATGCATGGTGCTCAGTGCCTAGGCCCCAAATGTTTAGGATCTTATTACAAGTTGTCACAACTCTATAGAAACAGAATTTGTATCCTTTTTCATTAATTTGTCTATATAATGATTTATTAAATTTATTTCCTTTGCACTAATTAGATATAAAGAAAAGTGCATTGGAGCTGGCCACTGATGAGTGGTCATATGTTATGGTGGACCTATGTGGCGGGTTAGAGAAAATATAGTTCACACTTCCACCTATATGGCCCGATTGGGCGCCTGTGACCAGAACTTACGCATATCAGGGTTAGACTCGCACACAGAAAGGATTGATGCCTTGAAGTGTGGGCTAGATCCACCAGAACAGACAGTTACAATCAGTCCTTAAATTTTAGGAGCCTCGAATTAGCCTAAAAATGCTAGTCCTAAAAAATAGGGATGTCATTCTAAAAATAGTAAGTTTTGTACTCGGACTGTGCTTACTAAATTTGGTTGTTTCTATTCTTGACAGTATTTAGTCCAAAAAGGAAGGCCATAGAGAAGAGACAAGTGTTAAGACACTTGTCACACAAGTTTCCAAGTGTCCCACCACTTGTCACATCTCATGACATGTGGCTGGACACTTGTCTTGTGCTACTCCACTTTCCCCTTTTGTACTAGCTCTTCCCTCTCCTATAAATAAGAGCTCGTTTTTCTTCATTCAGCATCATTTTTCTTTGCTATAAACTCATGTACAGCACCCACAGATAGCTAGAAACTGGCCCCATCCATCCCCATCATCATCCCCCACTTCTCCATTATCAAATTCCTCCATATTCCCTCTTCTATCACTGCTGTTTTACAGGACAGCAAGCCTGTAAATTCATTACAGTACCTCCTTCTCAAGCTCTTTCTTCCATTTTAGCAACAAGAAGCAAGCCCTATCCATGTACTACTGTTCAACGATGGAGAAAGGCTGATTTCCCCTCTTTCTTTTCTCATAGCTGTAAAGAAATCAGTTCTTATCATTGCATAATAGATAATGCATGTGTGTTTGTACATCTTTGCATGATCTTGTGAGAGTGAGAATTACTTCTTCTCACTCTCAGTTTGATTGTAACTGAGCTCTTCCCTAAGAGACTTGGGTTGAGCAGAAATACATTCCTTCGGGGGGGGGGGGGTTGCCCATCTTCAACCCTCAATCTTGTCTCCATTACTTTTATATTTTCATGGCTGTAATTTTGTGAGTAATTTTCATTTTCAGCTTTAAGTGTTCATTCTTTTTTATATTAAATCTCGAAAACAAGCGAATATCATAATTGTTAAGCATACTACGTTGTTCGGGGCGTTTACAGTGGTATCAGAGCTTTGGCTCGGTCCTCACCCCAACACTGGTAGTGCTTACAATTATAAGTTTGTTTGTTTTCTGCCCTTGGAGCCGATCAAGAAGTCCAACTACTTCTAAGAGGCAGTCCCATTCTACTTCAAGACAAAGAAAGAGATCGCGTCGAAGCTCATCCTCTTCTTCAATGTCATTTGGCGCCTACTCTGATGGACTCTCTTCTAGTGACGAAGAGTCACACCCTTCTCGTGGAAGACCTCATCATCGTCAAAGGCATCGACATTCTTCACCCTCATCTCCATCTTCATCCCCATTAAGCACTTCATCATCTTCAACCTCAAGATCCGGGCATGGACGAAGGCATAAGAAGAAGAAGAAGACTAAGTCACTATCTCAACTTGAAAAGAAGATCAAGTTCAGTATGTATGATGGTTCCCGAAATCCTGATCTTCTTTTGAAGTTTATTCGTCAATTTCAAATTTTGTATGGTCGTGACAAGTATAAAGAAAAAGAAAAGATTAAGTTTGCAGCTTTACATTTAACCGACTTAGCCCATACTTGGTGGATGGGGTTGGAATATGATCATGCTGTCCCAAAATCATGGCGGTTCTTTGTTCGCATGATACAAAGCCAATTTCTTTTTGTTCATTTTAAAAGAGATGTAAAAATGGAATGGGATCGGCTTTGGCAAAGGAAAAATGAGTCACTTGGTGACTATACCAAGAGATTTTGGGAGCTACTTTTGAAGGTCCAACATTTCAAGAAGATCAGCAGTTCGGAAAAGCTTAGGAAGTTTCAAGGAGGTTTGCATTTTAAACTTCGTACTGCTCTTAATCATTATCATTGTTCTAGTCTCAGGGAACTCATTAACCATGCTGAGATATGGGAAATGGAGCACAATGGCAACAAATTATTCCAAAAGAATGATAAGAAGAGAGTAGCTGATGATGAGGAGTATTCAGCCCCAAATGAAGGACAAAAACAGCGGCAAAAGCAGCCATCAAATCAAAAGAAGATGAAGCCCTATGCACCTGCTAATGCTCCTCAATTTCGCTCCAATCTATACCCACAAGCAAAGCAACTTTCCGAAGAAGAAAAGCAACGCTTCATGAAAAAAGGGAAGTGCTTTAAATGTGGACAAACAGGCCACATAGCGAAGCAATGTCCAAACAAGGGACAAAGCAAGGTTTCTGACAACAAGCCTAAGTCGCCAGTGAAAATCAATGCTATCAGTGATGGATACATCTTTTCCCATTCAAACTGCACTTTGGGATGAGCTAAGTGCTCCTTATATTAATATGATTCTCCCATGAGATTAGGTTATTTGAGATTCAAACAATTTCTCTCAACCTTCTCTCTCCTAAGCCCACACTTCTCTTATTTATATGATCATTCATGTATGATGTATCCACTCCCATCTATGTAGTTGTAAGCTGTAGGTAGCAATAGCACATGTAGCATTAGGTTTTGGCATGTTACCCTTAAATATTCATCTTATATACTCTAATAGCATTGCTATTTAGACTTGAAATATCTATTCTATTATCTTTAGTCCAAAATAATTAAGTTTTTTTTTTCATACTAATATCGTACCATACCTTATAAAATCTCAAGGTACCATTTAGTACCGTATTTTATCATACCATACCGTATCATACCTTTCATATCCGACAACTATGATCCTTGTTCTCATTCTTAACTCTAAACAATGTTCTCATATTTCATGACATCTTGGACCTCGGTGCTTAGAGCCAAAGAGTTGCTGAAAATTTTCCAACAATAAGCTCTTGCCTACCTACTCTTTTGAGCAAAACATATGTCTACCTTTTAACACTTAGCCTCTCAACTTATAGGACGGTTCCTTTATCTTTTATTAGTGTTTCATGGTGGTTTTCACATCTATTGTTTTCCCACACAGTAATAAAGTATCACAAAAGAAAAAGTCATGGGTACATGTGAAAATAAATATAGTGGGGCTCTACCTCAACGCTAGAATAAATGAAGTGAGTGCTGTCTTATATTTCTGCAAGAGAGACCACTTTTTTGCTTGGGTAATGGTTATGGAATTAAAGAGATTTGTGACATGAATGTGTAGCCTTATTTGAATTTGAGGGTTGTTTGTACTTGGCACAGCGGTATCCACCTGAAGATTGGCTAGCGGGCTCATCTTTGCCTCGCACGTTCAATTTTGAGACTATAATGTCGGTAGTCAAGATGCTTACACCTGAAAATGTTAGGTGAGATTCATATTTTGCAGAACTAATGTGCTTTGTGTGGTTTCACATCATTCAAAAGTCCATGGGCTTGTTTGGTGTAATGCTTTCTGTTGCTTGAAGCTTTAGTATCTGTGTATCTGAAAAGGTAAAGGTAGTTGGGAAGGTTGCTGCAGGGCCTAATCACTTTCAAATTACATTGGATATTCAGCACACAATGATGCATGTATCTGAAAAAGTGAAAGGAGTTGGGAATTAGCCTAGGGCCTACTCATTTTTAAATTACATAATTTTTTCAACACATGCCAATCTCTATGCATGCCTCTTTCATGTTCTTTTACTTAGGTATGCATATGTATGCCATACTGTATTAGCATTTTGTGCATGCTTGCAAGCCTCTACATATGTGTGATGCATGTATGCATCTTGATGCATAGAGGAGTATTTAAAGTTATTCCTGCAAAGGTTTCTCATACTAACTTTGGTGAAACAGCCAAGGGTTCAGTATGGCTTTGTCAAAATAGAAACTTACTAATCACTTAGCCGTGTTTGACATGTGTTGGGAAACAATACTTCCTTAGATAGTTTTGGTCTCTAGAAGAGTTCAAAATTTTTCCAAATTTGGCTTGTGTGATTTGCAAGTAAGGAGGGCGTACTGGACATGAGCTGCTATTGTTATAGATTGTGATATGTGTGTCCTCTACCTTCCTAGGATCCATAATTCTCCCTCTTTTTCACAAAGTAAATCTGTGATTTCCAGCTTAGGAATAAGCTAAGATACAATGGAACCCAGTCAACACAAAGAAGATTGCAGGGCAATCTCTTGGGCTGTTTGATCTCAATGTAGACAATCCTGTACAATGTGCTCAAGAGAGAACATGAGAAGAATGTGAAAGGATATGCTTGGGGGGAATCATTAGAATCCCAACTTATTAAGAAAGCATTGCATTTCCTCTACTCATTCTTTTTTTTCTATAATAGATTTTCTACTAGTCTATGATGCTAGAAGGGAGCTTCTATTTGTTACAATGTCTTTCAGTCCACCAAGGGCTATTGACGATTTTGAACCTTCCTAGGATCATGGCATGAAAAGCAGTAGTATCATCTACTTGAGTGCTCTGAATGTTATCCTGAGAGCCCTCCTGAAGGCCACCCTGACTAAGTGACAATTCTACAGCCAATGTTTCCAAGTCACCTCCTTTGCCACACATGTAGAGAGATACAATCATTGGAATCCTGAACAATGAAAAAGCTTGACTTATTAGATTGTCTGATAAGAAGAGGCTTGACTTTTTTGACCATGCAATTGGGAAGAGGAAAAATCTTGTTCTTTTCGCTCTAGAGAAAAGAAATCTCTATTAATGCTTGCTGAGGCAAAATATACGGCGGAAGAAAAGGCAAGTAAAGAGCAGCTAAGTAAATGATAGATACAGTGATTGAGTGAACAATCAATCTAGTGGCTACAATGCCACATTGTATGGCTATGTGGAATAAATTAGACAATAATTCCAAAATGGTCATGACCAAGTAAGTAGATACTCTATGACCTTATCTATACTTATATCCATCTTGAAGATCCTTGACGCTGGCCAATGTTTTGTCATGGAATTGTGTTCAAATTGTACTCATTGGTCAGGTAGGCCTCCTAGTGGCGAGAGCACCTATCTTAGAATAATGATTTTTTGATTTTTTTGTTCGAAGAGTGTGGGTCCTTACAGCTCTTTCCTATGTCAAGGTAGTGTGAAGGAAATGAGCACGAGCCTACTCCTAAAATAGTTATAGTATTCCCAAAATGGTTAATTGTTCCATGTTCAGTAGCCATAGTTTATAACCTCCTCTTCAATTAAAGCTTGCTAGCGAAGTTTAGAATTTGGATAAGATAACCAAAAGGTGGAACAATAGCTTGAAGACATTCTGGAAATGGGACCTTCCCTTAAAACACAGGTTGTGAAAAAAAATTAGATCCCAAGTTTGTCCGTGTTTTGAAAGAGCTTTTGTAGCTCATTTGCTGAAAATTGCTAAACAAAGTGGCCAAAGTGATGACCTCATAATGGAAATTGGGCACCGAACAGTTCCATTTTTCCCCAGCTATCATTTTCTGTGTGTTGAGATTGCTGTGTGGTCAGAGCAGAACAGTGGCAGAGCTAAGAAGAGAAGCTGGTAAGAAAGTGGTGGGGTCCCCTGACCCACCCCTGCCCTGCCCCATCCTACCCCTGCCCCTACTAATTGGCCAGGTCAGGGCCTGAGGCAGGGAAGGATTGGCATGGGGGCAGGTTAAGCTTGTGGGTGTAGTTGAGAGAGAGAGAGAGAGAGAGAGAGAGAGAGAGAGAGAGGTGTGGATCAAGTCGGTGAAGCGATGGTGGATCTGGCTCCCCCCTGACCAAGTGACGTGCTTCCTGCGTTGTGGGAGACCTCAGACCTGCGCGCGGTTCATTCTGCCTTGACGTCAACATTGAGCCGTGCCCTTGACCTTTCGCCCTGCCGACTTGTCTGAAAGGGGCGCCTATTGACCTGCTCGCTTCTGACAGACATTCGCGAGAAGTAGGGCACAGAGCAGGGACGCGACAGATCATTCAGTTCAACGAGCAGACGGGCGATGCCTGGGCTCTGGATAGTGGAGACGACACAAGCCGCCAGGAGAAGAGGCAATTGATGTGGCATTCAGTCCAGCCGGCAAACAAGTGTCCACAGGATAGTCCGACAGGCCACGGTTTTTGGAGAAACAGGTATACTTCATCTGCTGCCCCGCCAGCCATCTGCACTGCGTTTGCTGCCCGTGGGTGCCTGCAATGTGCATGTTGCTGTGCCAAGAGAGAGAAAGAGAGACATAATCTGGGAGCACGCGACTGCGACCCTGCACAGATCAGAGATTTTACTTGCCCCTGTACACATAGAGAGAGAGAGAGAGAGAGAGAGAGAGAGAGAGAGAGAGAGTTGTTAAAGTGGTGATACAACATGGCTGGTTTGGACATGGACTTTATTGACCAAACGGTGGCAGCCCTTGGTCCGGATTCTGAAACAGAGGAACCAGAGGATATGGTTCCTTGCACAGAGGAGATGCCACCTGCTGTTGACTTCCAGCTTGTGGGCAAACGCACCAAGCATTACTTCGGAAGATACAATGGATCTGTTGGGTATCTCACACGCCTTACTTACGCCTACGCTCATATGGGAGTGTGCGGGTGATCACTAGGACACTGGGGCACTTTTTACTCTCGGTAGGAGAGGTTTTTTCCCCCAGATTATGTGTACTATTTTGTATGTGCTTGTGGTGCACACTTACGGGCACTTACTGTGTTCGGGTGTGAACAGCCCCTTATAACTCTAAGGTATAAGGGTTATCATTTGTACTTTCAGCTTACTCTCTATTCAATACTATTGCATTGGGTGTCGTGCTCAACTCTGTCTCTCACTCTCACACTGTCTACTGCACTTCAGCTGCACCTCGATCCTCTCCCATCTGACATTTGGTATCAGAGCTGGTCAGCAGCTCTATTCGGTTCCCGAGGACTTGCGTCAGCACTGACAGCTCGTCAGTACCTGTCTGGTACAGCACGTGCAGCCTGTACCTTCGTCAGCAGCCACGTCACTTGCAGCTCAGTCCTGCCCGTCAACAGTCGTCCACATCTGCAGACGTCTTCAGTCCAGGCGCAGCCTTCTCTGCCCAGCGCGCTGGTTGCAGACGCCCCCAGCGCCACCTGCCCAGCGTGCCACCTGTCCTGCACAGCGTGCTATCTGTCCTGCACAGCGCGCCCTGCCCAAAGGCCACCTGTCCTGCACAACGTGCCGCCAGTTCTGCACAGCGCGCCATCTGCCCAGCACGCGCGCTGTTCGTCAACGCAGTCTTCGACAGTCCTGCCCGCCGTTTTTGACCACGTGCAGCCCGCCTGCCCATCGCGACTGGTCAGCCCGTTTGACGACCTGCTCCCGCCTGCCCGCCTGCCTTTGTCACGTCAGCAGCTCGCGACGTGCTGCACGCCCAGGTAAAATTTTCAAAATTATTGTCATTCCAGCCCAGAATAAAATTCTGGAAGCGGCGGTTCACACGCGGTTGGCACAGATTTACTGGAAAAGTAAATTTCATGCAAATTTCTGACTGAATGGTCAGAAATTTTGGGGCTTTTGTGTATTTGGAGGACAGATGCATTTAAACTGCTGATACAGTCACAGAACGACTGTTTTTGACAGAGATTTTGGCAAAATTTTGGGGCTTTTGATGTTTTAGTGCTGCTGAGCACTAATTGCACCTTGGGAAGCGTGCATTAGTGACAGTTTTTTGAAAGAGTACCCTTTGCACATTAATTGCAGACTTGTGTTTGCTGCAATTTCTGGAAATTTGCAGATTTCCAGCCCGTACTGCATTGACATTGCTCTATTGCCTTTTGGGAAATAATGGCAAATCAGGGAGGAGATGTATTCACCTATGTGTCCAAGGAAGACCGATTGGATGGGAACAATTATTCCCTTTGGTCTTTCATGATGAAGAATGTATTAGTGGCAAAAAATTTGTGGGATTATGTCAGTGGAGAGGAAGCACGACCGGGAGTTGTGGCTCCCGCTACTCCTCCTCCAGGAGGACGTGCAAGAGGGCAACCTCAGCCCCCTCCACCTCAGCCGCAGCCACTTCCCCCAAGAACTGCAGCTCAGAAAACTTGGGATACACGGGATGCACAGGCTATGTCGCTGATTGCATTGGCAGTTCAGCGTTCTATCATTCCTCATATTCGTTCAGCAGCTTCTTCATAAGAAGCTTGGTTGATATTGGAGCAGATGTTTGCAGAAAAGAATGAGACTCGCATCTCTTTCTTGAAGAAAGAGCTAGAGACTCTAAAGATGAATGAGGGTGATTCTATGCAGGATCATCTCAACAAAATTCAGGACTTGCGGGAGCAACTCATGAATGTGGATGAATACTACTCAAATGCGCAGCTGATTTCTACGACATTGAATTCACTGCCTCCCTCTTACTTGGCTTTTCATACTGCCTTGAACCTCACTATGAGGATTTCGAAAGAGCCCATCACTTTCATTCAGCTTGTCAGTTTGCTTCTAGAGGAGGAACAAACTAGACGGAACAGTGGTGTGGATGGTATAGCCTCTGAGCAGGCTTTTATGTCAAGGCAGAAGGGTAAAAATAGCCAAGGGAAAAATGCTTCGCAGAGTTCTGGTAGTAGTAACACTTCACAGACAAGTCAGAAACAGGGGGGCACGCAAGCCAAGAAAGGAAAATGCCATTACTGCAAGAAGCCTGGCCACTACATCACTGAGTGCAGGAAGCGCATCGCCAAAGAGAAGAAGAAGGAGTCAGGGATGTCTGTTTCTGCAGCTCCTTCCACTGCTAGTGAGTCCGCGTCCTTTGTTGCAGACAGGGACTATTGTTTTTACACTTGCAGTTATGATGTCTCTTGGGCTGATAGAGCATTTAGCTCTACAGAAGATGCTGACACTTGGTTCTTTGACAGTGGTGCTTCACGGCATATCACATCTCGTAGAGATTTGTTTGCTTCTCTTGGTGCACCTCCCGTTGGGAAGTCTGTTCAGTGTGCTAATAATGCATCATACCCTGTTCGTGGTATTGGGGAGATTCAGCTTACAGCCATTGATGGCTCTATTCTCCGCCTACAAGATGCTTTGTATGTGCCTGGCATTAAGAAGAATCTGCTTTCCATTTCTTCTATGGCACGTTGTGGTTTGCAGGTCACCTTTGATGATGACCGTTGCATGGTCCGTGACAAGGAACACATGACATTGGTCTTGACAGGTTCTTTGTGTCATGGGTTATATGAGTTGGATGCTCTTTCGGTAGATCAGTCTGCATATTTGACATCCACTCTTACTCCTGCTATGTTAGAGGCAGAGTTATGGCATGCTCGTTTGGGGCATGTAAACTATGGCAGCTTGATGCTATTACAGCGTACTCAGATGTTGGATGGATTACCTCTCTTGGAGAGACCTCCTGAGCATTTATGCGAGGGTTGCATTTTGGGCAAAATGCATCGTTTCTCTTTTCCCCGTGATGTTGCTTTTAGAGCAACAGCCAGATTGCAGCTTGTGCATTCGGATGTTTGTGGGCCCATGCAGACACAGTCATTGGGTGGTTGTTACTATTTTGTAACATTTATTGATGACTTTACACGTTTGTGCTGGGTCTACTGCTTGAAAAAGAAGTCAGAAGTGTATGATGCATTTTTGGCTTTCAGTGCACTTGTGGAAACTCAGTCTGGTTGCAAGATTAAGACTCTCCGTTCGGACCGAGGGGGGGAATACATGTCCTCTATGCTGAATTCTTATTTGCAGCAGAAGGGCATTATCCATCAGTACACTACTGCATATACTCCACAGCAGAATGGGGTAGGAGAGAGGAAAAATCGGTCACTCATGGAGATGGCCAGATGTATGCTGAAGGCAAAGAGTTTGCCTCATAGTTTTTGGATGGAAGCCGTCATGTGCGCTTGCCACATTTTGAACAGATGCCCTACCAAGGCCTTGAAAACCGTCACACCTTTTGAGGCTTGGCACAGCCGCAAACCTTCTGTTGGCCACTTCCGTACTTTTGGGTGTCTTGCATATGCCCATATTCCACAAGTACTTCGAAAGAAGTTGGACAACAAGGCTGTAAAATGCATCTTTATGGGATATAGCAGCGAAAGCAAAGGCTACAGACTCTATGATCCCGTGACCAAGAAGGTTTTTGTCAGCAGGGATGTTGTATTTGATGAAAAATCAGAATTATCCTTGGCTGGTTTTGATACATATCAGGCTGCCCGTGATGTCTTTGAAGGGCTGCTGCCCATCACATTTGGTGATTCAGCTGGTACTTCAGCAAATGAACCTAATGTTCAGCCAGCTGCTCCTATGGAACATGCAGTAAATCAGCACATTGCTGAAACTGAAATTCAGCAGGAACTTGTACACAGTCAGGAAGCAAGACAGGTGCCTAGATGGTACACGCAGACTATGAGAGATAGTCATTTGGAAACACCCTTGGCTGGTCGTACTCGAAGGCAAACTCGACTGCATGATTCAGCACATTCCATGGAGTTTGTTATGGCAGCATGTACTCATGATAATGAGGAGCCTGAATGTTTTGAGGATGCACGACATAGTGTGCATTGGATGGCAGCCATGCAAGCTGAATTGGATTCTATTCATAAGAATCATACTTGGGATTTGGTGTCTTTGCCAGTTGGCAAGCGTGCCATTGGTACGAAATGGGTCTACAAATTGAAAAGGAATGCAGATGGATCCATAGATAAGTACAAGGCACGGCTGGTAGCTAAAGGCTACGCACAGAAAAAGGGCATTGACTATGAGGAGACCTTTGCTCCTACCTCCCGTATGACGACCATTCGGTCTATGATTGCCTTGGCTGCACATTTTGGTTGGAAAGTGCATCAGCTGGATATAAAGACTGCATTCTTACATGGGGAACTTCAGGAAGAAGTGTATGTACAGCAGCCCATTGGTTTTGCAGTTGAAGGCTCAGAAAATTTAGTTTGCAAGCTGAAAAAAGCTCTATATGGTTTGAAACAAGCTCCACGAGCTTGGTACGCAAAGATAGATGCTTTCTTGCTTAGTCAGGGGTTTGTAAACAGCCCATCTGAGTCTACCCTTTATGTACATAAAGAGGGGGGATCCATGCTGATTTTGTGTCTATATGTAGACGACCTTTTGCTCACTGGAACACGTGCTGATCAGATTTCAGCATTCAAAAATAATTTACAGCAAACTTTTGACATGTCTGACTTGGGTATTTTGCACTATTACTTGGGCATCCAGTTTGTACATGATGCTAGAGGCATTGGATTATGTCAGTCAAGGTACATTGGGCAACTTCTTGAGAAGTTTGGCTTATGGGATTGCAAGCCAGTTTGTACACCCATGGAACCTGGGCTCAAACTGTCATTACATGATGACCGTGATTTGTTTGATATCCATACTTATGCTCCAGCAGTGGGATGTCTCATCTATCTATGCCACACTCGGCCAGACATACAGTTTGCCGTTTCAGTTTTGAGCAGGTACATGCATCAGCCTCGTATGTCGCATTGGCAAGCTGTGAAGCGTGTGTTTCGTTACTTGCAGGGTACTAGAGCTCTTGGATTGCTTTATGCCAAGGGGGGACCACTGCAGTTACATGCTTACAGTGACTCTGATTGGGCTGGTGATTTTGATACTCGTCACTCCACTAGTGGCAATTGTTTCTTTCTTGGCTCGTCATGCATTTCTTGGCTTAGCAAGAAACAATCCACTGTTGCCACGTCGTCATGTGAGGCTGAGTACAAGGCAGCCTTCACTACTGCAGTTGAGTGCGTATGGCTTAGACGTTTACTTGCTGATTTGGATGTATCTGTTACGGAGCCTACTCCTTTATATACTGACAGTCAGAGTGCCATCTCCCATCTGACAGGATCATCAGGAATGTTCTTATGCTCAGGTTGCTTTTGATTCTCTGGATTTCTGGATGTTGATTGGGAGCATATGTTGGAGTTTGCCAACACTCTGCTTGGTGATTATATTCAACATAATCATGAAGCATTTTCTGACTCTAAAACTGAAGATGTTTTGGAAGCCACTGTGGATCCTAGCTACAAAGTCTACTACAAGGGGAGTGTGTTGAAGAGATTTTTGTTGCTCCCCGAGGCTTTTATGAGGTGCTGTTGAAATCCGAGAAGCATCATGCCGATCTGCTGACTAAACTTCCATTGTTCTTTGATCGCCGTTTGGTCCATGTTGTGCCATGGTGCCCAATGGAAAATTTTCAGCGCTTGCTTTAACACGAATGCCTGATGTGGGTTGAAGTGGAAAACTGTCAGATTGTCTATTGGCCACTGTTAAAGGATGCCATGGCTGTTGTGGGCACTGTTTTCGTTCCCCCGAGCCCAAGGGCCACAAATCGTAACCGTTTGTGTATCTTATGGGACAGTGCTCGGAAAAGGCCTGCTTGGTTACGTCTTAATTTCTCTGGCATGCATCCTTTGCACTTTTGTTTGAAATGGGGTACCTTTGCAGGGCATTGTTTTTCGTATGGAAAATTGGGGCATTTTATGGCCGAATGTCCAGCGAAGCAACCGACTTTAGATGTTGAGCATATTTTGCCTCCCATGGAAGATATGGTGCTTGATGCAGTATTGCAGGATGCGACCCAGCCACCTAAAGTTTTGAATAAAGGCAAACAACATGTTTCGGGTTTGGATTCGCATGACAATGATTGGGTAGATGTACGTGCCAAAAAAGGTAAAAGGTTTGATGCTGGCATGGCGGATACTATGCCTGATGCTTCACAAGATTCCTTGCGTACTTATATGCGTAGGAAAGACATGTTGTCTTCAGAGCACACTACTCATGCTAGGGTTTCTCTGCTCCTCGCAATCAACCCACTAGGAAAGCATATATGGATGGTCCGAACGGCCCACTTGCGAAGTTGGCTTTTGATGCTAGAGGTAACGTGATTACCCCATGGGATCGTCGTTATCCCGTTCCATCCCCATGACAGTGGATACACCATCTACCTCTAAATTTGGCCCTTAGAACTCTTTTGCCGTGTTAGCTGATTTTTTGGATGTGGGAGTCATTCACATTCTAGCAGAAAGGTTAAATTGAGGCAAGCTTTGCCTCGTTCTTGATTTTCTTTTTTTGAATACACATGAAGATAGCCACGTGGAATGTGTGAGGTATTTGTTCTCGCAATAAGCAACATGCCATGTGGAGTTTATTGCATGAGCATCAGTGGGATGTCTTTTGTGCTGTTGAGCACAAGAGTCACGGTGAAGCAGAAAAAGTTGTGGATTGCCATGGGTTTTGCTTCTTTTATGCAGGGACACATGCCATGCATTATTCTGGTGAGCTTATGATTGTACATGAGAAATATCAGCCTGTTCTTATTAAAAATGTACATGGTCGTTTTGTGGTGATTGAAGTTTTATTTGAAGGAGAGATCTTATGGTTACTTGGCCTCTATGCTCCAAATGACCCTTTATCCTGCCGGGATCTGTGGAATACTTTGTAGACCTCCTTGTCACTTGGCAGACGTGGTTTTTTTATGGGGGATTTTAATATGTGTGTTGATCCTTCACAGTCCACATCAGAGCATTTAGTGATGGACGCTCCGGAAAGCCGTGTGTGGAATGCGTTTGCTCTTGCCGTACTTAAGTAAGGTCTCTGGTCATGGCTACATCCTTCTTCTACAGGGTTCATTTTCCATTCTGCGCAGTATATAACTACATGGTCGCGATTGGACCGCATGTACATCATGCAGGATGATGCTTTTCTTCCTAAGATGCTGGAAATGAAAGTGTTGCAGCAATATGCCTTGTCAGACCATTTCTCTCTACAGCTTCAGATGCTTGTTCAACCCATTGCACTTTTTAAGCAATTTTTGGATGGACTCCCTTTGCGTTTCAACTCGTCTTATTTGAAGCATTCAATCTTTCAGGGTTATATGTAGCAATTGATTGATAGATTTTTATTGGACTTCTCCTCTGAGGGCAATGCTTCTTTTGAACGATTGCTCTCTAATGTGCAGCGGGTTGTTCGGCAGTATGGGGTGCATCATGCCTCTCTTTGTTGGCGGCATTGACAAGCAGCGGAATTATTATTGGCTTTGGTTCGTTCTCTACTGGTGGAGACTCCAGATGATGTATTTCTGCTGCCATTGGCTGATCTTATTAAAGAGTTTTAGTTTAAATTTTATCAGCAGGCCAAATTGCAAAATTTGACCGAGAATTTGCAAGATAGTGCTTGTGAGACTCATAAGTTCTTTCGAGCTCTCCATGCATCTCCTGCTCGAGAGAATATAACTAGACTCCAGGATGCAGAAGGTCAAATGGTCATTGATCCTCAGACTATTGTGAATATGTGCAGGAATTATTTTCTAGACCTTCTTGGTTCTACTCCTTCACCTTCTGACCAAATTACTCATGCCCGCTTAGTTTTCTATGATTTGGTCTGCAATCAGGTTCCACATGACATGCAAACTACTTTGGAGAGAGGTTTTCGTGAGGTGGAGGTTATGGATGTTTTGTTACACTTGCCTAAGGATTAAAGTTCTGGTTGGGATGGTCTCACCAATGAATTCTTTTTGGTTTTTGCTACCCGACTAGTGAAACCATTGACGGCTATGTTTCAGCAGGTTTGGGAAACGGGGTTCATACCTTCCTCATGGAAAGGACTTATTAAATTGCTTGCAAAAGTTTCTTCGCCATCTATGTTGAAACATTGGCGACCAATTTCTTTGATGGGTTCGATGTATAAAATCTTTTTCAAGTGATGGCGAATCGGCTGCATAAAGTGCATCCTCTTCAATATGGTTTCATTAAGAACTGAAACATTCTGCATAATATCTTAAATGTGCAAATTGCTATTGACTATGCAAGGAACTCTAATCAGGAGGTGGTATTGATTCAATTGGAGCTGGAAAAGGCTTTTGATTATTTAGACAAGTCTTTCATTGTAGAACTTATGTCTACTATGGGCTTTGGTACTCGGATGTCTCGTTTGATCTACACCATTAGTGTTGGGGCTTCTTCACGAGTTATGCTGAATGGTGGTGTTACCGAGCCATTTGTCCTTGCACGCTCTGTGAGACAGGGTTGCCCTTTGAGTCCTCTCTTTTTTGCCCTTGCCACTCATCTGGTTCTTTCGATGTTATCTCATATGGCAGCTTCTACTCAGTTGGGTGGATTGTCTCTTCCTTTTGGACAGCACTTCATTAGGCAATCCTTGGCTGATGATAGCTTTATGATTTTGCGTGCGGACAAGGATAATTTTCGCAAAGCATTAGATGTTTGGACTCTTTTTTGTCATGCTTTTGGTCTTCATATCAATGCTTTGAACTCAGCCATTCTCAGTTGCACGGAGTCAGATTTACAGTCATTGGACTTGCAGGGAATGGTTGTTCCCTGTGGTTCCATTGTCAGGCATCTTGGGTACCCTTTGGGTATTGATGTTCGGCCGAAGCAACTACTAGAGTGGATTTCACCGAAACTGGCAGCTAAGTTTCTGTATTGGAAGTCACAGGCTTGGCCCTTCCATGTTCGCCTCAAAGTGGCTCAGACAATTATGTTGCCAATGCTCACATATTTCTTGGCAGTGCTGCCTTGGACTACTACTACATTGAATGCTCTTACTTAGTACATTCCTTTCATGTTATGGAAGGACTCCTTGCATGCAGGCATTTCATGGATTTCTTGGTCGCATGCATGTACCCCCAAATGCATGGGTGGTGGGGCTATTTTGGATCCCGAAACTCATATGCTGGCACTCCGTTGGTTTCTTTTTTGTGCCATGTGCTTGGATCATCACCCGTGGGTCTTTATAGCCCGTTATTTTCTTGAGGATCACGGGCTTGTGCATGGTAATACCCAAATTCGGAGCTCCTGGTGGCATGTTCTTAATGCAGACTCTCGGTTTTCTAGTCCTTCATCGTCCCTGCTTGCTCATTTGGTATGGTCCTGGAAATTGGTTCTCCAGAAGGCTCAGTGGCATCTAGCGGAGGACCGCTTAGCTACTAACTCTTTTCAATTGGAATTGTTGGCAGCCTCGCGATTACTTTCTTGGTAAGGCAATCATGAGCTCAAACCAAAATTTAACCGCATGGCACGTTTAGGCTTGACTTCAGTTGCAGATGCCACCCTTGCCAGTCCCAATGTGTTGATATCGTTTCATACAGCTAGGAGGCTTTTCATGATCCCTTGTGGATACTGTGATTTATGGGGACAGCTTTTGATGGTGCTCCAGAGCAGACAACCCTTTCTTGCCCTTGCTTCGGATCGTCCCTGGCAGGACTGGGACCTTGCAGGCCGGCTGAATTTGGAAAAGGCCTCAGCTAACGAGGTGTATCAGCTTCTCATTAAAGATCATCAATGGCTGGTTACTAAAGCTAATACTGTATGGGGATTGTGTAAATCTCAGTCATGGTGGAAGGTAAATGTGATGGAGGGCTGGTTGAACAAGACACCTTTCAAATGCAAGGTCTTTCTTTGGAGGGTGATGATTGGTGGTCTTCCTCTTGCTTCAGCCCTTTCCAAGCATCGAATCTCCAACGGCAATTGTTTCTTTTGCACCACCAGTGTGGAATCGACCCGTCATCGATTTATTTCTTGCCCTCTCGCTAAGAAAATCTGGTCACTCTTGTCAGCGGTTTGGCGATCAGTGGTTGGTTTCTCGCTAAGCCCTTTTCATTGGGCTTTTGTGCGGCGCAAATATCCCACACCGGCACAGTCGCATATGAAGATCTTGTTTCACTTTCTTAGATACTGGGGTTGTTGGCACAAATGGACCATTCGGAATGCTTTTCTTTTTGATTTAGCCTCTTATGTTTTGGGACATATTGCTAGGCTTAAGGTTTCTTGCATTGAGAGATAGATCTCATTTGGCACTCTGACTTACTTCCTCGGGAGGACTTACTTTCCTGGCATATGGCAAATTCCTCTGCGTCTTTGCCATGACTTTTGTAACTCTTTTGTGGTTAAGTACTTTATAAATCTAACATCCATTACGAAGAGAGAGAGAGAGAGAGAGAGAGAGAGAGAGAGAGAGAGAGAGAGAGAGAGAGAGAGAGAGAGAGAGAGAGAGAGAGAGAGATGATGATGATGATGATGCTGGAGAGGATGGCGCTCCCTGTCCGCTCATCGAGGTTCGTGGTGTAGTCGCCTCCTGCGTTTCAAGCGTAACATTCTTCTCGTTGTGTCTGTTCCTTTCGAGCTTCAGCAGGCGTGCAGACGGCGTCGGCGTTGCTTGCCTGTCGTCGGTTTTGGGGGCAAAGGTCCTTGCCGTCGCCTTTATGTTCCGTGGGCCCTCGTTTCGTCCAAGTCTTGAGCGCCGCCCTGCTGCGCCCCGCCTTCTGTCCCACTTTCTGTCCCGCCTTCTGTCTTGCCCTGTCTTCTGCCCATTCGCGTTGCCCAATCGCCCTGTCTTTTGCTTAATTGTCCTGTTGGTCCTTTTCTGCCGAGGCGCCCAGCTGCGGTAAACCGTAAGCCCGACAGTTGGCAGAGAGGCGTCGTGTCGGCCAGAGTGCCCATTGATCTGTACAAAGACACACAGAGAGAGAGAGAGAGAGAGAGAGAGAGAGATAGAGAGAGAGAGAGAGAGAGAGAGAGAGAGAGAGAGAGAGAGAGAGAGAGAGAGAGAGAGAGAGAGAGAGAGAGAGAAAGTTATATTAACGTCTTCTAAAGACCAAAACTGGTCTATGAGACAAACTGTGATACAACTGATGAGGTCCAACTATCCAAAATAAAAGTGCTGAATGAAAAGCTAAAAACTGGAAACTGAAAATACTGTGCTGTGAGTGTGATAAGTGTCGTGTATGTGTATGTGCGTATGTAGCTCTGGTACTCCAGATAATGGCTACAAAAGGGGAACAAATGTTGGCTATGATAGGGGAACAACTATCGGCTATGATAAAGTGGTGCGATGTGTATATGTAACAGATGCAGGGAGATATACTATCCTGGGATATAGTAGCAGTCGTCGAAGTCGCTAATAGCAGGTGATCCCTCTTGGATGCATGATATGGTACATCGGCGGTGGAGAAAGAGCAAATTGGAGGTCTGAGATCCAATGTGTCGAGTGTCGTCGGATCTCAGTCTGCTGTCTATGTAGATCAAGAATCCTTCGGATCTCCTGTCAGTGTGGCTGTGGGGTCTGAAACCCACGGATCCTCGTGCGGCGTCGGGTACGCTGGTCCTCAGCCTGCTGTAGTGTGAGCTCGGAGGTCTGGCTGGAGGCTGGTACAGTAGCTCTCACTCTGTCTGTCTGAAAGAACTGTGTAATAGTCGTCTGGGTGGGCCCCTCTCTGACTGGGACCCGCTGTGTGCTCTGCTCTTTGATGTGCCATGCCTCTCCCAGAAAACGGCCAAATGATCTCTGATCCATATCAGTCATACATCCCTGAAGTGAGATGCTCAATGTGTATCTAGATCTCAACTCTGAGTATGCCGGGCATCTGAGAACAAAATGCTTCTCACTCTCCACCTCTGATCTGCAAAGGGGGTATATCCTCTCCTCCCGTGGGATGCCACTGGCTCTGCCACTCTCAATCATAAGCTGATGTGATGATAACCTGAGCTGTCCAATAAGAACTCTCAATCGATGTGGCATATAGATCTGCATATATCTCGGAATCTCTATGAATCCCTGCTCTGATATGCTCAAGAACTGTGTATAATAATGTGCCATCTTCGATGCAGTGGCTGTGCAGGGCTGACCCATGTCCTCTGTATATAAAAATGCCATATCTCCTGTCTGATGACTCTGTTTCTCTCAGAGAGAGAGAGGGTGTAAGTGGGAGCCTGAGTATCATATAGAAGAGGTGGGAGTCTATCAATGTCCAGCCCATGTCTGTCAAACCAAGCTCTAGTCTGTGCATACCATGATGTGGTATCCCCCGCTCGAGCCATCTCCTGAGATGCCATATATGCTCTGTATGCAATGCGATCTCTGTCCATATCCTGAAATTTGTGTAGGAAGCAGACTGTCTGAAATAATGCCTTGACTAACATGGGCGGTGTGGCAAGCTCTGCTCGCACAATGTCATGTGGGACTGAGGCCTTGCTGCGAATCAATCTAGATATCATGATCACCTGAGGTCTCTCCATCAATGTCCATACATAATCGGCAAGGCCTGGCCCCCATATAGCTGCTCCATACATCAGTGCTGGGGTGACTAGAGTATCAAAGAGCCACCCCTTGGTGCGGGGCTCCTGGAAATGTGCCTGATGACACTGTCGCTCCATAAGAGCCAATGCTGAGTATTCTCTAGTGAGGCGGTCACGAGCTGCCTGTGTCATCGAGAAAATCCTTGAAGCTACTGTAAAGGTGACTCCCAAATATACATATGATCCAGTGACCTCAATACTCCCTCCTGCTGCCATGAAAATACTATGTCTGTGTATCTGAGCTGATGTATGAAATATAAGAACCTTGGTTTTACCAAGGTTCACTGTCATGCCTCTCTGTATGCAAAAATCATCCAATGCTAATAAATGCTGCTGTAATCCCTGAGCTGAATCTGTGACCAACACAATGTCATCTACATATAGTAAGACATGAACTGTGGCTCCATTGAGATCTATACCTCCACCGGCTCGCTGTTGAATAAACTCTGCTATCTGATCAATGTATAGCCCAAATAGAGTCGGTGAGAGTGGGCATCCTTGTTTCCCACCAATGGTGCTCACAAGGGGATCTGATATACCTCCCGGACATCTGACTCTGCTAGTAACCCGCTCATATAGTGCATAAATAAATACCCCACATCATGTCATCATCCACCCCCAGATCAAGTAGACGTCTGAAAAGCCTCTCTCTCGGAACTGTGTCAAAGGCTTTGTGGAAATTCACAAAGCAACAATACAATCTCTGTTTCTTCACTTGTGTCTGGTCGATCAGACAACGGAGAGTGAAGATGTGGTCTATGGTAGAAAATGCCCGTCTGAACCCTGCCTGTTCGGGTGCGCGCATGCACTCTCTCTCTGCCAGCGTGCTGAGCTCCTCCATCACCGTGCAGAGAGAGAGAGAGAGAGAGAGAGAGAGAGAGAGAGAGAGAGAGAGAGAGAGAGAGAGAGAGAGAGAGAGAGAGAGAGAGAGAGAGAGAGAGAGAGATAGAGTGTGTGTGTGTGCCAGTGAGAGAGCAAGAGAGTGAGAAACAGCGAGAGAGGACAGAAGTATGGCTGGGCTGGATATGGCTTTTATCGACCAGACGGTGGCAGCCCTTGGTCCGGATTCTGATACAGAGGAACCGGAGGATATGGTTCCTTGCACAGAGGAGATGCCTCCTGGTTCTGACTTTTTGCTTGCGGGCAAACACTCCAAGCACACTTCCGAAGAGTAAATGGGTCATCAGGAACGTTCCTATGCGCAGGTGGCCTCTGATTCTGTGGATTTGTAGGAGATTGACTGGGAGCACTTGCTGGAGTTTGCCAATACTCTGCTTGGCGATTATGTCCAGCTTATCAAGAAGCTTTTTCTAAATCGGGAACTGAAGAAGTTCTGGAAGCCACGGTGGACTTGAAAACTGTCTTGCGCTCTTTTTCGGTGTTTTATGACCGTGCGGTTATACTCTTCTTCACTTGCAGGATCTTAGTGCTTTCCCATATTCGCCAGTGGCTGCACCATTTACAAGGGGAGTGTGTTGAGGAGATCTTTGTGGGGCCCCGAGGCTTCTATGAGGTGCTGTTGAAATCGGAGACGCATCGGACGGAGCTCCTGTCCAAACTGCCATTGTTCTTTGATCGCCGCCTGGTCCATGTTGTGCCATGACGCCCGATGGCTGACTTTCAGCGCCTGCTTCAACGTGAATGCCCGGTGTGGGTTGAAGTGGAGAATTGTCTGGCTGTCTATTGGCCATTGTTAAAGGATGCCATGGCCGTTGTGGGAACGGTGTTGGTTCCCCCAAGCCTAAGGGCCATGAATCGAAACCGTTTGTGTATGTTATGGGACACTGCCAGGAAAAGGCTTACGTGGCTTCGCCTTAATTGCTCTGGTATGCATCCTTTGCACTTTCGCTTGAAATGGGGTAACTTTGCAGGACACTGCTTTTCGTGTGGGGCATTTTATGGCCGAATGCCCAGAGAGGCAACCGTCTGCAGATGAGGCGCATGTTGCGATGCCTATGGAGGACATGGTGCTTGATGCTCTGTCACAGGAGGCAATCCAGCCACCTAATATTTTGGATAAAGGTAAACAACAGGTCCTGGGTTTGGATTCTCGTAGCAATGACTGACTAGAGGCACGTCCCAAAAAAGGTAAAAGGTTGGATGCTGGCTTGTCGGATTCTAGGCCTAATACTTCACAGGATTCTGTGCGCACGTCTATGCGCAGGAAAGAAATGGTCTCTTCACAGCATGCTGCGCGTACTATGGTTCCTTCTGCTACCCGTAATCAGTCTACGAGGAAAGTATATACAGACGGTCTAAAGGGCCCACCTGCTAGGTTGGCGTTTGATACTAGAGGTAATGTGATTACACCCTGGGATCGTCGTTATCCCCGTTCCACTCCCAAGGCAGTGGATATTCCATTTACCTCTAAAGCGGGCCGTCAGAATTCTTTTGCTGTGTTAGCTGATTTCCTGGATGAAGGTGTCCTTGACATTCTAGCAAACAAGGTTAAATCGAGGCAAGCGGTGCCTCGTTTCTGATTTTCTTTTTGAAGATATATGAAGATAGCCACGTGGAATGTGCGAGGCATTTGTTCTCACCATAAGCAACATGCCATGTGGACTGTCTTGCATGAGAATCAGTGGGATGTCTTGTGTGCGGCTGAGCACAAGAGTCACCGTGAAGCAAGAAAAGTTGTGGATTGCCATGGGTTTAGCTTGTTTTATGCAGGGACACAAGCTATGCACTATTCTGGCATGCTTATGATTGTCCATGAGAAATACCAGCCTGTTCTTATTAAAAATGATGTTCAAGGCCGTTTTGTGGTAATCGAAGTTTTATTTGAAGGGGAGATCTTATGGTTGCTGGGCCTCTATGCTCCGAATGACCCTTCATCCCGACGGGATCTTTGGAAGACTTTGCAGAGCGCCATATCACTTGGTAGGAGGGGTTTTGTGATGGGGGATTCGGTGATGGATGCTCCAGAAAGTCGTGTGTGGAATGCCTTTGCTCTGGAGGTATTTAAGCAAGATCTATGGTCTTGGCTCCACCCTTCTTCTACAGGGTTTACTTTTAATTCCGCACAATACGCAACTACATGGTCGCGGCTGGACCGAATGTATATCATGCAGGATGATGATTTTCTTCCTGAGATGCTGGAAATGGAAGTCTTGCAGCAATATGCCTTGTCGGACCATTTCCCTCTCCAGCTTGAGATACTTGTTCAACCCATTGCACCTTTTGTACAGTTGCTAGATAGACTCCCTTTACGTTTCAACTCGTCTTATTTGAAGCATCCAATCTTTCAGGGCTATATGTAGCGATTGATTGAGAGGTTTTTTATTGGACTTTGCCTCTGAGGGCTCGGCTTCCTTTGAAAGACTGCTCTCTAATGTGCAGCGGGTTGCTCGGCAGTATGGGATCCATCATGTCTCTCTTTGTCGGAGGCGTCGACACGCAGCGGAGGACTTACTGGCTTTGGTTCGTTTGCTGCTGGTGGACGCCCCAGATGATGAATTTCAGCTGTCACTGGCGATGCGTGTGGCTGATCTTATTAAAGAATTTCAGTTGAAATCTTATCAGCAGGCCAAACTGCACAAGTTGACTGACAATTTGCAAGATAGTGCTTGCCAGACTCATAAGTTCTTTCGCGCCTTGCATGCTTCTCCGGCTCGAGAAAATATGACTAGACTCCAGGATTCAGAAGGTCGAATGGTCATTGTTCCGCAGACCATTGTTAATATGTGCAGAAATTATTTTCTGGATCTTCTTGGCTCTTCTCCATCGCCTTCTGCCCAGATTATGCATGCACGCTCTGTCTTTTATGATTTAGTCCGCCATCAGATTCCACTTGATATGCAAACCGCTTTGGAGGCAGCTATTTGTGAGGAGGAGGTTATGGATGTTTTGTTACACCTACCTAAGGATAAAAGTCCTGGTTGGGATGGTCTCAATAATGAATTCTTTGAGAGCTCGGCTACCTAACTGGTGAAGCCATTGGCGGCTATATTTCAGCAGGTTTGGGAAACCGGGGTCATGCTCTCCTCATGGAAAGAAGGCCTTATCAAACTGCTTCCAAAGGTTCCTTCACCGTCAATGTTGCAACATTGGAGACCAATTTCTTTGATGGGTTCGATGTATAAAATCTTTTCCAAAGTACTGGTGATTCGGCTCCACAAGCACCTTCCAGCTATTATGCATCCTCTTCAATATGGTTTGATTAAGGGCTGCAATATTCTACATAATATCTTAAATGTGCAGATGGCTATTGACTATGCAAGGCACTCTAGTTAGGAGGTGGTATTGGTTCAATTGGATTTGGAAAAGGCTTTTGACTATTTAGACTGGTCTTTCATTGCAGAACTTATGTCTGCTATGGGTTTTGGTACGCGGATGTCCCGATTGATCTACACCATTAGTGCTGCGGCTTCTTCGCGAGTTATGCTCAATGGTGGGTTTACAGAGTCATTTGTCCTTGCACGTTCGGTGAGATAGGGTTGCCCTTTGAGTCTTCTTTTCCTTTCCCTGGCGACTCATCCGGTTATTTCAATGTTATCTTCAATGGCAGCTTCTACTCAGCTGCCCGGATTGTCTCTTCCTTTGGGACAACACTTCATTAGCCAATCTTTGGCTGATGATAGCTTTATGATTTTGCGTGCGGACAAGGACAACAATCGCAAGGCATTAGATGTTTGGACGCTCTTTGGTCATGCTTCTGGTCTTCATATCAATGCCTTCAAATCAGCCATTCTCAGTTGCACGGAGTCTGATTTAGAGCCATTGGGCTGGTAGGGTCAGGTGGTTCCTCGCGGTTCCATTGTCAGGCATCTTGGATACCCGTTGGGTGTTGATATTCGGCCAAAGCAACTACTGGAGTGGATTTCACAGAAACTGGCAGCTAAGTTTATGTATTGGAAGTCGCAAACGTGGCCCTTCCATGTCCGCCTCAATGTGGCTCAGACAAATATGCTGTCAATGCTCACATATTTCTTGCCATTGCTGCCATGGACTCCTACTTTGAAGGCTCTCACTCGCCCCATTCGTTTCATGTTGTGGAAGAAGGATTCATTGCAGGTAGGTATTTCGTGGATTTCCTGGTCACATACATGTACCCCCAAACGCCTGGGTGGTGGAGCTATTTTGGATGCCGAAACTCATATGCTGGCACTTCGTTGGTCTCTCTTTCGCGCCATGTGTGTGGACCTTTACCCGTGGGCCATTATAGCCCATTATTTTCTTGAGGATAGCGGGCTTCGGCATGGCAATCCTACTACTTTGAAGGCTCTCACTCGCCCCATTCGTTTCATGTTGTGGAAGAAGGATTCATTGCACGCAGGTATTTCGTGGATTTCCTGGTCACATACATGTACCCCCAAACGCCTAGGTGGTGGAGCTATTTTGGATGTCGAAACTCATATGCTGGCACTTCGTTGGTCTCTCTTTCGCGCCATGTGTGTGGACCATCATCCGTGGGCCATTATAGCCCGTTATTTTCTTGAGGACAGCGGGCTTCGGCATGACAATACCCAGCTTCGGAGCTCCTGGTGGCATGTCCTTAATGCAGACTCTCGGTTTTCCAGTCCGTCCTCCTCTCTGTTGCTGCATCTGGTTGGTTCCTGGAAAGTGGTGCTCCAAAAAGCGTGTTGGCATCCAGCAGAGCACCACTTGCATACTAACTCTTTTCAACTGGAATTGTTGGCAGTCTGGAGATTACTTTCATGGGAAGACAAACATGAGCTTAGACCAAAATTCAACCGCATGGCCCGTTTGGGTGTGACTTCAGTTGCGGATGCCACCCTTGCGAGTCGTAATGTCCTCACATCGTTTCGTACTGCCAGGAGACTTTTCAGAATCCCACATGGATACCGTGATTTATGGGAAGAGCTTCTGTTAGTGCTTCAGAGCAAGCAACCCTTTCCTGCCCTAGCCGTGGATTGTCCTTGGCAGGACTGGGCCCTTGCAGGTCGGTTGAGTCTGGAAAAGGCCTGTGCTAATCAAGTGTATCATCTTATGATTAAAGATCATCAATGGCTGGGTTTTAAAGCTAACACTGTATGGGGAGTGCGGAAATCTCAGTCATGGTGGAAGGCAATTGTGATGGAGGGCTGGTTGAATACGACACCTTTCAAATGTAAGGTCTTTCTTTGGCGGATGATGATTGGTGGTCTTCCTCTTGCCTCGGCCCTTTCCAAGCGTCGAATCTCGAACGGAAATTGTTTCTTCTGCACCACTACTATGGAATCGGCTCGACATCGATTTATTTCTTGCCCGCTAGCTAAGAATATCTGGTCGCTCTTGTCACATGTTTGGCGAGTGGTGGTGGGGTTCTCACTAACCCCTTTTGATTGGGTTTTTGTGTGCCCATAATACCCCACACCACCACTGTTGCATATGAAGATCTTATTCCACGTTTTCCGATAATGGGGATGCTGGCACAATTGGAACACTCGGAATGCCTTTCTTTTTGATTCGGTCTCTAATGTACCGAGACACATTGCTAGGCTTAAAGGTGTCTTGCATTGGCAGATAGATCTCATTCGGCACTCGGACTTGCTCCCTCGGGAGGACTTACTTCCCTGGCATATGACAATTTGCTCTGCGTCTTTGCCATGACTTGTGTAACTTTTTCCTGGCTCGGATTTTCCACATGTTGGCTTAGAGCCCTCGTGTATGTTGTAATCATGTGAACTTGTATCTATTTTCGTAATTAATACAATTACCTTTTACGGAGAGAGAGAGAGAGAGAGAGAGAGAGAGAGAGAGAGAGAGGCCGTCAGAACTCTTTTGCCATGTTAGCTGATTTTTTGGATGAGCGAGTCCTTGACATTCTAGCAGAAACGGTTAAATCGAGGCAAGCCCTGCCTCGTTCCTGATTTTCTTTTTTGAATACACATGAAGATAGCCACGTGGAATGTGCGAGGCATTTGTTCTCGCAATAAGCAACATGCCATGTGGACTGTGTTGCATGAGAATCAGTGCGATGTCTTGTGTGCTGTTGAGCACAAGAGTCATGGTGAAGCAGGAAAAGTTGTGGATTGCCATGGGTTTCGCTTGTTTTTATGTAGGGGGGATGCCATGCATTATTCTGGTGTGGTTATGATTGTACATGAGAAATATCAGCCTGTTCTTATTAAAAATGATGTACATGGTCGTTTTGTGGTGATTGAAGTTTTATTTGAAGTAGAGATCTTATGGTTACTTGGGCTCTATGCTCCAAATGACCCTTTATCCCGCCGGGTTCTTTGGAATACTTTGTAGACCTCATTGTCACTTGGCAGACGGGGTTTTTTGATGGGGGATTTTAATACGCGTGTTGATTCTTCACAGTCCACATCAGAGCATTCGGTGATGGACGCTTCGGAAAGCCGTGTGTGGAATGCTTTTGCTCTTGTCATACTTAAGCAAGATCTCTGGTCATGGCTACACCCATCTTCTACAGGGTTTACTTTCCATTCTGCGCAGTATACAACTACATGGTTGTGGTTGGACCGCATGTACATCATGCAGGATGATGATTTTCTTCCTGAGATGTTGAAAATGAAAGTGTTGCAGCAATATGCCTTGTCGGACCATTTTCCTCTACAGCTTGAGATGCTTGTACAACCCATTGCACCTTTTAAGCAATTTCTGGATAGACTCCCTTTGCATTTCAACTTGTCTTATTTGAAGCATTCAATCTTTCCGGGCTATATGTAGCAATTGATTAATAGATTTTTATTGGACTTCTCCTCTGAGGGCAATGCTTGTTTTGAACGATTGCTGTCTAATGTGCAACGGGTTCTTCGGCAATATGGGATTCATCATGTCTCTCTTTGTCGGCACTGTCGACAAGTAGTGGAGGATTTACTGGCTTTGGTTCGTTCCCTACTAGTGGAGACTCTAGATGATGTATTTGTGCTGCCACTGGCTATGCGTTTGGCTGATCTTATTAAAGAGTTTCAGTTGAAATCTTATCAGCAGGCCAAATTGCAAACTTTGACTGAGAATTTGCAAGATAGTGCTTGTGAGACTCATAAGTTCTTTCGAGCTCTCCATGCATCTCCTGCTCGAGAAAATATGACTAGACTCCAGGATGCAGAAGGTCAAATGGTCATTGATCCTCAGACTATTGTGAATATATGCAGGAATTATTTTCTAGACCTTCTTGGTTCTACTCCTTCACCTTCTGACCAAGTTACTCATGCACGCTCAGTTTTCTAAGATTTGGTCCACAATCAGGTTTCACATGACATGCAAACTACTTTGGAGACAGATATTTGTGAGGCGGAGGTTATGGATGTCTTGTTACACTTGCCCAAGGATAAAAGTCCCAGTTGGGATGGTCTCACCAATGAATTCTTTGAGGTTTTTGCTATCCAACTGGTGAAACCGTTGACGACTATGCTTCAGCAGGTTTGGGAAACGGGGTTCATGCCTTCCTCATGGAAAGAAGATCTTATTAAACTGCTTTCAAAAGTTCCTTCGCCGTCAATGTTGAAACATTGGCGACCAATTTCTTTGATGGGTTCGATGTATAAAATCTTTTTCAAAGTGATGGCGAATCGGCTGCATAAGCATCTTCCTGCCATTGTGCATCCTCTTCAATATGGTTTCATTAAGGGCTGAAACATTCTGCATAATATCTTAAATGTGCAAATTGCTATTGACTATGCAAGGAACTCTAATCAGGAGGTGGTATTGATTCAATTGGAGTTGGAAAAGGCTTTTGATTATTTAGACTGGTCTTTCATTGCAGAACTTATATCTACTATGGGCTTTGGTACTCGGATGTCTCGTTTGATCTACACCATTAGTGCTGTGGCTTCTTCGCGAGTTATGCTAAATGGTGGTGTTACCGAGCCATTTGTTCTTGCACGCTTTGTGAGACAGGGTTGCCCTTTGAGTATTCTCTTCTTTGCCCTTGCGACTCATCCGGTTCTTTCGATGTTATCTCATATGACAGCTTCTAGTCAGTTGGTTGGATTGTCTCTTCCTTTTGGACAACACTTCATTTGTCAATCCTTGGCTGATGACAGCTTTATGATTTTGTGTGCAGACAAGGATAATCTTTGCAAAGCATTAGATGTTTGGACTCACTTTGGTCATGCTTCTGGTCTTGATATCAATGCTTTGAGATTAGCTATTCTCAGTTGCACGGAGTTAGATATATAGTCATTGGACTAGCAGGGAATGGTTATTCCCCGTGGTTCCATTGTCAGGCATCTTGGGTACCCTTTGGGTGTTGATGTTTGGCCAAAGCAACTACTAGAGTGGATTTCACAAAAACTGGCAGCTAAGTTTCTGTATTGGAAGTTGCAGGCTTGGCCCTTCCATGTTCGCCTCAAAGTGTCTCAGACAATTATGTTGCCAATGCTCACATATTTCTTGCCATTGCTGCCTTGGACTACTACTACATTGAATGCTCTTACTTAGTACATTCGTTTCATGTTATGGAAGAAGGACTCCTTGCATGCAAGCATTTCATGGATTTCTTGGTCGCATGCATGTACCCCCAAACGCATGGGTGGTGGGGCTTTTTGGGATCCTGAAACTCATATGCTGGCACTCCGTTGGTCTCTTTCTCGTGCCATGTGCTTGGATCATCACCCATGGTTCTTTATAGCCCGTTATTTCCTTGAGGATCACGGGCTTGTGCATGGTAATACCCAAATTCGGTGCTCCTGGTGGCATGTTCTTAATGCAGACTCTCGGTTTTCTAGTCCTTCATCATCCCTGCTTGCTCATTTGGTATGCTCTTGGAAATTGGTTCTCCAGAAGGCTCGGTGGCATCCAGTGGAGGACCGCTTAGATACTAACTCTTTTCAACTGGAATTGTTGGCAGCCTCGCGATTACTTTCTTGGGAAGGCAAACATGAGCTCAAACCAAAATTTAACCGCATGGCAGGTTTGGGCTTGACTTCAGTTGCAGATGCCACCCTTGCCAGTCGCAATCGCTAACCAGGTGTTTAATCTTCTGATTAAAGATCATCCATGGCTGGTTACTAAAGCTAATACTGCCTAGGGATTGCGTAAATCTCAGTCACTGTGGAAGGAAAACTGTGATGGAGGGCTGGTTCAATAAGACAACTTTCAAATGCAAGGTCTTTCTTTGGAGGGTGATGATTGGTGGTCTTCCTCTTGCTTCAGCCCTTTCCAAGCGTCGAATCTTCAACGGCAAGTGTTTCTTTTGCACCACCAGTGTGGAATCGGCGCGTCATCGATTTATTTCTTGGCCTCTCGCTAAAAAAATCTGGTCACTCTTGCCGGCGGTTTTGTACGTCCTAAATACCCCACACCGGCACAGTCACATATGAAGATGTTGTTTCACTTTCTTAGATACTGGGGCTGCTGGCACAATTGGACCATTCAGAATCCTTTTCTTTTTGATTCAGCCTCTAATGTTCAGGGATATATTGCGAGGCTTAAAGGCCTCTTGCATTGGCAGATAGATCTCATTTGGCACTCTGAGTTACTCCCTCGGGAGGACTTACTTCCGTGGCATATGGCAATTTCCTCTGCATCTTTGCCATGACTTTTGTAACTCTTTTGTTGCTTAGTACTTTATAAATATAACATTTATTATGGAGAGAGAGAGAGAGAGAGAGAGAGAGAGAGAGAGAGAGAGAGTTGTTTCTTCTGCACCACCACGGTGGAAACGGCCCGTCATCGATTTATCTCTTGCCGTCTCGCTAAGCATATTTGGTCGCTTTTGTCAGCGGTTTGGCGAGTGGTGGTTTGTTTCTCGATGAGCGCTTTCGACTGGGTTTCTGTATGCCCAAAATACGCCGCACCGGCATAGTTGCATATGAAGATCTTATTCCATTTTCTTAGATACTGGGGATGTTGGCACAATCGGACCACTCGGAATGCCTTTCTTTCTGATTCGGCATCTAATGTTCCGAGACACATTGCCAGGCTCAAAGGTCTTTTGCTTTGGTAGATAGATCTCATTCGGCACTGTGACTTGTTCCCTTGAGAAGACTTACTCCCCTGGCATATGGCAATCTCCACTGTGTCTTTGCTATGACTTGTGTATCTCTGTTCGGGCTCTGTACTGACAGTTGACTCACGCTGGCGTACAGCCATCGTGTATCTTGTAATCATGTAAACTTGTACTTTTTTCGTAATTAATACAATTACCGTTTACGAAAAGAGAGAGAGAGAGAGAGAGAGAGAGAGAGAGAGAGAGAGAGAGAGAGAGAGAGTTGGAAAAAAAGAGAGAGAGAGTTGTTAAAGTAGTGATACAACATGGCTGGTCTGGACATGGACTTTATTGACCAAACGGTGGCAGCCCTTGGTCCGGATTCTGAAACAGAGGATATGGTTCCTTGCACAGAGGAGATGCCACCTGCTGTTGACTTCTAGCCTGCGGGCAAACACACCAAGCATTACTTCGGAAGATACAATGGATCATTAAGAACGTTCTTATGCTCAGGTTGCTTCTGATTCTGTGGATTCTCAGGATGTTGATTGGGAGCATTTGTTGGAGTTTGCAAACACTCTGCTTGGTGATTATGTTCAACATAATCATGAAGTATTTTCTGACTCTGAAACTGAAGATGTTCTGGAAGCCACTGTGGATCCTAAAAATGTTTTGCGCTCATTCTAAGTGTTTTATGAATGTGCTGTTATACTCTTCTTCACTGGTAGGATCCCAGTGCTTTCCTATATTTACCAGTGGCTGCAAAGTGTACTACAAGGGGAGTGTGCTGAAGAGATTTTTGTTGCGCCCGGAGGCTTTTATGAGGTGCTGTTGAAATCCGAAAAGCATCGTGCCAATCTGCTGACTAAACTTCCATTGTTCTTTGATCGCCGTTTGGTCCATGTTGTGCCATGGCGCCCAATGGCAGATTTTCAACGCTTGCTTTAACACGAATGCCCGATGTGGATTGAAGTGGAAAAATGTCTGACTGTCTATTGGCCACTGTTAAAAGATGCCATGGCCGTTGTGGGCACTGTTTTGGTTCCCCCGAGCCTACGGGCCATGAATCGTAACCGTTTGTGTATCTTATGGGACATTGATTGGAAAAGGCTTGCTTGGTTACGTCTTAATTGCTATGGCATGCATCCTTTGCACTTTTGTTTGAAATGGGGTAACTTTGCAGGGCATTATTTTTCGTGTGGAAAATTGGGGCATTTTATGGCCGAATGTCCAGCGAAGCAACCGACTTCAGATGCTGAGCATATTTTTCCTCCCATGGAAGATATGGTGCTTGATGCTGTGTTGAAGGATGCGACACAGTCACCTAAAGTTTTGGATAAAGGAAAGCAACATGTTTCGGGTTTGGATTCGCGTGACAATGATTGGGTAGATGTACGTGCCAAAAAAGATAAAAGGTTTGATGCTGGCATGGCGGATACTGTGCCTAATGCTTCACAAGATTCCTTGCGTACTTATATGCGCAGGAAAGACATGTCTTCTTCAGAGCACACTACTCATGCTATGGTTTCTTCTGCTCCTTGCAATCAGCCCACTAGAAAAGTATATACAGATGGTCCGAAGGGCCCATATGCTAAGTTGGCTTTTGATGCTAGAGGTAACGTGATTATCCCATGGGATCGTCGTTATCCCCGTTCCATCCCCAAGACAGTGGATACACCGTCTACCTCTAAATCTGGCTGTCAGAACTCTTTTGCCATGTTAGCTGATTTTTTTGGATGAGGGAGTCCTTGAGATTCTAGTAGAAAAGCTTAAATCGAGGCAAGCTTTGCCTCGTTCCTGATTTTCTTTTTGAATACACATGAAGATAGCCACATGAAATGTGCGAGGCGATTGTTCTCGCAATAAGCAACATGCCATGTGGAGTTTATTGCATGAGAATCAATGGGATGTCTTGTGTGCTGTTGAGCATAAGAGTCATGGCGAAGCAGGAAAAGTTGTGGATTGCCATGGGTTTCGCTTGTTTTATGCAGGGACACATGCCATGTATTATTCTGGTGTGCTTATGATTATACATGAGAAATATCAGCCTGTTCTTATTTAAAATGATATACATGGTTGTTTTGTGGTGACTGAAGTTTTATTTGAAGAAGAGATCTTATGGTTACTTGGCCTCTATGCTGCAAATGACCCTTTATCGTGCCGGGATCTTTGGAATACTTTGTAGACCTCCTTGTCACTTGGCAGACGGGTTTTTTGATGGGGGATTTCGATATGTGTGTTGATCCTTCACAGTCCATATCAGAGCATTCGGTAATGGACGCTCCGGAAAGCCGTGTGTGGAATGCGTTTGCTCTTGCCGTACTTAAGGAAGATCTTTGGTCTTGGCTACATCCTTCTTCTACAGGGTTTACTTTTTATTCTGCGCAGTATACAACTACATGGTCATGGTTGGACCGCATGTACATCATACAGGATGATGATTTTCTTCCTGAGATGTTGGAAATGAAAGTGTTGCAGCACTATGCCTTGTCGGACCATTTTTCTCTACAGCTTGATATGCTTGTTCAACCCATTGCACCTTTTAAGAAATTTCTGGATAGACTCCCTTTGCGTTTCAACTCGTCTTATTTGAAGCATTTAATCTTTCAGGGTTATATGCAACAATTGATTGATAGATTTTTATTGGACTTCTCCTCTGAGGGCAATGCTTCTTTTGAACGATTGCTCTGTAATGTGCAGCGGATTGTTCGGCAGTATGGGATCCATCATGTCTCTGTTTGTTGGCGGCGTCGACAAGCAGCGAAGGAATTATTGGCTTTGGTTCATTCGCTACTGGTGGAGACTTCAGATGATGTATTTCTGCTGCCATTGGCGATGCGTTTGGCTGATCTTATTAAAGAGTCTCAATTGAAATCTTATCAGCAGGCCAAACTGCAAAATTTGACTGAGAATTTGCAAGATAGTGCTTGTTAGACTGATAAGTTCTTTCGAGCTCTCCATGCATCTCCTACTCGAGAGAATATGACTAGACTCCAGGATGCAGAAGGTCAAATGGTCATTGATGTTCAGACTATTGTGAATATGTGCAGGATTTATTTTGTAGACCTTCTTGGTTCTACTCCTTTACCTTCTGACCAAATTACTCATGCCCGCTCAGTTTTCTCTGATTTGGTCCGCAATCAGGTTCCACATGACATGCAAACTACTTAGGAGACAGATATTCGTGAGGCGGAGGTTATGGATGCCTTGTTACACTTGCCCAAGGATAAAAGTCCCGGTTGGGATGGTCTCACCAATGAATTCTTTGAGGTTTTTGCTACCCGATTGGTGAAACCATTGATGGCTATGTTTCAGCAAGCTTGGGAAACGGGGTTTATACATTCCTCATGGAAAGGACTTATCAAACCGCTTCCAAAAGTTCCTTCGTTGTCTATGTTGAAACATTGGCTACCAATTTCTTTGATGGTTTCTATGTATAAAATCTTTTCCAAAGTAATGGCGAATCGGCTCCATAAGCATTTTCCTAGCACTGTGCATCCTTTTCAATATGGTTTCATTTAAGGGCCGAAACATTCTACATAATGTCTTAAATGTGCATATGGCTATTGACTATGCAACACACTCTAATCAGGAGGTGATATTGATTCAATTGGACCTAGAGAAGGCTTTTGATTATTTAGACTGGTCTTTCATTGAAAACTTATTTCTACTATGGGCTTTGGTATTCGGATGTCTCGTTTGATCTACACCATTAGGGTTGCGGCTTCTTCGCGAGTTATGCTGAATGGTGGTGTTACCGAGCCGTTTGTCCTTGCACGCTCTGTGAGACAAGGTTGCCCTTTGAGTCCTCTCTTTTTTGCCCTTGCCACTCATTCGGTTCTTTCGATGTTATCTCATATGGCAACTTCTACTCATTTGGGTGGATTGTCTCTTCCTTTTGGACAGCACTTCATGAGTCAATCCTTGGCTGATGGCAGCTTTATGATTTTGCGTGCGGACAAGGACAATCTTCGCAAAGCATTAGATGTTTGGACTCTTTTTGGTCATGCTTCTGGTCTTCATATTAATGCTTTGAAATCATCCATTCTCAATTGCACGGAGTCAGATTTACAGTCATTGGACTGGCAGGGAATGGTTGTTCCCCGTGGTTCCATTGTCAGGCATCTTGGGTACCCTTTGGGTGTCGATGTTCGTCCGAAGCAACTACTAGAGTGGATTTTATAGAAACTGGCAGCTATGTTTCTGTATTGAAGTCGCAGGCTTGGCCCTTCCATGTTCGCCTCAAAGTGTCTCAGACAATTATGTTGCCAATGCTCACATATTTCTTACCATTGCTGCCTTGGACTACTACTACATTGAATGCTCTTACTTAGTACATTCGTTTCATGTTATGGAAGAAGGATTCCTTGCATGCGAGCATTTCATGGATTTCTTGGTCGCATGCATGTACCCCCAAACGCATGGGTGGTGGGGCTATTTTGGATGCCAAAACTCATATGCTGGCACTTCGTTGGTCTCTTTTTCCCGCCGTGTGCTTGGATCATCACCCGTGGGTCTTTATAGCCCGTTATTTTCTTGAGGATCACGGGGTTGTGCATGGTAATACCCAAATTCGGAGCTCCTGGTGGCATGTTTTTAATGCAGACTCTTGGTTTTCTAGTCCATCATCCCTGCTTGCTCATTTGGTATGTTCCTGGAAATTGGTTCTCCAGAAGGCTTAGTAGCATCCAGCAGAGGACCGCTTAGCTACTAACTCTTTTCAACTGGAATTGTTGGTAGCCTCACGATTACTTTCTTGGGAAGGCAAACATGAGCTCAGACCAAAATTTAACTGCATGGCACGTTTGGGCTTGACTTCAGTTGCAGATTCCACCCTTGGCAGTCACAATGTGTTGATATCGTTTCGTACAGCCAGGAGGCTTTTCAGGATCCCTCGTGGATACCGTGATTTATGGGGACAGCTTTTGACGGTGCTCCAGAGCAGACAACCCTTTCCTGCTCTTGCTTCGGATCGTCCCTGGCAGGACTGGGACCTTGCAGTCCGGCTGAATGTGGAAAAGGCCTCAGTTAACGAGGTGTATCATCTTGTCATTAAAGATCATCAATGGCTGGTTACTAAAGCTAATACTGTATGGGGATTGCGTAAATCTCAGTCATGGTGGAAGGTAAATGTGATGGAGGTCTGGTTGAACAAGACACCTTTCAAATGCAAGGTCTTTCTTTGGAGGGTGATGATTGGTGGTCTTCCTCTTGCTTCAGCCCTTTCCAAGCGTCGAATCTCCAATGTCTATTGTTTCTTTTGCACCACCAGTGTGGAATCGGCGCGTCATCGATTTATTTCTTGCCCTCTCGCTAAGAAAATCTGGTCACTCTTGTCAGCGGTTTGGCGAGCAGTGGTTGGTTTCTCGCTAAGCCCTTTTGATTGTGTTTTTGTGCAGCCGAAATACCCCACACCGGCACAGTCGCATATGAAGATCTTGTTTCACTTTCTTAGATACTGGGGTTGCTGGCACAATTGGACCATTCGGAATGCTTTTCTTTTTGATTCAGCCTCTAATGTTTAGGGACATATTGCTAGGCTTAAAGGTCTCTTGCATTGGCAGATAGATCTCATTTGGCACTCTGACTTACTCCCTCGGGAGGACTTACTTCCCTTGCATATGGCAATTTCCTCTGCGTCTTTGCCATGACTTTTGTAACTCTTTTGTCGTTTAGTACTTTATTAATATAACATCCATTACGAAAAGAGAGAGAGAGAGAGAGAGAGAGAGAGAGAGAGAGAGAGAGGTTTGGATCTGGTCCAACCTATTAGATTTATGCTTTGGAAAAAGAAAGGCAATCATTTAGGGCATGCATGGATCTCCTAGCAGCATGTCACTACTCCGAAAAGGATGGGGGGTGCAGCTTTGTGGGATGTTAATTTGCATATGGTCGCTTTGGGGCTGTTCCTTTTGCAGAGTCTATGTATTCAGTGTTATCCTTGGTCAGATATTGCCAAACTCTTCATAGAATAGATTGCCATCTCTCATGGAAGCACGGTTATTCACGCTTCTTGGTGGCATGCGCGTACTTCCATTCCGGTTGATCAGAATGTGTCTTCTCAAGAAGATTCTTGGGTTTCAGTGGTTAGACGTAATGCAACACAAGCTTCTCGTTCGGCTCTGGCCCACCCATTGCCACACCCCATCACTCAGACCTTTCAACGTGGAGGTAAGGGGTTTTACATGAACCCTCAATCTTCACGTGCTCCGGAAGGGGATGATACAAGAAATTCCAATTTTACTTTGCACTCTGATGCGCAGGGAGGGCTTTTGCCTCCTAGGGATGTTTTTCAGTCATAGCAATAGCAGTTCCCTTCTCGTGCTTTGATTGTTGGTTTGCTAAGGGCAGACCTTGTCGATGTAATCGAAAGCGAGATGGAAAGGTTCCAGGCAGCTAAAGCTATAGACGTAAAAGGAAAAGGAAGCGATGGTTCAGTAGTTTTCTCTTTTTCGATTTATTATGAGAATTGCTTTGTGGAATGTGAAAGGTATCTCTTCGGGCAGCAAGCAGTATCGGTTGTGGAAAGTTGTGTTTGTTGGAAAGTGGGATGTATTTTGTGTGGTGGAGCATAAACAACATGCTTTGGTTGGATCCTCTTATGTTTATAAGGATTACGTTGTGTTTTTCATTGGTTGAGCTTCGTATAAATCTGGTGTTATGTTGGCTGTCAAATCCTGCTTGCAACCATCGCTGGTTTCTCAAGACCCTCCAGGCCGATTTGCGATTCTGGAGATTCTTTATGAGGGAGAGGCTTTGTGGTTGGTGGGTGTGTATGCTCCTTCTACGGCAAGGGAACGTTGTCAACTTTGGGATGACCTGCATTGCCTTTCCATGGCTCGTCAACGTTTTGTCATGGGTGACTTTAATGCATGTCTATCTGGGAATCAGGCTACTTCTTTGCATTCAGTTATGGATGGTACTGAGCGACAAGCTTGGGATGCCCTTGTAGTTTAATGACATCCTAGTCTATTTCAATGAAGAGAAAGACCATCCAAACTACCTCAAAATTGTCCTCAAAACCTTGAGGGCAAATAAGCTCTATGCAAAGAGGAGCAAATGTGCCTTCTTCAAAAAGAAGATCAAGTATCTAGGATTCATTGTTTCAGTCAAGGAAATCTCGGTTGACCCTACAAAAGTGAGGGACATCCAAGAGTGGCCGCCTCCCTAGACTATCTAGGAAATCCGAGGATTCCTAGGGCTCCACATTTTAATCAAGAACTACATCCTTATTGCCACTCCCAATACTCATTATGAGAATCGCAAAAGGGTCATTGCTTTGCATGCCATCAAACGAGGCCCACTTTCATAGTAAAAAGGAGTGTCCTCACAATAAGTAGTCTACCTCACAGGCTTCGATTAATATTGTAGAAGCTCAAGGTATTTCTTTTGAATTTTTATCAAAAGATGGTTATTAATGTGAGTAGTAATAATGGTGTTCCATAAATAAAACCATGTTTGGCCATATGACCTTTTAAAGGTCACTAATTATATTAATGACCAAGAAATTAACACTTTAACTCCATAATGGCTCTACTCACAATTTCCTTTCTTCTCGGTTGGTGCAAAAATTACAACTCCACATGGTATCTACATCAACTGAGCTTATCATGTATGTTATGTGGAAAGCCCTTCTACGGATCGCTCAGATCATATAGTGTATAGTTTGAATATTTTGATCCAACAATGCCATTCTATCTTGGAAATTTCATCTTGGAATATTTTTACACATAGCAATTTTTTTTACTCACGGCTATTCTATCTTGGAAATGTCATCTTGATTGGTGGCATTCAAATTGATCCAAAAACATTTGAGTAGTACTTAATTGGTGTTTTCCGAGGACCATAACGCAAGTAAAAACTTTTTTGAGTTTTACTAGATTTTTTTGGATATTCATTAAGAACTATGCTCATATTCTTGAACCCTTGACATGTTTGCTTAAGGGTATCCAAAGCAAGAAAAGCCATGTTAGTCTGCTAGTTGTTTGGACTCATGAGCTCGATCAATGTTTTCAAATCTTGAAATAGCTAGTTACCATTGCACCGATATTACAGATTATCGACCCGAATAAACCTTTTGAAGCTTATACAGATGTGATTGATTATCCTATGGATATTGCTCTTTACAAGGACCTCCAACTTGTCGCATTTGAGAACCGTAAGTCTGCTAATGCCCAAACATGTTACATCATCCAAGAGAAGGAATTGTTGGTGGTCATCCATGTGCTTAAAATATGGCATCATTATTTGTATGGCATTTGGTTCATTATTTGGATTGACCACTGTTCTTTAAAATACATTTGTGATCAACATGACCTCTAAGGCCGCAAGACAAGATGGGCAAGGCTTATGTAAGAATTTGACTTCAAGATTTGTTATTGAAAGGGCATAACTAATATGGTTATCAATGTCCTTAGTTGGATCCTCGAAGTTAATGCCTTGTCCTTCTCTAAGATTTCGACTAATCTCTCTCTCTTTTTTTTTCGTAAAAGGTAATTGTATTAATTACGAAAAAAATACAAGATTACTTGATTACAAGATACATGATGACACTAAGCCATCATGTGAAGAGGTTCTCTCACTCTTTCTCTCTCTCTTTTTCTGATTACAAGAGACACGAGGGCCCTAGGCCAATGTGTGGGGAATCCCCGTAGTAATGCACTAAAAAGGTTACACCAATCATGGCAACGACCCAGAGGCAATTGCCATATGCCAAGGATGCAAATCCTTCCAAGGGAGCAAGTCGGAGTGTTGGATGAGATCTAGCTTCTCTCTCTCTCTCTCTCTCTGTGTGTGTGTGTGTGTGTGAAGATAATTGCATTAAGTAGCAATATTTACATCAAACCTTCAAGTCAACTAAGAAAAACAGACACAAATGAAAGGTTACCAAGACTCTAAAACACAAGTATCACATAGAAAGGACAACTCGTGTGGAGCAAACAATATCCAGCCAAGGAGGAACAATTTCAAGAACCAGATTAGCTGAAACCATAGAGGAGATCTGCCATAACACTAAATTACAAACACGGGCCACATGACCATGGATGCTCGAGGCCGAATAAAAAATAAAGGCATTCCGAGTATGCCAAATATGTCACGGAGCTGTCCATCTAAGGAAATGGAAGAGGCAAAAATAATCTAATTGCAAAGTAGACATGGAAGTCATCCTTCCCATAATCCACGAATGAGCTGATATCTGCTGCTGAGTCGCCGAAGACCACACACAGGAAACAAAACTCCAAATCTGTCGAGCAACAGGACAAAGAGAAAAAGAGATGAAGCAATGTCTCATCATATGTAGTGTGAAATACACAGCAACCACTGGAGATCTTGCGAGCGTGCAACACGTCCCTATTTGGAAGACCCCCAATAAGCAACCTCCACATGAACACTTCACCCTGATAAGGAACCTTAGACTTCTAGAGTTGAATGAATCTTTCCTGCCACTTCTTTTTGCTATGCCATAATTTATTAGCCTTTCCAATGACCCATCTCTTGGCCTCGACCATTTGATGATAGACCTGATTAGCTGACCTTTTCTCGAAATCATCAGGAAGCACAAACATCCAATCTCGCCAAGGAGACAATGGTTTTAAAGCAAGCAAAGGAGAGAAGCTCAGAAGCATGTCCTGTATGGACGACCAAATGTCATGGTAGCCTCGAGGCACCCGAAAGTGCTGGCGAATATGCCGGAAAGAACAAAGACACAGTTGCTTAGGTCCCTCTCTCTCCGCCTTTAAACCATTCAATGCATGTGAGCAGGTCATCATTAGAATCCCCTAATTGACTTAGAGACAAGGAGTGGGCCAATAAAGATTCGGCATTCTACAATTTAGCTCGTAAGGAGAAAGCTTGCTGAATACCATACTGACGAGATAAGTGTCTAACATTATCCCTAAAAACGGCCCATGCGTCCCTCCCTCCAAATAGGACCTTGAAGCTAAAAGAAGTGATCAGTTGCTGAACATATTCCAAAAACTGATTTTGCTGCAGAAAACATTGATTAAAACGAAGTGGCAACTAAGTAAGAAGGGCCTTAAATACATGAACAGGTCTATGGGTCATTTCCAAGACCAAAGGGAAGTGATATGATAAGACATGTTGTCAATCCATCCACATGTCAATAACTTCTGGAAGAAAGGAATCACTCTGACAAATATATATCTGATTCACTCTGGCCCAAGTGTTAGGATGCTGCAAAGATCGACAAGTATAACCAGATTGTGATGGATACATCAAGGACCACATGTCGTGGACTAATTTGTTGGTTATTGTCTTTCTTGTGCAACTCCAAAGGTGGTTGATGAGTTATGGTTGGGATAGAAGGTTTCTTTGGCTTGAAGATGCAAATGGCTCAATGGGATTTAGCAGTGGATTGGCTGCCTCTAATTGTAGCCAAAGTATTATCAAAATTTTTGGGGTACTTTTAGATGTCCTCTAGTGAATGTAATGGATTGCGGAGCACCTCATTCTAGTAGTCCGGTGGCAATCTGAAAAAATAAAGTATGTAGAGGAATGCTTGAGGCGAAAGTCTTTGTTTTGTGAAGAAGATCTTTGCATTCTTGTGAATAGGGGTCCAAGGCCTTCTTCCCCATATCAAGCTCAAATAATTTACAAAGATTTTCAATCCGTCATTGGTTATGAAATGCTTGTGAAAAAGGAATTGAAAATCTGCCCATGTTTCTAGCTTGGGGTGTACTCCGCCCACAAAGTATACACCTTTACTTGTAATATAACTTGTATTTGTCCGATACATTGAATATCATCAAACTAATAAAAATCAAAATAAGCCGTCCATTTGGCCAGCCATGAATCGATGTTGATCTCGTCACATTTCTTCTCTTCCCCTTTAAAGCGATCGAGTTAGGATTGAAGAGGCAACATCCTTATGGCTGCAACCACAAATGAAAATTGGGGAGTGCGCATCTCGGCCAATTGCCATTGAATGTCCTTGATTTAAGCTTGTTGAATAGCCACTTGTGATGAGTCTTCATCAAAATTCATAGAAGAGGATCTCTTGGGACATTGCCTGTGCATGTGCTCAAGTTCGGATGGGCATCCTTCATAAATTGAGGCTCAGTAGGAACAAGTGTATCAAAAGGAGTTACTCCATGAGAAGTGATGGTGGTGAGAGAGAAGGAATAGACCGAGAGAGAACAAGTAGATTGGGAGAAAAAGTTATAACACGAGAGTACGCGCAGATTAGAGTAGAGGGAGGCACACATCACAAAAGAGGACAGGATTGTAAATAGAGTGTGTTTAATGCAGATTTGTTCAGTCATTAAAAAAAAAAAAAAGGGACAGCTTCTCTATTACAAAGGTTTGGAAAATCAAAACAAAAGAGATGAGTATGTTCTCTTAATGGATTGACTCTCCTCTCCTCCTTTGACCACGTGGGTCCACGAATTGACCCAGAAAGAAGACATGAGAGAGAAAGAAGAGATGAGAAGAAGCAGTCGTCGTGCCATGCAGTAGTCCCAACATTTCCCCACATCGGCAGTTGTGCTATGCAGCCAGCACGTGTGGCAATTTGGTCCTACGTTTCGTCTTGATTGTTGTGCATGCCCACGGGTGGCACCTTGAAGGTCCGTCCTATAATTTGTTAGTAAGTTGGTCTCCTCTCTCATTTTCTCTCCCTCCTCAAATTCACTTAAGGGACTACAACGACATCTGGATGCATTGCATGTGTTCTGTGAAGATAAAGGTCTCAAGGTTAATCTTGGAAAGACTAAAATTATGGTCTTTAGCACCTCGGCAGCTTGGGTGACACATTCAGAGCATCACTTTATGTATGACGGTCAGCGTGTGGAAATGGTTAGACAATATGTATACCTTGGGGTTACTTTCAAAGGGCCATAATTTTCATGGAAGGAAACTTCGGAGGCTAGGCTTGCATGGGCATATGCAACTTTGGGTAGCCTACAGTGGCAGTGTGCACATATATAGTCTCAAGAGCCTCGTATCAAATTGTGGCTTTTTGACACTTTAGTTATGCCCACACTACTCTATGGGGCAGCTATTTAGGGTCCAAGCCTTTATCATACTAGACAGATGCCATTGATGGATTGTGATGGACCGAAAGCACTACATTATGAGGATTGGGAACACATGGAAAGACTACTGGTCATGAAAGAATGTACGATAAGGGGAAATGCCTCCATACCATGAGATCATCCGAGCAAAATTGGGTGTTGCACTCATGGTAGTTGAGGCATTATTCCTAGCAATTACTTTCATCCACAGGATATGGCAACTCCCTAAAGACTGATACCCTAAACTAGCCTTGGAGTCTTCTAGAAAGCTTGCAGTAGAGGAGATAGACAGGTGTTGGTATGCACATATAAGCACGTGGCTGAACAAACTTGGCATGAGTACATATAGACTACCATCGTTTGATTACAGCCTTGATTGCCCTACTTTGAGTCTCAGTCATGTAGAGTTGAATAGTCTGATCAGAGCAAATATCACTAAAGTGGAGACAGAAAGGACTTGGTCCAAGCCCCCTTTCCCATTAGGCACAAAAATGACACAATACCGATGCCACTTCTTGTAAGTCTCTTGTGATGGTTTCATAGTGAGACCGAGATAAATGGATGCTCAACTTTCTTATGGACTCCGAGTTGCTATTGGTCAAATTCTCACCTCATCGCATCAGTTGTTGATTGAGACAGGTCGATAGAGCCATATTGTAGCCAATGCGAAGATGTGCCAGCTTTGTGGATGGGAGTCGGAAACAGAGAAGCACTGCATTTGTAGATGTATTGTATACTATGATATCCGAGGTTGCTACCATTGCCTCTTTAAGGAGGGATTTGGACCACTAAGATGGGTGATGGACTATGAAGACCAAAGATGTTTGGGTCTTTTCTTATTGGAGCTCTAGCGGCGCAGAGCAGTATTGTAATGGGATAGGAGGCGACCCCAACTTCATCCACCCCTTCAGAGAGCAGTTTTAAACTTTTTCACTATAGCTAAACCCCCAACCGCTACCACCCCAAATACTACATCTCCTACTGATAGGCGTCATCGAGAGACATCATCAGACCACATCATAGTTGACAGAGCTATAGCATTACACAGAGCACGACACCCTAGAGTAGCTACTCGGCGAAATAGGCTATCATGAGGACATGTATTTTTGAAACCTCACTTAACATGTGGATTAATTTTTAAGCACATGGTTAAGTAAATGTTGCACATGTGAGGAGTAACTGGGTTTAGAGTAAATTTACGAGCTTGGGACCCAACGAAATCACGGGATGTCAAATGCAAAAGTTGCTATAAGTTATGCCGCATAGGTACTTGGTGGTACTTGGTGCCAGTTGTTGGCCTAGGTCATTCATTTGGCCATAAGTGTCAGTTAGTGACACTAGAGAAGTGGCGTTTAATGGTACCTAACGTCAATTTGATGGTCAAAGACGGCGCAGAGACACTCGGGAATGGAAGTTGTCTAGCCAATTTAATTATTGGACAGCCAGATTATTTTTCAATGCACTGAAATAATTATTAGATTAATTTTTAGTATTTAAAGACTTGAAATTAATATTTAATTATGGATAATGTTGGAAGAACCATTTGGGAAGGTTGCCACTTGTAAAAAATGCCCATGCAAGACTAAAAAATGTCTTTAGAGGTTGAAGAGAGGCATTATTAATGTTTTCAGCTTGTAAGAGAGAGGGAGGACATGCTGCTGGTTTGATTTGCAGCCATTAGAGGACCTTCTCAGGCAGCCAGGGGCAGGAGAAGACCAATCAACAAGTGATAGCATCTACAAGCTGTTGAGAGAGAGCAACAACAATAAATGACTGATTTTATTTAGTTCTTTGCATCTACAAGCTGTTGAGACAGGGCAGCAGCAGTAAGTGATAGATTTTCTTCAGTTCTTTGTGAAGAAAGTCTGAATTTTCTCTCTCCTCAGTGTTCTCTCTCATCTCCTAGCCTTTCTACAACCTTGCTCCAAAGATTGCAGCATTGAGATCATCTGAGGCTGAGAAATTTCAGTTTTCTTTGTTGTAAATCCTAATCTGTAGCAGCAATTAGGGTTTAGCAGTAGCCTCGAGAAGCGTGCCAGAAATTAGAAGCTCCAAGACTTGGATTCAATAGGGCTGAAGCTATTTTTAGCCTATTCAAGTGGAGGGGCCAGCAAATAATTGAATTTGGGGCACTTTCCATATCCATCAAAGTGGGTGAAGGCCAATTGATTGCCCGAATTAGGGGGCAAATGAGATTAAAGACTTGTGGGTCATTTTGAACAGCAAGGGGAGTTGGAATACCGAAAGGGATTGGGAGAATCCCATTGTACATCAATTTCTTCTTCAATTAAGGTAAATAAAAACCGAATGGAGCACCCGGTTTTGGGGCCAACAGGGTGTCCAATGTCCAAGATTATATGGTAAAGTGTACTTTTCAGTTTTATGAATTTGTTAATTGTTGTAAATAGTGCTTAATTAGGTTATTTACCACCCTATCCAAGGAGGAATGTTGGTTACATAGGCATGCCTATATGCGTCACATTTGCATCACAATTGCTTGTTACAGATACAGATTGGTGTGCTAATTGAGTCGGAGGTAGCTTGCTAAGTCTTGGTAGATTCCATAGGCTAAGGGGGAGATACTCTACACTCTTTTAATCTTTTTAAACCTAATTTTTTTTTCAGCTTTTTCAGATTTTTCAGTTGTCCATACTTCTCATCCCAATTTACCATGTAGACCTACACATAAATTTATCTCTATTCCTTCTTCTTTGATGAGAGATGATGATACCAGTTGTATTGGTTATGGTCTCATAGGCCATTCTAGCCTTTTAGAGACGTTGATAGATCTTATATTATATTATATTATCTTATCTCTCTCTCTCTCTCTCTCTCTCTCTCTCAAAGCAATCAGTTTCCTCTCACCGGCTCTCTCTCTCTACTTAACATCATAGACACACATCCCCCCCCCCCCCCCCCCAAAGGCCCCAACATGGACTCTCCTCGACATTAAATGCTCACTCTCTCTCTTTGATACCTCAATCTTTTCTCTCCCTTGGATTTTTTATTTTTTATTGCAAATAAGATGTGGCTGATTATATTACTAAAAAAACTGATTACAACAGAGTGCTCATGCTCAATAGACTAGCTGGAGCTGATGCAAAGTCACCAATACATCATGTATACAAGTCTCTCAAGGCATTCCAGGGGGGATGGGGGCAAGATGCCATTGCCGGGGGGGGGGGTATATCGCCAACTGGGGCTACTTGCCTGCATCACAAAGAACAGACCTTGGCCGCCCCAAGTATCCCATCAACCACGGAGGGAGTGGATGATGGAGGTCCAGAGCTCTGCTAAGGTCGCATGTGCTGAAAGTCTCTCTCCACCGAAAGCCTCCTGACACTGTGCCTTCCATATATGTCATCCAGTAAGACTCACTATGATCTCCCATACCTCCGAGCGGTCTGCTGTGGGCTCGAGTACCTGGCGGATGGGTAGAGCCTCCAGACCGGACCATTGTGCACGACCTTGCCTCGATCATGAATATTGTGTCCTGCATCCTGGCCTCATACAGAAGGTGACGGCCCTGGCTGACTGCTTGCCAACAGAAAGCTCCCCATGAGATACACCCCAAGGCTGGGTGCCATACATTGAAGGATACAACATGCTTTTCTCCACACGAGCTATGCCTCCTTACATGACCAAAGGCAGTGCTTTGGGGTTTGCAATGGCTGTTGTGTGTAGCGCTTACAACCTCCCTCCTTCTGCATCTGGGCTAGCCAACTTGCCACTCCGAAGCCTCTATGTGCCACCAGCCATAAAAAGTACGACACCCTCCTCGGCCTCCAGCTATCCCATAGGCAGTGCGAGAAGGACCGTCGGAAGGGCTCGGGGATGCTGTGCTCCGCCCAGTGCTTGTTGCGTGACGGCGCCCAGTCCATATCCTCTTGCATCAATACATGTCTGCCAATCCTGGTAGTGTACTCTAGAAACCTGGGTGGCTTTTTGGTGACCACAGAGGCCGGCCATAGCCACTCTCCTGGATTCCACTCTAGCTCATCAAGTGGTCTACCCTCCCTGATCCAAAGGTGCCACTCCCTGAGCTCCTTCCAGAAAACATAGGGGTCCAGTCGCCATGTCTTCCCCTGAAGACGCACCACCCGAATCCCCCTCCATGAAAGGGTGGTGGGTCCCCCCTCCTAAACGGCGAAGAAAGTCCCCTGCGGAGCGCCACCCACTCTACCTGCTACCTGAAGGGGGATGCCTGCTAGTGAAAACCTAGCTGCCCATACCTCCCTACACTCAATTGGCTCTCGTATCGGGGGAGCAAGCCACTCCGGAGGTATTGCTGCGTCTATCTCTCTTCTCCTCAACTCCACTCCTCTCTGGCAGCCTGATACTCGTTGCAACACCTCCTCGTCCGCCATCGTGTACACCTCCCGCCATATCCTAATGGTACAAGCCAGGCCGACCTCCCATCCAGCCCACTAGATGTGGGGGCGCTCATCTATCTGTGCCCCTTCCCGATCTTTAACCTGGAGGTTCCAGATCACTGGCTGATGGTCTATTTCCTCTTGGCAACCTGGGGGGCTATACATTAGGGCCTTACGGAGGCCCTTCCACACGCGAAGTAAGCTGCGAAGGAAAGGTGATCTAGGGGGGGTGATCTGGGCTGACATGAAGATCCATCTCAAGGACAATCTCCACTCACCGCCAAGCCTCGATTTACAATCCTGAAGGCCCTCCTGCAATAAGACCTTCCAGGTCTTCCCATCTGGTGTGAGACTGCGGACAACTAGCCTGCTCAAGAGGGCCACACTCTGATACTATGGGTTGATGATCCTACCCTCCCTCTGACCTATGTCGTATGATGGTTGCCTACGCTACCTTGGCCTTGGAATCCCTAGAGCCATCAGATCCAGACCAAAGGAAATTCTGCACTAGGCGGTGAAGTTGCACTACGCATGATGAGGAGAAGCACCAACACGAGGCGATGTACCAGGCCGTTGCTAGGAGGACTTGGTTAACCACAAGGGCTCGACTGGCTGGTAAGAAGCGAACCATGCTTTAGTAGGTCAGTTTCCTCCGAATAGAATCAAGGACAAGAAGAAAAAAGTGTTTGGCAGGAGTGATGTCGAGTCCCACCTGGAACGCTAGGTATCAGACGGTCTGTCCTCTGCTCACCCATCTAAATCCCAGGTGGACGCCCCTCTCTGTGCTGGAGTCCGGGTCTGTGAGGAAACCAACTAACTTTCGCCAGTTGATTTTCGCTCCCGTTGCAAAGCAAAACACGTCAAGAGCCAGCCTCACTCTCTCTAGCATCAACTCATTGTTCTCTATGTAGAGGTGTGTTTCATCTGCGTACACTGAGTCTAACAACTCAGTGTCCTCTCTCACTGGAAGTCAGAGGCCGCGTAATCTTCTCACACGTGACCTGAGGAAGTGAGACATCGCCTCTGCGAAGAGTAGGAACAGGTATGGGGCCAGGGGGCAGCCCTGTCGAACCAATCTCTCCAGCCGAAACTCCTCCCCTCGCCTTCCGCCTATGAGAACCCTGCTAGTGGCCAGTCTATACAGGCTGGAGACCCCATGAATCCAAACCTGGGGGAATCCCAACCTCACCATGGTGCCCTCTAAAAAATCCCAATCCACCCTGTCATAAGCTTTCTCGAAATCCACGAGTCGTACTGCGAGTCTCTGCCCACTATGTTGAGTCCACTCTGTCGCCTCAAAGAAGGTAAATACATTGTCTAGGATGCTCCTATCCTGGACAAAGCCTGTCTGTGTGTCATTAATGATATCTGGAAGCATGAGGCGTAGTAGTCGCCTATCAATCATATTTGCCAATGCCTTATAGGCCACTGACAATAAGGTGATCGGTCTCCACTAGGAGAGCTCTAACCGGTCTTCCCCTTTGGGGAGAAGTCTGATAAGGCCTGTAGAGAGACTCCCTGGCATCTGTCCTGAGGTGAAAACCTCCTGAAAAGCCCTCAATAGGGGATCCTTCACCACTTCCCAGTAGGTAGTGAACAAGGCCTTAGAGAGGCCATCCGCCCCCGGGCATTTCTGCCCATCCTATGTATGGAAAGCCTCCTCTAGTTCCTTCTCTGTGAAGGGGGCTAGGAGGGAGCATCCCATCTCTATGACGAGGGACGGGATGTGATCCCATACCTGCTGTTGTCTACATCTCTGTCCTCTAGCTGAAGCTGTCTCGTGCTGGAAAAGGCGCGTGTAATAGTCGGTGGCAATCTCCATCGCCTCATCTGGGCTAGAACGGGTCCTCCCATACTGATCTTGAAGGCTGCGTATCTGCTCTCCCGCGGTGCTAGGCTGGTGCACCTGGAAGAACTCCCTGCACATTGTGTCCCACTTCCGCGCCCAAAAGGCTGGTGAGGTGCGGAAAGAGAACTCCGAGCGCCTCTGCTCTAGGCCAGCAAAGGCTGCTCGCGCACGCACCTCCTGTGCGTGGAGGGTGGGATCCCTTGGTGCCTCTTGCAATAATGTCTGCGTGGTTGCAAGGTCCCGCCGGAGTACTCTTTCCTCCTCCCAATACTACTGCCTGGCATGTATGGCTGCCTCTTGGAAAATTCTGTTTGAGTCGAGACCTCTGCAACCTCCTCTACTTCCGGTCCCTCCTATCCCACTCTCTGGTCCAAATCTGCTCTATCTGTCTCGTCACCTTCTCCCTGCTATAGATCGAGTTAGGGATCCGACAGGATCCTGTGTCTAGGGCGGTTGTTGGGGGGTCAAGTGCCAAGAGAACCGCGTAATGATCGGATAACATGGTGCCTGCCAATTGCTCAATCTAACCTCCACGAGAGCCTCCCTACTCCTACATAAAACCTGTCCAACCGCTCTAGCAGGACTTCACCTAGCCGCCTGTATCCCTAGGAGAAGTCCATTGACCTCTCCCTCTTGTGGAAGGCAGGGTCTTTCCAGGCATCACGTGCTCCGACTGCAAGCAAAAAGACCTCCCATGCCTCCTACTCCTCCCCAGCCATGCCTTGGTAGTTTCTGCCTTTGCCTTGCTGGTCCTCCAAGGCCTCCAGGTTGTTGAAATCTCCTCCCACAATCCAGGAGTCCACCTCTAGGAGTCCAGCTGCGATCTCCACCCAGAACCTGCTGCGTGCCCTAACCTCTGTAGGGGCATAGATATTAAGGACTTCAATACACGAGTCCCCGATATCCAATTTGATCCATAGAACCCTTCCTGCCACTATTATCCTGTGGTCTCGTACACAGGCGGTGAGACTCGGGCCAATAGAGGTGCATACACCTCCACTCCTGCCGTGGGCACCTATGGCTTGCTCCTAGTAAGTGTGCGAGCTGCCTGGAAGTACCTTCCCAACCCGGTGGGCCTGGGTGAGGGTGAGCTTTTGCTCCTGCAGAAGCAAGATGTCGATCCGTCCGGCAAGGGCAGGCTGCAACTCCTGTCGAACAATCAACTTCCTAGAACCACATGCCCCACTGTAGTGGAGACTATTCACATTCCATGATGCAAGATGTAAGCTCATGGGGAAACCTGTGACTGACCCAACAGCCATTTGTTCGGTATGGATGCTGGTGATGAGGAGGAGAGATTGTGAGGCATGCAAGTGCGCTTTGCTAGCGGTGTGGATGGTGAACTCCAGTCCCCCAAGGTGGCCCTTGGTTGGACCATAGGGGTGATAGATGCCCCAGGTGGTACTATCAATGCATCTATCAACCATGCTGAGAATCGCAACTCTATACATTGGTAGAAATGGGCCGTTTGTGCTGGGGGCTACTCGATCACATCCCTCGGAGCTCTCCACAGTGGAGGGACTCGAAAGATAATGCTTAAGTGTGGGACCTCGACACCAGCCCACCAGTTAATGTCCATCATGCAACCTGGCCATTGTTGTGCAAATAGTGCTAATTCTTCATCTCCCATCCTCTGGGAGATGTGGTCCGCCACCTGACTCTTCAACTCCTCAATCTATGTAGTCATCCACTCCCCTGAGTAAGACGACTGAAGAAAAAAGGCGTAGTTTGGTCCATCCGGTGTTGCTAGAAGATGTACCTTGCCCCTCCTCGACTTATGAACCACGAAGATCCCCACCTCTAGAGGTAGTGGGAACTCTCCGCAATCCGCAACTCGCAGGTAGGAGCATGGGCCACTACAGAAGAACTCTTGTGGCAACAACTATACCTGTCTCGAGAGGGTGTAGCGGGTGGCAGGGGCAGATGAGCTGGTGGCTGTGTGGGAGGGGGAAGACTGTTGGTGCGCGGAGGAGGTAGATGTGTGTGGCCCATCACCTCTTGTGGGAGGAGGGTGGGTGGGTTTGGGGGGGCTCACCTGACCTGGGTGTGGATCAGGGGGGGTGCTCAGTAGGGGGGGTGATGGGGGGGGAAGAGGATCGAGGGATGGTGGGATGGATGGAGATGCATGGCGGGTGTTTGGGGGGGCGGGGGGGGTGGTGGCCCTGGCAAGGGGGGGCTGTGGGCCAAGGTCAGTTGGGGGGGGGGGGGGTGGGGGTGGGTAAGGGGACTGTGGGAAGTCAGGCGAGGCAATCTGTTGCGCGGGTGGAAAATGTGGGGGACTGTGGTCCTGTCAGGTGGGACGGACAGGGGGGTTGTGGAGTGCTCTGCCGAGAGGGGGTCACTCGCCCGCCAACACCCTGCTGATGAGGCTGGGTCTGAGGAGCTGGTTGCGCCCCCCCTTGCCGTCTCCCTCTCTGTTGTCTCTGGACCCGTGTGAAGCCGTCAGCGTCCACTTGTGGACCTGTGTGCGGAGCCGCCTTGGCTTCGAAACGTGTACAAACTGTTGCCTGATGCCCAAAGTCGTGGCAGCGCAGGCACTGCCCTGGTTGCCCAGTCACAATGACGTGTTGCCTAAAGGAGTGCCTGCTTGCCTCAATCTCTAGGAACTGTGGGATATTCTTGACCTCTTTCATTGCCACCCGTACCTTTGGGTCTCCTGCTGCTGTCAATTGCCGAAGAGCCGTCCAAAATCTTCCACCAACTGGCGATACTCAATCGCCAGGCCGGGGAAAAGAAGGGTGACCGGGTGCCGAAGAAACCTGTTGTGGAGTGCAAACACCTCCACAATAAAGCCACTGTACCAAGGGACCATGTATATGACCCCCTTCGTGGATGCATATAGTGAACTGGGGAGTAACTCGCGAGTTGCGTCTGCCGAGATGAACCGGACCATGAAGATCCCTTGGCCCAATAGGACCGTCTCCATGATCTGCGCTGTGCCGATGCGCAACGTGGAGTGAAGCCAGTCCCGAAGCTGGGCCCTGGCTAGGGAATCTCCTACTACTTGACCATAAATCGTTGTTTCCATTAGCTCTAGCTCCTTAGCTCGGACGACTAAGAGCTGCTCCTCAGAGAGGACTACGTGCAAGGTGTTTGACTGGGGGGCACTCGCTGAGTTCGCCGGCGTCTGACCATAGGTTTCCATTGCGCGTCCCTGCTTGGAACCTACCTATCATGCTGCTGTGCTTGGGGGGGAGAGAGAGAGAGAGAGAGAGAGAGAGAGAGAGAGAGAGAGAGAGAGAGAGAGAGAGAGAGAGAGAGAGAGGGAGGGAAGTTACTGCTTTCAAAACAGGTGGTGTGTCTGCTAGGCCGGGCCTCAAGGCGGAATAGGCCCGGGGGGGGGGGGGGGGGTGTGTGTTTTTCCAAACAAGGGTGAGCAGGTGGCGTGACCAGGCAGGCGGGGGTGGAGGCGTCGAGCAGGGGCGAGGCGGCGTTGTGAGAGGCCGAGTAGGGGTGGGGCGTCGAGCAGGGGGCAAGGCGGCGCTATGCAGGGTGTTGAGCAGGGGCAAGACGTCGAACAGGGGCTGGCTGGGCGGGGCGTTGAAACGACGGCGGGGCGGCACTGTGCAAGGGGGAGGCGGATGGGGGGATAGGCATCGAACAGGGGCGGGGCGTCGAAACAGGGCGGGGGGGCACTGTGCAGGGCAGATGCAGACAGGGAGAGAGGGGTCGATCAGAGGCAGAGGCGGATGGGGGAGTAGCGGGACAGAGGCGGGGGCGTTAGCGCGATAGCAAGGGGTTGGAGCGTAGCAAACGTGATGGGTAGCGAGCTTTCGCCCTTAGAAGGTGTCTCCCTTGGATATTAGATTGTTTGCTTGACTGAAAAGCAATGTTAACATCAATGTCAACATAAAAATTAACTACAACATTAACACAAACGCCTCTATGCACCAAATGACTCTTTGTCAAGACAGGATTTGTGGGACTAGGTTGCAACTTGCTTGTCTCTAGGTAGACCACGAGTATTGATGGGAGATTTCAATGTGTTCATCATTGATAGTCTACTTGTGAGCACTCAATGATGGATGCACCTGAGAACCGTACGTGGTATGGTTTTGAAATGTTTGTTTTGAAGCAAGACATTTGGTCTTGGTTCTTCTCATTGGCTTGAGCTAATCAAGTGTACCACCTTATGATTAAGGACCACCATTGGGGTCGTTAGGGTCAATATTGTGTGGGGATTGCATAAATCTTGGGATTGGTGGAAACTGACTATCATGGAGTCTTCCTTTTGCGTGCCATAGTTAGCTCTTGCCGGAGCCCTTGCAAAATGCTTTTTTTCCAATGGCTCCTGTTTTTTTTGCCTCACCAATGAGAAATCTTCTCGCCCATTTTCTTTCGTGCCTTTTGGCATGGAAAATCATGTCCCTATTGTCTGCTATTTGGAGGGCTGTGGTTGGCTCGTCATTGTGCCCCTCTGATGATCGATTCTTTGCTCAGTCCAATTACCCTACTTTAGCACAACCACATATGAAGATTCTCTTTCCATTTCTCCATTTTTGGGGCTGTTGGGACAATTGGACAACTCTGAATGCTTCTGTTTTTGATTCGGCGTCTGGGTGCAAACACACCTTGCTAAGTTGAAAGGTCTCCTATATTGGCAGCTAGATCTTATTCACCACACTGATCTCCTTTCCGAGGCGGACTCGGTCCTTTGGCATATATCAATCTTTGTTGCTTCTTTGTTGTGACTTTTGTACTCTTTTAGTCATCTGACCTTGTGTAAAAGAGAGCTAAATTTATGCACGATGACCTAGAGCCAACCTGTGTCTTGTAATCTTATACTTTTTCATGATTATGACAATTACCTATTATGTGTGAGAGAGAGAGAGAGAGAGAGAGCTTGCTTTTAGGAGAAGAAAGGATTTGGTTTGCGTGACCTGCCTGCCATGGAGAAAATGTTCGGGCCTGCTTACGGGGGGGACCCTGGCGTCCCCCACGCCGACAAGGAGGGCTTCTCCAACATCTTCTGGGGCTCTGTCGCCTTCTCTATCTACTCCATGGCAAACCCCTACTACTGGGAGCAAGCCTGCAACCATTTCAATTGGCATGCCCTAGCTATGATCTGTGCGAACCACCGGTTCAAGAAGGCTCTAAAGGCGAAAAAGCCCTACGAGCCCCTGTGGAACGAAGCTATGCCAAAGAGAGTGAGAGATGCTTACTACCAAAATTGGCCTGATTATTTCCCATGATACTGGCTAGTTCTTTGGTGATCGTCCAGTCTAGAAGTTGTCTAGGTTTTGTAAGCCTAGGTTGAACAACTTAATACTGAAAATCTGAACTGTCTACAGTTGTTTTTTGTAGTTTTTGTGCTTATTGTAGGTTTGAGGAGGTTGGGTTTCATGTGTTCACCTGTTTTGTCTTGCCAGCAGTTTGGCTGCTAGTTAATGTGATGAAAGTTGGACTTCATTACGATGTTGGATGCTTCCATTTTTTGAATAGAATAAAAATGCTTATTAGACTAAAAAGAGAGAGCTTGCTTTGACATGCCATTTGCAGAGTCCTTTGGGCATCTAAAGAATTTGATCAAAAGACCCAAAGTCTTGAGCCTTGGTATGGAACACCTTTCACGGTGGAGAAGATTGAGGAAAAGCTTGTAAAGGTAGGATCTTTTCAGTTGTTAAGGTGTTCTCATGTCATTGCTGCCTCTGTGTTTTGTTAATGGAGTATTTTAAATTGCATTCTAAATGGAGAGCTTTAACTTAGAATGAAATTTGATCGTTTCCGTGCTTTTTCATGTGTAGGAATGGACAAGTGGAACTAGTGATGCAAGATTGCATTTGCCCTTACCAAATCCATTTCTCCCAAGTGACTTTGCTATTAAGTCTTCTGCTGAGAAGGTAACTTGGATAAGATGGCCCCCTTGTGGGCGGAAAAGGGTCCTATCATGTGAAATGCCATGGCGAATGCTATATATTTCTATGCTAAACTGTTGAACTCGTGATCTAGGCAGATCATCCATCTTTATTGAGAAAGTCTGACATGTCAAAGCTATGGTATAAACTGGACTCTAATTTCCAAACTCCAAAGGCATGCATCAAAGTCGATTTCCATTCTCCTGGATCAAATGGCTCCCCTGAAGCTGTTATTTTGTCGACTATATACTTGAAGCTATTGGTTGATTGTCTGAATGAATATGGTGAGTGTTATATTTCAATTTGATCAAGAATTTGCTAATAGAATTCTACTTTCCAGTTGTTTTGTATGGTGATTTTATGGTTCTCTGCCACTTGCAGCTTATTATGCAGAAGTTGCTGGGCTTAAGTATGGTATTCATCAGATAAAATCTGGTTTTCAGGTACTAGCGTCCTTCCTGTGTTTAGGAAATAATAAAATTTGGCTCCTCGACTCTTTGATTAATCAATCTTTGCAACTGTCATTAAAAAATTCTAAAGTGACAGCCTCATCTCTACAGCTTCAAGAGTGATAGCACTTGAGGTTTTAGAACTTGGGATTGCTGTTTCATGTATGCAAAGAATGCTTGCAGTGGAAGTGGATTTGTAGATGGGTAACATACACTTTTCATAACCCATCACTTTGTGATTACCTGCATCGGAGCCTAAGATTGGAAAGTAACGAGATTGGACCAGGGAAGAGATCTGACTCAGATGAGACAGACTCAAAATTAGCTCAGTGGGCTTCCTGTCATTCTCTCTGTTTTTTTAAACCCACTCTGTGAGTCTAGTGAAACACTATTTTCTGCCAGCTCTCGTTAATCTGAAATCAGGTTTAAATGAATGCAACCATCTTAACTCCAAGACAGGCATGTAAAAGGATGACCTTTGTAACTCTCTTGCAAACAGATGAGAACTTCATAAAAGTTGTGGAAAAAATACTGCTGAATTTGAGTTGTATGCTCGGCCAAAACAGCTACTCAATGTAGGTAGTCGGAGTCCTGAAAAAACTACTTGTTTTACCATTACCTGGATTTAATTGTGATAGGTGTTGCTTTCAAGCAAATCTTTCAAGGTTGATGTTCAGTTGAAATGTGGATGATCTCACAGATTGACATTTACAGGCTAGATTCACACACACAGCTCTGAGAGAGCAGAAAGGTCATATCTGTTTGGACCACATAGTAATGCGTGTATCAACAATCATGATTGGCACACTAACTCAAATCAAAATTTTTGTATGTCAATACTCAAGTAGCAAGCTCCCTGAGATATATCTATAAGAGTAGCAAACAGTCAGCAAGTTCTTTTCTTTTACTCAAGTGATTCTTTGAGATTTTCACCTGTAAGTGATGCAGGTTTTATGAAATAAATGAGTGTCATGATCTCGTTTTTAAGTAATAAATTCTTTTGTGGGAGGTTACATCTTCACAGCTTGAAGGCTCTATTCATGTTACCAAATGTCATTTAAAAAACTGTTTGCAATTGGTCTTTAGCTTGTTATATTTTGATTTTTGTGGTTGGGAAGAGGAGTTGGTGATAAATTCCTGTTTTGCCAATTAAGGGCTATAAACAGAAAGAGTGGTTATGTCGAATGCAGGATCCTTTCTCTGCTAGTGGGCTTCCTTTGTTTATTAACTTTGCATTTGAATGATGCTTACTGTTTAGCCAAGAGTGAGTTTTAGCATTTGCTAAAAATGTGATGGTGCAAATGATTGCTTTTCTATTTGATTAGGTATCGATATTTGGATACAACCACAAAATAGTGATTCTTTTAGAAAAGATAATTGAGAAGATGGTGGATTTGGAAGTTAAAGAAGACCGTTTTTTAATCATAAAGGTAAGCACACCTCTTTCTGTATGATCTCTGACATTTTGTAATGCAGTTATAGGTCTCAAGTTTGCAAGGATGAGCTCTCCAAGTATTTGGACACCAATCTGAAAGTCAATATATTCCTTTTATTTCCAGAGAAAACAGAGAGCTATTAGTAACCACCTTTGGAATAATGAAAATCAATATCTAGTATTAAAGTTGATATAATTTTTACTGCTAACCAAGCCATGTTTGAAATACGAGGCTTTGGTGGGAGATGCTACTTGGGAGGAATAGCTTTGCTATGTCCCCTCTTGTTGCATACACTCCTCTTAGATGTGCTAGTCTGTCATCTTGCATATAAGGGGTAAGACCTGTGTTGCCTGCAATCTCCAACAGGTCTGGTTGCTTCAGAGCTGAGGGCTCCCAAAGAGACGTAAGGCCTGGGTCCTATCGGTTAGTAGGCTCCAGGATGAGATGCTGCCTTTGGCTCTCTTGTCCAGTTGGGGATGAGCTTGAAAGAGGGCTGTGTGAGTGCTTGCTAACCTCTGATAATAGGTGATGAGAAATGGAGGCTTGCAGCCTTTAGCTCAGTGGATATCCAGATATTGTTAGGCTTAAGCCAAAATACACACAAAAGATCCCCTGAAAGCCCATCTTGACTGTAAAACGTAAAAGATATACAACAGGAACCAGATACAACAAGGGAGAGCTTATAATGGCCTCAAGAAAGGTCCATTTGCAGGAGAAATTTCTCTACCTGAGCTGCGAGTTGCTTCTCCATTTCAATTTCAATCCCACCAAGGCTGTTTCCCTAAGTATCCATTAGAACTCATGAGTTTGCTTCTAGACTTGGCATGATTGCACTCGTATGCCATACAGACAGGTCCATCCTGTACAGTTCATACTGTATCATACCATATGGGTTTGTACTTAGAAAAGCAAGTTCTGCTGACAGAAACCCAACCCCCCACCACCAAAACACACACATACACACACACACACACACACACAGTAGTTGGGGCACATGTCACCAGTTTTTGACCTTTCTTGATAGTTTTGTGGCTGTTTTCTTAATAGTTTTAACTTTTTCATCCTCTATATTTGATGATAATGGTAAGCTCATTAGTGAGGATAAGCTTGACAATATCTCATCATCCGCCTCCAATGAGTCATCTTCAGACTCTCTTGCAAGAGTACATTGATGTGGATGACATTGATGATTGATGATGATGATGGTAATCTCATCAGTGAGGATGACTTGAGACTCTCATCATCCATCTCATCAGAGTCATCTTCAGACTCTCTTGATGAGCACTCTGATGTAGATGACAATGATGATGTTGATGATAGTGATAGCTCATCCTAGGCCTCATTTTGCGTCTAGCATACACTCCTCTTTTTTGTGCGATCATTGATGTATGATTTATCCATTCCCATCCATCTACTTGTTAAGTTGTAGCACAGGTTGTGCATGTGGCATATGCCATAAACGTTTTGGCTTGTTAACATCATGTGTTCATCCTATACACTCTAATGGCCTTGCTATTTTGGCTTTAAACATGTGTCCTAACATCTGTAGTCCAAAATAATCAAGTTAATGTTTTTTGGTACTAATATTGTATTGTACCTTATAAATCTTATGATAACATTTAGTACCATATTTTGTTGTACTTTTTTTTTCAAGTAAAATGTGGTTGATTATATTACTCCAAAAAACTGACTACAATGGAGTACTCATGCTCAACAGACAAGCTAGAGCTGATGAAAGTCACAAATACATAATGTATACAAGCCTCTCAAGGCGATTTGGGGGGATGGGCGCAAGAAGCCATGGAGGGGGGGTGTATCGCCATTTGGGGCTGCTTGCCTGCATCACGAAAAACAGGTCCTGTCTGCCCCAAGTGTGCATGAAATGACATCAAAGCTCCTGACGAGCCCTGGACTCGCCTGGCACCTGATCCCATCGGCTGTGGAGGGAGTGGATTGTGGAGGTCCAGAGCTCTGCTAAGGTCGCCTATACTGAAAGTCTCTCTCCGCCGAAAGCCTCCTGACACCGTTCCTTCCAGGGGTATCCCATCCAGTAAGACTCCCTATGATCTCCCATACCTCAGAGCAGTTTGCTATGGGCTCTAGTACTTGGCAGATGGGTAGAGCCTCCAAACCGACCACTGCGACCCTGCCGCCTCGATAATGAATATTGTGTCCTGCATTTTGGCCTCATAGAGAAGGTGACCGCCCTGGCTAACTGCCTGCCAGTAGAAAGCCCCCCATGAGATGCATCCAAGGCTGGGTGGTATACGGCAAAGGATGCGGCATACTCCTCTCCATACGAGTTGCGCCGCCTCACATGACCAAAGGCAGTGCTTTGGGGTCCATTGGAAAGGTAGGTCCGTTGGAAAGGCTCCGTGATGCTATGCTCCGCCCAATGCCTGCTACGTGATGGCGCCCACTCCATATTCTCCTGCATCAGTACGTGTTTGCCAATCCTGGGAGTGTACTCTAGGAACCTTGGTGGCTTCTTGGCGACTACAATGGCCGGCTATAGCCACTCTCTCGGATCCCACTCCACCTCCTCAAGTGGCCTGTCCTTCAAGATCCAGAGGCACCACTCCCTGAGCTCGTGCCAAAAGACAAAAGGGTCCAGCCGCCATGTCTTCCCTTGAAGGCCAATCACCTGGATCCTCTTCCATGAAAGGACAACTATTCTCTCATCCTGGTGCCCTCTGTCAAGAGCCAAACGCCCCCCTCTTGTACAGTGAAGAAAACCCCAGGTGAAGTGCTGCCCACTCTATCTGCCACCTGTGGGGGGATGCCTGTTGATGAAAACCTAGTGGCCCATCTCTCTCCGGGCTCTATGGGCTCTCGTATCGGGGGAGCAAGGCACTCCTGAGGTAGTGCTGCATCTATCTCCCTTCTCCTCAACTCCACTCCCCTCTGGCAGCCTGATACTCATTGCAGCACCTCCTCATCCACCATCCCGTACACCTTCCGCCATGTCCTGATGGTATGAGCCTGGCTAGCCTCCCAACCATCCCACTGGATGTGGGGGCGCTCGCCAATCTGTGCCCCTTCCCAACCTCTGACCTGGGGGTTCCAAATCACCGACTGTTGGTCTATCTCCTCCTGGCAGCTTGGGGGGTTTTGGATTAGGGCCTTGCAGAGGCCCTTCCACACGCGAATCAAGCTATGTAGGAAAGGTGATTTGGGGGGGGGGTATCTAGGCTGACGTGAAGATCCATCTCAGGGATGGCGTCCACTAACTGCCAAGCATTCGTCTACAATCTTGAAGACCCTCTTGCAATAGGACCTTCCAGGTATGCCCTCCTGGTGTGAGGCCGCAGACAACCAGCTTGCCCAAGAGGGCCATACTTTGATACTCTGGGTCTATGAGAAAACCAAGAGGACCACCAAGGCTCGGTCGACTACTTAGAGGCGAGCCGTGCTCTAGTAGGTCAGCTTCCTCCAAATAGAATCGAAAGTGGAAGAAATTGCTTGGCGGAGTGATGTCGAGCCCCACCTGGAACTCTAGGTAGGAGGCGATTTGCCCCCTGCTCACGCATCTAAATCCCAGGTGAACGCCCCACTCCGTGCTAGAGTCTGGGTCTATGAGAAAACCAACCAACTTTCGCCAGTCGATGTTCGCTCCCACTAAAGAACAGAACACCTCAAGAGCTAGCCTCACTCTCTCCAGTATCAACTCATCGTCCTCTATGTAGAGTGCTGTATCATTTGCATACTCCGAGTCTAACAACTCGGTCTTCTCTCTCACCGGAAGTCGAAGGCTGCGTAATCTGCTCACACGTGACCTGAGGAAGTGAGACATCGTCTCTGCAAAGAGTAGGAGCAGGTATGGGGCCAGGGGGTTGCTCTCCTGGACTGATCTCTCCAGTCAAAACTCCTCCCCTCGCCTACCATCTATGAGAACCCTGCTAGTAGCCGATCTGTAAAGTGTTGAGTCCCCGCAAATCCAAGTCTAGGGGAAACCCAACCTCACCATGGTGCCCTTTAGGAAATCCCAATCTACCTTTTTATAAGCTTTCTCAAAATCCAAGAGAAGTACGGCCAGTCTATGCCCAGTGTGCGGAGCCCACTCTATCGCCTCAAAGAAGGTGAATACATTGTCTAGGATGCTCCTATCCTGGACAAAGCTTGTTTGTGTGTCATGGATGATGTCTGGAAGCATGGGGCGTAGTCTCCTACCAATCATCTTTGCTAGTGCCTTATAGGCATTGACAATAAGGTGATCGGTCTCCACTGGAAAAGCTCCAACCGGTCTCTCCCTTTAGGGAGAAGATTGATAAGGCCTGCTAAAAGACTCCCTCGCATATGTCCTAAAGTGAAAATCTCTTGGAAGGCCATCAGTAGGGGATCCTTCACCACTTCCCTATAGGTAGTAAAGAAGGCCTTAGAGAGGCCATCCTCTCCCGGGCATTTGTTCCCATCCTGTGTATGGAAAGCCTCCTCTAGTTCCTTCCCTGTGAAGTGGGCTAGGAGGGAGCATCCTATCTCCTCTCTGACGAGGGACAGGATGTGATCCCAGACTTGCTATCTACATTGTTGTTTTCTAGTTGAGGCTGTCTTCTACTGGAAAGGGCATCTATAGTAGTCAGTGGCAATCTCCATCACCTCGTTTGGGCTAGAATGAGTCCTCCCATACTGATCTCAAAGGCTGCGTATCTGCTCTCCTGAGGTGTGAGGCTGATGCACCTGGAAAAATTCCCTGCACATTGTGTCCCTCTTCCGCGCCTAGAAAGCTACTAAGGTGCGGAAAGAGAACTTCGAGCGCCTATCCTCTAGGCCAACAATGGCTGCTCGCATGCGCACCTCCTGTGCGTGGAGGGTGAGATCCCCTGGTGCCTCCTATAATAATCTCTGCGTGGCTGGAAGGTCCTGCCAAAGTACTCTCTTCTTCTCCCAGCTTTGCTACCTGGCCTGTATGGTTGCCTCTAGGCAGATACTACTCGACTTGGCTAGGACCTTTGCAACCTCCTTTGCGATCCGGTCTCTCCTGCCCCACCCTATTCCAAATCTGCTCCATCTGTCTCGTCACCTCCTCCCTCCTATAGACCGAGTCAGGGATTCGATAGGATCGTGTGTCTAGGGTAGATGTTGGGGGATCAAGTGTCAAGAGAACTGGGCAATGATCAGACAACGTGGTGCCCGCCAACTGCCCAATCTGGCCTCCACAAGAGCCTCCCCACTCTCCCACATAAAACTTGTCCAACTGCTCCAACAGGACTCCACCTAGCTGCCTGTATCCCCATGAGAAGTCCAACAACCTCTCCCTCCTGTGGAAGGAAGGGTCTCTCTAGTTATCACATGCTCCTATTGCCAGTAGAAATATCTCCCATGCCTCCTGCTCCTCCCTAGCTATGCCTTGGTAGATGTGGGGGACTGTGGTCCTGTCGGGTGGGGCGGGCGGCTGGGGGGGGGGCCTATGCTGAGGGGGCGTCGTTCACCCTCCTACTCCCTGTTGTCGAGGCTGCGTCTAAGGAGTTGGTTGCGGCCCCCCTTGCCGTCTCCGTCTTTGGACCCATGTGGAGCCGTCAACGTCCACCTGTGGGCTTGTCTGCGGAGTCGCCTTGGCTCTGAAACGCGTACAATTTGCTGCCTGATGATGCCTAAAGTCATTGCATCACAGGCACTGCCGTGGTTGCCCAATCACAATGCTCACAATGCCCTGCCGCAAAAGGAGTGACCTACTGCCTCAATCTCCAGGAATTTTGGTATACTCTTTGTGACTTTTACGGCCACTCGTACCTTTGGGACTCATGCAGTTGTCACTGCAACATGAAGGAGGCAAGAAGAACTATGCCGAAGAGCTATCCAAAGTCCTCCACTAACTCGCGGTACTCTACTACCAATCCGGGGAAAAGTAAGTGACTGGATGTTTGAGAAATCTGTTATGGAGCGCAAATGTCTCCACTGTGAAGCCGCTATACCAGCGAACCATGTAAATGACCCACTTTGTGGAGCTGTATCCGTAGAGGTGAGTCGAACCATGAAGATCCCTTGGCCCATCAGGACTGCCTCCGCCAATGTGCACTGTGCCAATGTGCAAAGGCGACGGGCAGGGGGCAGGCGTGAGGGAACAGTCGGGCGGCAGGGGTGGCAGGTGACATGATGGGCAGCGAGTTATCTCTCCATATTTTTTTGTATTGTATGGTATCGTACCTCTTGTACCTACAACTACAAGACTTGGACAGGTAAGGGGCTTCACTTCAAGATGAGAAGACTTGTGCAAGTTAGTGAAAGCCTGAAAAGATAAACAAAGGAATTATATGGCTGTTACAAATATGTTGAGAAAATAGATATCTAGAATATTTCCAGGGTTAAGTGCTATCCAAATGCCTCTGATTCCAACCTCAACACTTGGTCAAGAAGTTGCTGATAGCCTCAGCATGAAGGCAAAAAGAGGAGCAAATAAATATCCTTGGTTTATCATCCAAAGATGATCAGTCCCTCTACATTCATTGTGTGAAGATTTGATGTATCATGCAAAATCCCATTCTCTTTCCATGGTGCTATTGTGAAAAGTCCAATTGACCTTGCTCCAAGATTTTGTCAAAGTCAGAAGCAGCCTAAAAGTTTTCTGTGTATTTGCCATGCCAAAGCTCTCAAATCTAAGAATTTAATCATATACTCCTTTGTTGGATTAGTCAAAACCAAAACTCGGACCTATTTGATCTGAAGTCTATTCTTAGCAAGGTGATGGGTCTCCATGGCCTAGTTTTAATCTGTCCTCGTGTTTAGGGACGAGATGAATCAAGCCATGTGTCAGGCTTTTTGGCATCCTGCCAGCATCCATTCTTGTAAAATGTCTTTAAATCTTTGAAGAAGGCAGTGGAGATACCATCTTTGCTCAAACCCTTTTGGACCCATTAACAAGCAGACTGTCTACTTTTTGTCCAATCTGCAGAGTCCTTGGCTAGGGTTTGTTCAGTGATTGGTCCAAGGCAAGTGGGTTGGTGTATAGTTGGTTGAGAAAATGGAGGACCTTCTACATCTGAGTTTCTCATGGTTTACATAGTATTATTTGTATCTCAGCTTAACTGAGTTGTTTGTCTAGCAGTCGTTCTGGGGATAGGTTAATGGTCATGGGTCCCTGGATTTCAGCAAATATTTGAAGAGCGAACATGATGCTGGTGCTAGTGCCTTACTTGATGGTATTGTCTCAACTTGGCTACGAATCTGGAGAACACTCTAAATTTAGTTGTGGCCTCCTCCATCCAAATAGCTCACAATTAGGTGGAAGTCCTTAGCTGTGTGCACATGATCTCAAGCTCTTTCAGATACTGGGTTTTTTGTTCTGGTTCACTATGGCCTCTCTTTGTACAACTGCTAGTACTTTGTAGGCTATTTTGTCCTTTTGTGCAGAATTTTTGACATCAGTCCTTTCTGCTAGTGAGAGCCCTTATGGCCTTCTTTATACTATGCTACATAGCACAAGTTGGTTTTGTGGATATTTTCCTCTATACAAGCAACTTTTGCATCAAGTATAGTTCAATGGCCATGCCTGGAAACAATGATGTATTTCGAATGTTGGTTGTTGAGGATAAGTTGGATGGAACCATTTGTTGTGGACTTATATAACGCATTGTGTATTGGTTGCAAAGGGGCTTTGCAACATTGTGCATGGAATTGAAAGCTGTCCTAGTGGTGTCTCAAAAGTTGTGAGTGCAATAGAAGCAACAAAAATAGGTGATGTTAAGGATGTTGCAGGTGTAGGTTTTGCTGTAGTTGATTCTAGAGTGCCAGCACCATGTAATCCTGAGCAGATTCGTTGGGATGGTAGAGATACGAAGGCTTATGCTTTCATTGCTTTGTTTGTTAAATGAACCATGATTCCACACATTGAATCATGTAAGATAGCTAAGGATGCTTGGGATACTCTTGCATGTTTGTATCACGGAAGAGATGAGGCTTGTGTTGATTACTTGCGTCAATAGTTAGAAAGTGAACATATGGATGGTGTCTCCATGGACAATTTTTTGACAAAGATCAAAGATCTTAAGGAGTAGTTGATTGTTGTAGGTGAGATTTTGCTAGATAGTTCACTTGTGGAGATTGTTCTCAATGGCCTTTTTGATGCTTACAAGGTTTTGCATCTACTCTTCGTTTGGTGATAAAATGCAATGTGAATGTATTGTCTGTGTTTTTTATTCTCATGGTTTTGTGCAAAAGGGATAAGAAAACAAAGTGTTCTGAAGGGGCAAGAAAACAAAGTGTGTAGATCGAAAAAGACTGTATGTTTTGAAGCAAGCACCTTGGGCTTTGTATAAGAAGATATATGTATACTCTATTGCATACGGTTTCGAGAATAGTCCCATTGAGAGCACATTATATGTTAGAGATAAGGGTGATGCACCTTTGATGATTATGGTTTATGTTCATGACATGCTGTTCATTGGTCCTAATGAGACATATAATACTAAATTTAAGGCCGAGTTGAATAAAGCTTTTGACATGTTGGATTCGGATCAATTGCATCATTATTTGGGCATTCACTATAAGCAATTTGATATGGAGATATGTTTGAAATTTAGCCTTCATGATGTCAGAGATAGTTTGATGTCTTCCTCTATCAATAGGTTGTTGGATGCTTGATTTATGTATGCATTATGAGGTCAAACATTTAGTTTGCAATCTTCACAAATGAGTAGGTTTATGCATAGCCCAAACACTAAGCATTGGCAAGTAGTGAAGGGATCTTTGGCTACTTGAGGGGTACTGAGAACCTCTTGTGTACCCACAAGTGGTTTTTGTTTCATGCTTTGCAGCTGATGCATATCATGGTTGAGTAAGTAGCAAACTGATGTGGCCACTTCTAGTTGTGAAGGTCAATATAGGGTTAGCTTTCACAAGTACAATTGAGTGTATTTGGCTTAGATACCTCTTGGTTGATTTGGGGGTTGGACTGTCATTTGCCACCACCATCCCACTAATAGTTAAAGCCCATTGGTAGCTACATGGAATCTACTGCTCCATGTACATACGAAGCACATTGAGGTGCATTATCATTATGTCAGGGAGACTCTTTGTAGGAAAGGTCAGCTTGGCCTATGTGCTAGTACATGACAACCTTACAGATCTTTTCACAAAGACTTTGTCTCGTGAGAAGTTAGAAGCTTTCCACAAAGCTTTGGGCTTACTTCCCTTTTTGAATTGATGTAGTCCACTGGGTTTAGCAGTTTCCTATACATGAGTGCCAACTCTCGTTCACTGCCTCACTCCCAAGAGGGAATTCGCTAATATGGTAGTGATTTGTGTGAATACACCTAGCACTGTCGGGGTACTTTTTTCCCTCTTTAGGAGGTGTTTTTTCTCAGCCTTGCATATATGCCTATTCACTTGCAGGGCATACATAGTCTTGTAAATCTTTTCTATTGATACCTCTCAATATATTTTGAGTTGTGCTTTCTTAAACTTCTCCTCCAAGTTGTATACTTGCATTCTTGCAATCCTAAATCCAACATTGTTGCTACTAAGAACCTCATTTAAATGTTTGACCCTGGTTATACAAATCTAAGCCTAGGTGTTGGGATTAAACTAGAGGTTTCTAGCAACATTCTCTAGCTCATTTGGATTCTAGGTGAAGAATGGGAGGTGATGTTTGAGAGGGCGCGTTGTTGGCTAAGCTCTAATCGTGCTCATCTGAATTCTCCTCCCCAGCCACGTCACAAGTTCTATCAATGAACCAATCCCTCCTCGCCCACTCTCTTGGATTCCATTGTAATCTGTGTAGAGATCTCCTCTAATAAGCCCAATATCTCTATCCATCTATCAGATATGTGGTTGGGTCTAGGGCAATGTGTTACTTCCTCTCGAAGTGAGCCACTACTTTGATCCTCTGTTTGGAGCATCCAATGAAAGCTGTGTGGCCAAGGTCCTCTCATTGGAGATGGCCATCCTCCTCAACCGTAAAAGCAAATGTCCTATCTCTGCTAGTCACAAAGATTGCTAGAAGAATGTCCCCTCTAGAGAAGAGACAGATCCACGTCTGAGAGGTACCTGTATCTCTCCACCAATCTGGTGCAACTCCCTCCATGGCCTCGATCATAACTCTAGCTCCCTTGAGACCTTGTCATCTCTATCTCTGAGCCTCCTGCAGTAACTTCTGGAATGCAAATCAATCTCCCATTGATACAACAGCCTATAAAGAGAATCTCCCCCATGATAGGTATGTCCTCTCTCCAAGAGTATAGTTGGAGTCTAATCTTAAAAAGTGATTGAAGAGAAAAGGCTGCCTTCGCTTCTCTTGAGCTATAGTGGGGGATAGCTAGTGGAGCCTTGGTAATACAGATCTCCATGATCTAATAATGGCAGTTGCAAATTTGACCTCAAAGCTCCTTCCCAAGTCCTTGATTGTGAGATCTTGAAAAATCGAGTGGATGTTGGATTGCCATGGTCCTCTGTGAGCAAGTGTCATAGCATGTAGCATCCCTATTAGGAGCTTCTTCCAAGGCTCCTCACCTAGAAGCAAACACCTAACAATGAGCTTAGCCAAGAAGGTTGTGCTTTGGCTTTTTGGATCTATGATCCCCAACCCGCCCCTGGATCTAGGCTATATGATGACATTCCAAGCAACCTTCACTTTGGCCGCGCTCTTGTCTCCTTTGGACCAAATGAAGTTCCTCGCAAGGCAGCTCACTTGGCCAATACATCACTTGGAGAATGCCAAGTAGGACGTGATGTACCACATAGTCGCAAGGACATGATTGGTGACCATTGCTCTCCTTGCTAGCGAGAGTCTTGCCAAGCTGCAATAAAGAAGCTTTTGTGTTAAGCTCAAGAGGAGAGGTGGCAAGATTAGCTGCTCTTTTGAGGTAATGTCAATCTCCACATGGCATCCAATTTATCTCACTATGGTCCCATAAGGAAATCCTCATACAGCTGGCTGCCTAGTGTTACATATTCAAAATCCATAGGCTTGTGCCAATTAATTAAGGCACTAGCTACTGTACAAAATATCTCCATGGTTGTTACAAAGGCTCTAAAGTTACTCTCATCCATAGTTGCACTCATACATCGTATGGTATTATGCGTACTATATAGTACGGTATGGTACATATCCGTACGGTTTCGTATGAAAAAAGGGGCCTTTCTTGGCCACCATGTCTGCCACGTCTCCCCATGTTCTACCTACACATTCCTCCTGCATGTGTCTTCCAGCATGGCACTTTTGGGGGGTGGGAAGCCTTGGATACTTCAGTCCACTCCCTTTTCCAGCTATGCACTCCTCCCCCAAACCCCCTTGGATTCCATCCAGCTAGCAGGTGTGTTTTGACTATTGACCTCTCTTTCATTGCTTGATCCTTTTCTCATCTACAAAAGGTGCTCCTCTTCTCCATGCTTCCACACCAATTTAGCAAGCATTTGCCATTCTCATCTACCTCTCTTGGAGCTTGAATTGATTTGTGATTCGTGAAGCTCTAGCCTCTCACTCTCTTCTCTTTTCCACACCCTATCAAGACTCAAGGCTCAAGGCTCAAGCCTCTCCCATCCTCTCTCTCTCACTCTTTCTTTTTCAACTTTACCCCCTCTCCCTCTCTTTCAAGTTTCAACTTTCAAGTTTCAGGAGTTAAGACTCAAGCATCTCACTCTCCCTCTCTCTCTCACTCTCCCCCGGGCCTCTCCATCTGTCACCGGCGCCATGACTCGTGAGAAGCACGAGGTCTTCAATTTGCACATGATCTATGTGGAGAGGGACACAAGGAATTCGAACTCCCACCATTGGACATGCAAGTATTGCGGGAAGCGCTATACAAGTGGTGCAACGTGGCTTCTCCAACATCTTTCCAAGATGGGGGGGCAAGTTGCTCCATGCAAGGAAATCCCTCGAAACATCGCGGATGAGATTCTGGCCAAGATGAGAGAGGGATCCACAAGAGGAGGAGGTGGTGTATTGGCACTAACTCATATGTCTACTAACGAGAAAACATTGAATGTGAGTGTATCTTCAACCAATACATGAGAGGTCTCCCATTGGTTGTGGGGGCTCCACATCCGCATCCGGCTTCGGCAAAAGACAAAGAGTGGAGGCTCATGCGGCATTGGAGAGACAATCCTGTCTCTCTCAAGCTCCCAGTCATGTGCATGGATCGATTGCCTTTCTTAGAGAAAGGCAATGACTTGCGGACATTGAAATTACACACACGGTGATTGAGTGTAATCTTGCATTCAATGTCCTAAAACAAGAGCAATGGAAGAACATGGTAAGAGCCATTGCCAATGTGAGTCCATGTGAATGATGGACTAGTGTCACATACGATGATACGAGGACGAAAAAGATTGATGAAGAGAAGAAGTGGATTGATAGAGCCCTTTATCCTATTCTGGCCGTATGGATAAAATATGGTTGCTCCATTCTCAGCGACGGATGAAGTAATCATAAGAAATGGTGCATCACCAACATACTCATCTCACGTATACTCGGCACTTACTTTTTGTGGGCCGTAGATACCAGCAAAAGGGGGAGAAAAACAATGGGCGCATTCATCTACAGCCACATTCTGCAAGCTATCATTGAGGTATACATTGCCTTTTAAATTTGTTTCACTTTCTTTCATTATAATTTATACATAACTGTCTATCTCCCCATTCTAATTTCTCTCTAATATCTATCTCAATTCTCTCTTTTCTCCCAATCCCCATCTCTCTTTATTCTTGAATCTTGACAGTTGAATCTTGAAAGGCTCAACTCTCTCTCTCTCTCTCTCTCTCTCTCTCTCTCTCTCTCTCTCTCTCTAACCTCCGTGTATTGTTACTTGTAATTTGTTGTTATAAGTGAGTGCCTCAAATGTGATACAAGTTGTTACCAACAATGCATTGAATTGTCGACGTTGTCACAACTCTATAGAAACAGAATTTGTATCCTTTTTCATTAATTTGTCTATATAATGATTTATTAAATTTGTTTCCTTTTCACTAATTAGATATAAAGAAAAGTGCATTGGAGCTGGCCACTGATGAGTGGTCATAGGTTATGGTGGACCCACGCGGTGGGTTAGAGAAAAGATAGTTCACACTTCCACCTACATGGCCCGATTGGGCACCTGTATGACCAGAACTCACGCATATCAGGGTTAGACTTGCACACAGAAAGGATTGATGCCTTGAAGTGTGGGTTAGATCCACGAGAACAGACAGTTACGGAAATCTATAGTGATCATGGATTGGCTTAATACAAACACTTTTTAATGTGAAGTGTTGATTTGGCGAACATTGATGGGTGGCTCTTGCTTGTTGTTGCCTCTTAAAAACACAACATTTCAAATGGCTCTTGCTTCCTTTGTACTACAATTGATGAGACCTCTCTTCATAAGTTTTTGACTTGCACGGCCACATGTCTGCATATGGTCTTTCTTGTCTGGAGTTTGGCATTTGATTGCTAGAGGCTCCATGCATCTGAAGGATCAGGTCATGGAAATCCCCAAATGGGCAAGATCCATGCAACCACGTGTATTGGTAGTCTCCCACTTTCTACTTTTTTGGGGTTGTTGGCATGATTGGAATACATGGAATGCCTTCATTTTTTACTCTGATTCCAGAGTGCAGTCATATCAGCTGGGTAAGAGGTCTACTTTAGTGGCAATTGAGCACCATTGAGTATGTTGGTCTTCTTACCAAGGATGGACTGGCTGCCTGGCACTCCATGATTCAATTTGTTGCACCAAATGTGTTATACATGAATATATTTTTATTGGCTTTAATAGGCTAGAACATTTCTAGAATATGCAGTGAACTTTCCAGATACATTCAGATAATTGTATTAAAATCTATATGGGTAGTTTCCAGAATTTAACCTGGGAAAATTCGAGAAGGTACTTTAGCTTTTACTGTTCACTATAGGCAGATGTGTATGTATATATGTGGGGGAATATTGATGATATAGTAATGGAGGAAGAGGGGAAGTAGATCATGAACATCTGATATTTCCATAGTTAAAGAACCACTAAATATTTATTTACTATGCCCAAACAATCAACGTGAAATGGCAAGCCACTGGAAGCAGACAAATAATTTGTATGATGGTACATACTTTATTTGCAATGCAGAAAATATTCTTCAGATATATTCTGTTTCTGGCTTAAATTAATTCTTCTATGCTCAACTTTCTAATGTTGTTTGCTTGAAGGGTCTGTTTGCTTAAAGGAAAAGTTCTTTCTTGTGCATTGCAATTTGAACAATAGTCTGTTACAATCTTTGATGTGTGCTTCTGCATTCAGGAAAAGGTCTTGAAAGATTACCTGAATTTTCGCTTTCGGCAACCCTATCAACAGGCGCTTTATTACTGCTCATTACTTCTGGAACACATGACCTGGGATTTTAATGCGTACCTACAAGTTATTCCAACTCTTCAGGCTACAGATCTCACTGCCTTCATTCCACATATGTTGTCACGTATCTTTTTTGAATGTTATGTTGCAGGTATATGACCTCTGAATCCTGGTGCTGGCCATATTATCATCCTCTTCTCACTCAAGGAACCAATTTCTAACCTACTTGTTCTCTCTTCTAGGAAATATGACAGAAAAGGAAGCTGAAAATCTGAATTTAATGATTGAGAAGTCCTTTTCTGAAGGCCATTATTTCAAGAGCAAACCAATATTTGATGCTCAGTATCCTGAAAGACGAGTTGTTAAACTTGACCAGGAAGCAAACTTCTACTATCCCATTGCTGGTTTGAACATGCTCGATGCTAATTCTGCGATCGAGTTCTACCTGCAGGTAGGAAAAATGTTTAGCACTCCTTGGAAAACAGAATCTCTCTCTCTCTCTCTCTCTCTCTCTTTTTTTTCGTAAAAGGTAATTGTATTAATTACAAAAAAAAAGGTACAAGATTACAGGATTACATGATTACAAGAGACACGAGGGCCCTAGGCCAACGTGTGGGAAATCCCCGTACTAATGCACGAAAAAGGTTACACCAATCATGGCAACGACCCAGAGGCAATTGCCATATGCCAGGGAAGCAAATCCTCCCGAGGGAGCAAGTCGGAGTGCCGGATGAGATCTATCTGCCAATGCAAGAGCCCTTTAAGCCTGGCAATATGTCTCGGTACATTAGAGGCCGAGTCAAAGAGAAAAGCATTGCGCGTGGTCCAAATGTGCCAGCATCCCCAATATCTGAAAAAGTGAGATAAGATCTTCATATGTAACTGTGGCGGTGTGGGGTACTTTGGGTGCACAAAAACCCAATCGAAAGGAGTTAGTGAGGACCCCACCACTGCGCGCCAAATTTGTGACAAGAGTGACCAGATATTCTTGGCGATCGGGCAAGAAAGAAATCGATGTCGGGCCGATTCCACAGTAGTGGTACAGAAGAAACAATTGCCATTCGAGATTCTACGCTTGGAAAGGGCCGAGGCAAGAGGAAGACCACCAATCATTACCCGCCAAAGAAAGACCTTGCATTTGAAAGGTGCCCTATTCAGCCAGCCCTCCATCACCGTTGCCTGCCACCATGACTGCGATTTCCGCAGTCCCAAACAGTATTAGCTTTCACACCCAGCCATTGGTGATCTTGAATGAGAAGATGATACACCTGATTAGTAGAGGCCTTTTCCAGACTCAACCGGCCTGCAAGGTCCCAGTCCTACCAAGGACAATCCACAGCCAGGGACGGAAAGGGTTGCCTACCCCGAAGCTCCGACAAAAGCTGTTGCCATAAACCACGGTATCCACGCGGGATCTTGAAAAGTCTCCTAGCAGTCCGAAACGATGCGAGGACATTGCGAGTGGCAAGGGTAGCATCCGCAATTGAAGTCACACCTAAACGGGCCATGCGGTTAAATCTCGGTCTGAGCTGATGTTTGTCTTCCCATGAAAGTAATCTCGATACTGCCAACAATTCCAGCTGAAAGGAGTTAGTCTGCAAGCGGTCCCCCACTGGATGCCAACGGGCCTTTTGGAGTACTACTTTCCAAGAGCCGACCAAGTGCAGTAACAGAGAGGAAGAGGGACTGGAAAATCGAGAGTCAGCATTAAGGACATGCCACCGGAAGGCTCGAAATCGTGTATTACCATGGCGTAGCCCGCTGTCCTCAAGAAAATAACGGGCTATAATGGTCCACCGGTGATGATCCATACACATGGCACGAAAAAGAGACCAACGAAGAGCCAGCATATGAGTTTCTGCATCCAAAATAGCTCCACTACCCATGCGTTTAGGGGTACATGTATGTGACCATGAAATCCACGAAATACCTGCCTGCAGTGAATCCTTCTCCCATAGCATGAAACGAATGGGATGAGTGAGAGCCTTCAAAGTAGTAGGCGTCCACGGCAGCAATGGCAGGAAATACGTTAGCATTGGTAGCATAATTGTCTGAGCCACTTTGAGGCGGACATGGAATGGCCACGCTTGCAACTTCCAATACATAAACTTCGCCGCCAGTTTTTGTGAAATCCACTCCAGTAGTTCCTTTGGCCGTACATCCACCCCCAATGGGTATCCAAGTTGCCTGACAATGGAGCCACGGGAAATCACCTGGCCCTGCCAGCCTAATGACTATAAATCAGGCTCCGTGCAACTAAGTATGGCTAATTTAAAGGCATTGATGCGAAGACCAGAGGCTTGACCAAAGAGCGTCCAAACATCTAATGCCTTTCGAATGTTGTCCCTGTCCGCCCGCAAAATCATAAAGGTGTCATCAGCCAAAGATTGGCTAATGAAGTGTTGCCCCAAAGGAAGAGACAATCCTGTCAGCTGAGCAGAAGCCGTCATTGAGGATAACATTGAAAGGACCGGATGAGTCGCCAGGGCAAAGAAGAGAGGACTCAAAGGGCAACCCTGTCTGACCGAGCGTGCAAGGACAAATGGCTCTGTAACCCCACCATTGAGCATAACTCTTGAAGAAGCCGCAGCACTAATGGTGTAGATCAATCGGGACATCCGAGTACCAAAACCCATAGCAAACATGAGATCTGCAATGAAAGACCAGTCCACATAGTCAAAAGCCTTTTCCAAGTCCAATTGAATCAATATCACTTCCTGACTGGAGTGCCGCGCATAGTCAATAGCCATTTGCACATTTAAGATATTATGCAGAATGTTGCGGCCCTTAATGAAACCATATTGGAGAGGATGCACAATAGCTGGAAGGTGCTTGTGAAGCCGATTAGCCAGCACTTTGGAGAAGATTTTATACATCGAGCCCATCAAAGAAATTGGTCTCCAGTGTTGCAGCATTGATGGCGAAGGGACCTTTGGAATCAGTTTGATAAGGCCTTCTTTCCATGAGGAAGGCATGACCCCTGTTTCCCAAACCTGCTGAAACATAACCGCCAATGGCTTCACCAGCTGTGTGGCCGAGTTCTCAAAGAATTCATTAGTGAGACCATCCCAACCAGGACTTTTATCCTTAGGCAGGTGTAACAAAACATCCATAACCTCCTCCTCGCAAATATCCGCCTCCAACGTGGCTTGCATATCAAGTGGAACCTGTTGGCGGACTAGATGATAGAAGACCGAGCGGGCATGCGTAACCTAGCTAGAAGGCGAGGGAGAAAAACCAAGAAGTTCCATAAAATAATTTCTGCACATATTGACAATGGTCTGCGGATCAGTGACCATGCGACCTTCCAAATCCTGGAGTCTAGTCATATTTTCACGAGCAGGAGAAGCATGCAAGGCGGAAAGAACTTATGAGACTGGCAGGCACTATCTTGCAATGTGTCAGTCAAGTTATGCAGCTTGGCCTGCTGAAAAGATTTCAACTGAAACACTTGAATAAGATGGACCAAACGCATCTCCAGTGACAACAGAAAATCATCATCTGGGATATCCACGAGCAACGAACGGACCAAAGCTAGTAAGTCCTCTGTTGCATGTCGACGTCGCCGACAAAGAGAGGCATGATGGATCCCATACTGTCAAGCAACCCGCTGCACATTAGAGAGCAGCCGTGCAAATGAAGCCAAGCCCTCAGAGGCGAAGTCCAATAAGAACCTTTCAATCAATTGCTGCATATAGCCCTGAAAAATTGGATGCTTCAAATAAAAGGAGTTGAAATGTAAAGGGAGCCTATCGAGCAACTGCATAAAAGGTGCAATAGGTTGTGCCCGCATCTCAAGCTGGAGGGGGAAATGGTCCGACAATGCATATTGCTGCAAGACCTTCATTTCCAGCCTCTCGGGAAGAAAATCATCCCCCTGCATGATATACATTCGGTCCAGCCACGACCAAGTAGTTGCATATTGTGCGGAATGAAAAGTAAACCCTGAAAAAGAAGGGTGAAGCCACGACCAAAGATCTTGCTTAAGTATGCGCAAAGCAAAGGAATTCCACACCCGGCTTTCCGGCGCATCCATTACCGAATGCCCTGAAGTGGACTGAGAAGAGTCAACACACATATTGAAATCTCCCATCAAAAACCCCCTTCGGCCAAGTGACATCGAGCCCTGCAAAGTCGATCAAAGATCCCGTCGGGATGCAGGATCATTCGGAGCATAGAGGCCCAGCAACCATAAAATCTCTCCTTCAAATAAGACTTCGATTATCAGAAAGTGGCCCTGCACATCATTTGTAACAAGAACATGCTGGTATTTCTCATGGACAATCATCAGCACACCGGAATGGTGTGTAGCATACGTCCCTACATAAAACAGACGGAATCCATGACAATCCACAATATTTCCTGCTTCACTGTGACTTTTGTGCTCAACTGCACACAATACATCCCACTGGTTCTCATGCAAGACAGTCCACATGGGATGTTGCTTATGGCGAGAGCAAATGCCTTGCACATTCCACGTGGCTATCTTCATATATCTTCAAAAAAAGGAAGTCAGGAACAAGGCGTCTGTTGCCTCGATTTCACCTTTTCCGCAAGAGTATCTAGGACACCCTCATCCAGAAAATCAGCCAGTTCTGCAAACGAATTCTGGCGACCTGCTTTAGAGGTAGAAGGAAAATCCACTGCCTTAGGAGTGGAGTGGGGATAACGCCGATCCCAAGGTGTAATCACATTACCTTTTGTATCAAACGCCAGCTTAGCAGGTGGGCCCTTGGGACCGTCTGTATAGACTTTCTTTGTAGATTGATTACGGGGAGCAGACGAGGCCATAGTACGCACAGCATGCTGTGAAGTGAACATTTCTTTCCTGCGCATAGGCGCACGGAATCCTGTGAAGCATTAGGCCGAGGATCCGCCAGGCTTGCATCCAACTTTTTACCTTTTTTTTGACGTGCCTCAATCCAATCAGTGCTACGGGAATCCAAACCCAAGACCTGTTGTTTGCCTTTATCCACGACATTAGGTGGCTGAAGGGCCTCTTGTGCCGCGGCATCAAGCACCATGTCATCCTTAGGCAGCACAACATGCGCATCCTCGGAAGACAGTTGTCTTTCGGGGCATTCGGCCATAAAATGCCCCAATTTACCACATGAAAAGCAGTGTCCTGCAAAGTTGCCCCATTTCAAGCGAAAATGCAAAGGATGAATGCCAGAACAAGTGAGGCGAAGCCACGCAGGCCTTTTCCTGGCCGTGTCCCATAACATGCATAAACGGTTTCGATTCATAGCCCTAAGGCTTGGGGGAACCAGCACTGTTCCCACAACTGCCATCGCATCCTTCAACAATGGCCAATAGACCGCCGGACAATTCTCCACTTCCACCCACACCGGGCATTCTCGTTGAAGCAGACGCTGGAAGTCTCCCATAGGGCGCCATGGTACAACATGGACCAAGCGGTGATCAAAGAATAATGGCAACTTGGATAGAAGCTCAGCTCGATGTGTTTCCGATTTCAACAGCACCTCATAAAAGCCGCGAGGACCAAGGAAGATCTCCTCAACACACTCCCCTTGCAATAAATGGTGCATCCACTGGCGAATATGTGAAAGCACTGGGATCCTGCCAGTGAAGAAAAGTATAACAGCACGGTCATAAAACACCGAAAAAGACCGCAAGACTGATTTCGGGTCCATCGTGGCTTCCAGCACGTCATCAGTTCCCGCGTCAGAAAAAGTTTCATTATTATGCTGAACATAATCGCCAAGCAGAGTATTGGCAAAGTCCAACAAATGCTCCCAGTCAATCTCCTGCGAATCCACAGGATCAGAGGCAACCTGCGCATAGGAACGTTCCTGAGAACCCATTGGCTCGTCAGAAGTATGCTTGGAGCGTTTGCCCGCAGGCGGCAGTTCAGAACCCGGAGGCATCTCCTCTGTGCACGGCACCATATCCTCCGGCTCCTCTGTATTAGAATCAGGGCCAAGGGCTGCCACCGTCCGGTCTAGAAAATCTATATCCAGGCCAGCCATACTGCTGTCTTCTCTCTCTGACGTGACCTGTCCTTGCAATCAGATTTCTCTGTCCTTGCAGATGCCTGTATGCAAGCCTTTTGACCGCAGATCTAAGCCTGTAAGTCTGGGGGCCTGCAGAAGGGCGCACAGGGACTGTGCTGAAGTCTGGGTTGCTCGCACAACAGGTCTGTACCTGACTGGCAGTGAGAAGGCTGTTCATACAGGGGCAGGGCAGAACTGCACTGGCGTAAGGTCGTCTGCTGCAATCGATTTGTCTCTCCTCAGCAAAGTCATCCCAGAGGAGGAGGGTCGCACGCGGGGAGATAGCATGAGTCGAGAGGATAGGCAAGGGCAGGGCAGAACTAGCTGTGCACGAGTCAGAGGGGAGTCGTCAGGCGGGACGCAGAGCAGTAGGGCATGGTCACACAGCAGAGGGAGTCCGGATCTCAACCTGGGTAGGCGACGGATGGCCAAGGCAGAAGATGCGAAGACAGCAAGTGAAACGGGAACGGGGCAGAACGTGCAGACACGGACGTCCTCGGCGAATCTCGAACCTCCACAGGTAGGCGCCCACGTGCAGGTTGACGTCCGTGGGTAGGGAGCGACCACGCAGGCGATTCAGGGACAAGGCTTCCACAGGCAGCTCAGGGACAGGGCACGACCATCCGCCATCTCTCTTTGTTCTCTCTCTCTCTCTCTCTCTCTCTCTCTCTCTCTCACGCTCTCTCTCTCTCTCTTTCTCTCTCTCGTGAAGATAATTGAATTAAGTAGTAGATATTTACATCAGACCATCAGGTCAGCATAGAACTAACAGACACAAACTCTCTCACTCTAGAGATATTTACATGAGGACTGCAGGCTATCTGAACAACCTATTACATGAGTAGCAATAATAAATCACACAAAAAGAACAGTTGGAGTAGAGCGAACAATAGCCAGCCAGGGAGCAGCAATATCCGGGAGAACCAGGTCGGCTGACATCATAGAAGAGATTTTCCATAGCACTAATCCACACACACGGGCCACATGCCCATGGATGCTCGATGCTGAATAAAAAATAAAGGCATTCCGAGTATGCCATATATGTCAGAGGGCTGTCCATCTAAGGAAATTGAAAAGGCAGGAACAATCTGAATGCAAAGAAGACATAGAGGACATATTTCCCATAATCCACGAACGAGTTGGTATGCAGTGTTGAGTCATCGAGAACCACACTCGGGAAATGAAACTCCAGATCTGTCGTGCAGCAGGGCAAGAGACAAAGAGGTGAAGCAATGCCTCATCACATGTACTGTAGAAAACACAACGACCTGCAGAGATCTTTCGGGCACAGAGCACATCTCCCGTTAGAAAGCACCCAATGAGTAGCCTCCATATGAACACTTTACCTTGATACGGAACCTTAGACTTCCAAAGCTAGATAAATCTTTCCCGCCACTTCTTTTTGCTATCCCAAAGATGCCATAACTTATTAACTTTCCGAGTGACCCATCTCTTGGCTTCCACCATCTGATGATATATCTGATTAGCTGACCTTTTCTCAAAATCATCAGGAAGCACAAACATCCAGTCACACCATGGATACAATGATTGTAACGCAAGCAAAGGAGAGAACCTCTGAAGACTATCTTGTATGGATGACCAAATACCACTATATCCACTAGGCATCCTAAAGAACTAACAAATACGCCTAAAAGAATAAAGACGGGGTTGCCCACGAATAACACCGTCAAGGTTGTCTTTAACCCCAACCGAGCCATCCGATTAAGTTTGTCTTACTGCAAATCTTTTTGTGGCCAATCCAACAACCTTGAGGAAGCCAATATTTCTCCTTGCATCGATTTTTCCTCCTTACGAATATTAGGAGGACGCCAAACTGCAAAACGTAGCATCTCCTGCTAGGATGCAATCAAATGAGAAAGGAGAAAAGACTAGGAGACCTTAATAGGCCTCATGGAATTAAGCACATGCCACCAAGAAGCATGAATAACCATGCTACTATGAGAGATGTCTATCTTTTCTATGAAGAATTTAGCAATATCTAGCCAAGGATGACTCTGAATACATAGACTCTGCAAAAGGGATAGCCTCAAAGCGGCCATGTGTAAATTAACATCCAACAAAGCTGCACCCACCATCCTTTTCAGAGTAGTCACATGCTGCCATGAAATCCATACCTAACCCAAACAATTGCCTTTCTTTTTCCACAACATGAATTTGATAGGTTGAACGAAATCCAAAAGGGACTTCTTAGTCCAAGGAAGCAATGGCAGAAAGAACGAAATCATACTAATCATAATGCATTGAGCCACTTTTAGTCTGACATGTAGAGGCCAACTCTGAGATTTCCAATACATGAACTTGTCATGAATCTGGGAGGCCATCCAATCCAGCAAGGCACCGGGAGCTACCTCCACACCAATACAATATCCCAAGTGTCTGGTTATATTACCCCTTGGAATCACAATTCCATTCCAACTCAAGGCTTGCAGATCATTCTTCGTACAGTAGAGAAGGGTAGATTTTTGAGTATTAATATGAAGACCCGATGCCAAAGCAAAACGATTCCACGCTACCATTGCCCAATTAACATTAGTGCGATCAGCCTTGAGGAACATAAAAAGAATCATCTGCCAAAGATTGACCCACAAGCTGGTCACCGCAGGGAAGAGATAAGCCAACTATCTCACCTTGAGCTGCCAACTTATCCAATAATGAGAGCATTGGGTGAGTTACCAAAGCAAACATCAAAGGACTGAGAGAACAGCCTTGCTGAAGAGACCGAGATAAGGCAATTTTCTCCGTTATCCCTCTATTAAGAGCAATACGAGCCACAACACCCTGACTAATGGTATCAACTAGAAAAATCATACAGGGACCAAAATCCATTGTAGACATGATCAGCTAACATGATCAAATGCCTTCTCAATATCTAGCTGAAGCATAACAAGCTATTGGCTAGAAGCTTTGGCATAATCGATTCCCCGTTGAACATTCAAAATGTTGTGCCTTATATTCCGACCTTTAATGAAACCGTATTCACGTGGATGAATAAGGTGCGGAAATACTTTCTGCAATTTGATGGCAATAATTTTGGAAAAGATTTTATATAACGACCCCATAACAGAAATGGGTCTCCATTGTTTCAAAGAGGTTGGAGAGGGAATCTTGGGCAACAACCTAATGACAACAATCTTCCAATCTGAAGGCATCATACCAGAATTCCACACTTGCTGACACGCGTGAGTTAATGGGTCCTTAAGGAGTTCCACATGGGCTGAAAACAGCTCATTAGAAAACCCATCCCAGCCAAAACTTTTCCTTTGAGACAAGTGGGATAGCACTTTTTCCTGTTTTTTCCAGTTTATCTTTTGAAATATCAGCCTCCGTTAAGTTCACCCATTCTGGTTTGAGCTGATTACGAACCAGGTCACAAATATATGTTCGAGAAGAGAGAACAGCATCAGAAAGAATCTCTTGCAGACCCAACAAGGACCTATAAAAGTCAACAGTCATCCGAATGATGGAGGCAGGATCACTCACCATATCACCTTGCCCATCCTTTAAGCGCACAATATTTGCCTGGGCATATTTCTGATGCAGACGAGCAAAAAATTGATGAGTTTGATAGTTATTATCATGTAAAGCTTCGGCTCTAGCCAACAGTTTGTATTTTGTATATTCTTCTTCCTGAAGAGATTGAACCTTGCCTTTCAACCATTCAATGCATGTGAGCAAGTCATCATTGGAATCCCCAGTCTAACACGGAGACAAGGAATAAGCCAATAAAGATTGGGCATGTTGCAATTCAGCTCGAAAAGAGAAAGCATGCTGAATACCATATTGTTGGGATAACGCTCACGCATTATCCCTAAAAACTGTCCATGCTTCCATCCCTCTATATAGGATCCTTGAGCTAAAAGAAGCTATTAGTTGCTCAACACCTTCCAAAAACTAGTTTTGCTACAGAAAAGATTGATTAAACCGAAGAGGTTAACGAGCAAGGAGAGCCTTAAATGCATGAACAAGTTTGTGGCTCATTTCCAAGACCAAAGGGTAATGATCTGACAAAACATGCTGTCTTTCCACCCACATATCAATGATTGCAGGAAGAAAAGAATCACTCTGGCAAATGTAGATCCTATCCAGTCTGGCCCAAGTATTTGGATGCTGAAAAGAATGATAAGTATATTTGGTTTGTGATGGATACATCCAAGAACACATGTCCTGTTTCAAAGATACCGCTGCAAGAGCATCGTCGCTTAGGACCATCCATAACGGAATGCGGAGAAGTTGCCTGACTCCCAGAAACACGCGCATTAAAATCACCCATAACAAAGCGTTGACGAGCCCAGGCAAGGCAATGTAGGTCATCCCAAAGCTAACAATGTTCCCTTGCGGTAGAAGGAGCATTTGCGCCTACAAACCACAAAACCTCTCCCTCATAAATGATTTCCAGAATCACAAATCGGCCACAAGGGTTTGAGAAACCAACGATGGTTACAGGGAGGATTTGACAGCCAACATAACTCCCGATTCATACGGAGCTTAACCACTAAAAGAAACTGCATAATCCTTGTATACATAAGAAGATCCACCAACCAAAGTGTGTTGTTTTATGCTCCACAACACAAAAAACATCCCAATTTCTAGCTAACACAACTTTCCACAACATGTACTGCTTTCGGCCCGAAGAAATACCTTTCATATTCCATAAAGCAATTGTCATGATCAATCACAAATGAGAAAAACTATTGAACCACCGCTTTCCCTTTCCCTTTTACATCAATAGCCTTGGCAGCTTGGAATCTCTCCATTTTACTTTGGATATCATCTACAAGATCTGCCCTCTACAGACCTGCAATCGAAGCTCGAGAAGGAAGCTGTAGTTGGTGGGAACGGAAAACCTCCCGAGGAGGCACAAGCCTTCACACGCATCAAAGCTCAAAGTTGAATCAGAAGTCCTTTTATCTTCCACTACTGGAGCACGCAAAGATTGAGGTTTCATATAAAACCCCTTACCTTTGTGTTGAAAGGTTTGAGTGATTAGGGGTGGCGGAGGATGGGCAGGATTCGAGCGAGAATCCTATCTGGCATTACAATGAACCACAATGACCCAAGAATCCTCTTGAGGAGACAAATTCCGCCACCTGCAACTGAAGCACCCTCCCCCACCAACGTGGGAAACATCCTTCTTGCCTTCATCACAGCCATGTTGGGAGAGCTGCTTTGGATCAACTATTGGCTTTTGAATCATCTGCTGAGGGAGATGGTCTTGCATTTCCATGTTTGGTTCCATAGGGCATTGCACTACCTCCATATTTTTGTCGCCTTCCGAAATGAAATGGCCCAAGTGGCCACATTTGAAACAGTGTCCTGCAAAAGTACGCCATTTCAACTCATACACCAACGTTTGTAACCTTGGAACCTCAAAACGAATTTTTGTCGGGCAAGGTTTCCCTGTATACCAAAGCATACATGCCGTATTCCGATTGCGGGAAGCTAGCCGAGGTTCCACCAAAACCTCCCCAAGGGTTCTCAAAACAAGAGAGAGGAGTCTCCAGAGATGTGCTAGAAAATCAACCACCTCTACCCAAGTTGGGCATGCCTGTTTCAGCACCCCTTGAAACTCAGCCATGGGTCACCGAGGGACCACATGAACTAGCTACCCATCCATAAACAAAGGAATGTGTTGCATAATAAGAGCCTGTACTTCGGCGGAACGAAAAGGAACCTCAAAGAAATCCTTTGGACCGTCATAATCTCTTCAACCAATGGGATTTACATATGCCCTGAAGCATCATCTGAGCACTGTTCAAAACTGATAAGCATGGACTGGAGCCAAGTACAAATTCTAGTGATCAAAGGAGTCCTTCCAGTAAAGTAAAAGATGGTTGCTCTCTCATGGTTGGAAAGCAGCAATCTGTTTAAGACCAGGTTGGTTCCCATGACTGCAACTACTTGATCCCCATCCGGTAATGAGTTAGCTTTACCCTCATTAACATGGACATAGTCCGACATAAGAAGATTGGTTGTGGCCAGCATGAACTGAAGAGACCCATCAGGCTGTTGGCAGGAAACATGAGCCTCTAGCTGGGGCAAATTTGGGCCTAAGACCAGTTCTTCAACTGACATCCTACGACGTTTTGCCCATCTCATCACCGTCCAGCAACAGCCCGAGTTCTTCAGCCAATGAATCACCATCCGAGTCTGCCAAGTCTTTGTCATTCCCTTGTCCAATCTACTGATCGAGAAAAGCCATATCAATACCATTAGATTCCTGCAAATTTGCCATAGCAGAACTAGATGCCTATCACAAATGCCTTTCTGAACTCTGACTGGCGAAATCAGAACTGAGCTGGAACTCCACTCTCTCTCTCTCTCTCTCTCTCTCTCTCTCTCTCTCTCTCGCGTGCTCTCCCCCCCCCCCCCCCCCCAAAAAAAAAGGGGAAAAAAAAAAGAAAAAAGAAAAAGGCTAACTGTCTTAATTATTGTGAAAGTGAAATACAAGAGTCTGCAGTCACATGTGATGACCGTTTGCCACTTGTGCTTTTGGGGCTCCTGGCATAATTGGACTATTCAGAATGCATCCATTTCTTATTCGTATTTTATTATATCTCAAATTTAAAGAGGAAAGTCTCATTACTAAGATGACAAACGGATAATAACATGTAATTTCCTATAATTTATAGTATGATACCTATAGCAATATGGGTTATACATAGTATGATATCCATAGCAAGTTCTGGCCTTCTTTTCAGAATGGTTAATGAAACATGCGCAATCTGGGCATTGCACGAGTACAAGTCAAAGCTAGAAGTTAAAGAACACTGCTGGAGAAATTATTGGTTGCACAATGGGGCAATGTGACCCTCATGGCAATGTTGAGTTGCTTATCTATTTGTAAATTAGAATTTGTTACATTTGTCTACTGGAATTTCATGGTGCTGAGAAAGTACGCTAATCTTTTTTTTGGGTTAGATTGGTTGTGATGACACAGTGCTAAATGTACTGCTGGAACTATTTATTCTCACTGCAAAGCAAGAAGTTTTTTATCAGCTTCGATCAGTGCAGCAACTTGGTTACATAGTAGCTTTAGTGAACAGGTACAGAAATCACAATACAGTCATATCCATGGCTGTCAAACCTCCTGAATACTTTTCTCCATTTTGTTGCATTACACATTAGGTACAGCTAGTAGTCAGAAACTTACAATTAAATAAACAGAGAGAGGTGGATGTGAATGTGAGCAACAGTTATTTATCTTCTCTATAGATGAAAACGATCTACCTTTAAAAGAATGTGACCATTTTTCTACATTGTGTTGCTTATAATGTTCCTTGTATTGTAGGGATGATTTTGGTGTTAGAGGAGCCCAATTCATCATTCAATCAGACGTGAAGGTATGAAGGCTAATATTAAGCAAGCATGGATCCAATTGTGCTGTTATTATAGTGGCCATGATTTAGGATCTTAGAGACAGGTGAAGTTTTACAGTGGATAAATGATATGAGAGATTACACAAAGATAATAGTGGACAGCAACTGGGAGCATGCTTTTCTTCTATTTCTTCCCTTATTTACCATTTGGTTGCATTTTATTACTTGAGGCACCAAAATCTCTCCAGTCGCACACGTCTTCAAACTCATATTATATCATGTGTGCACATTAATTACTATCACTCTTTAAATACTATAATTTCAACATTACACCAAGGGCATTTATATACATTGTAAGCCAACAATTTTCTGGATCTGCTGGTTTTTGCCAATGAATGTAAAAGAGCCACGAGAAGAAATATGCAACTGTCCATCAGATTTTAATGAGCTTTTAGCACTAGATTAAAAAATTTCAGACATGAAATTTCAGAACTGATTGATAATCATTTCCTTGAGTCTCCCAAAAAGATATAGTGAGTCTCCTTGTTTCCTGACCTTTTCTGAAGTGAATAAACTTGTACATCCCTAATGGCTTTGTAAAACTATCTCTAAATTGACTAGTTCTTCCTCAAGAGAATAGAAATGTCCATTGAAAGCTCACCAGCAATAAACATCTCCAGGTTTAAAAAAGTGAAGTTTCATTTTTATGAAATAGACACAATTATCAGGACTATACATCTCAATTCTCTAGGTTGACCACTTTGAAAAGGAGAGAATGTAGTTTATGGGCAATAAGAATGACTTGTTGGGCAGTATGTATTGGCATACTATCTTTCTATGAAACCCAGAGGCTAGCCTCTGAGGGGCTGTGTTGTACAAATGTTGGCATCCTTGTAGCTTGGGGCGGAGGTTGAGTTGCTAGGAATGCTCGGATTCAGGTCTGTCAAGTGGGCTTGTGTTGGTTCAAGCTTCTGCCCAAAGTGAGTGTAGTCTCTTGCTTGATGGCCAAACTCATGGCACCATAGCCACTACCTGGATAGCCATAGGAATCCTATGGGACCTGGGTATCTATGACTGCAACCTGTACCTTCATCACCCTTGTATCTGTCACTGCATTTGCACATGAAGCTCATAGAAGGGTCCCAAAGAGGTGACTAAAGTCATTTTCCCAGTGGTAGAGTTCCATCACCAGTCCTAGGAAGAGGGAAGTGACTGCCACTTTACTGCAGTCATCTACTAGTAACTCATTAAAGTGGTAGTCACTCCCCTCTTCCTAGGACTGGTGATGGAACTCTACCACTGGTGATGAAATTTTGAGACACTGAAGGCACTTACCAAGATCAAAAAAGGAATCCCTTCTTGGGTAGGCAATGTGTAGCACAATCTATAATCCTCTTCACCCCCTCCAACTTGCCTATATCTTCTATAGGAAGATTTAGGCAATGTAATAGCACATGGTATTCATACTATGAATGGAAAGTCGGCCTCAAGTTTCCATCTCATAGTGGTACAATTTGAGGCATTGTCCATAACAAGTTACACAATGTTTTATGGACCAATGCACAAGATCACACATAATGAAGTTAGAATAAATTTGGGGAGTTACAAGTAAACAAATCAATAAAGTTGGGAAGTTGCAAATAAACAAATCATTTACCTCAATAATGGCTTGTTGTATGTGCCGATACAAAAAGGCGCCCGTGGTTCTTCTTCCCCTTGTCCTAGCATCCATCGCTTGTAGGAAGTACTTACCAAGTGGGTAGTAGCACTCTAGGTCACAACCACATCCCAAGGGTTGATATCCTATATCACAAGCCCGTACCATCTTGATGTACGGATGCATCAGCCAAGAGGCTAAGAGTCCAAGAGTGGTGATCACACGATCAATGTGCGCAATAGGGCCTTGAGTCCTATAAATAGGACTCAGCTGCCCTAAACCCAAGCATTCACACTAAGTCACTTCATGACCATTGTGACCAATGTTACTAGGGCCCATCCGAATGTCTAGGCACATAACACTTGGGCCCTTATAAATGATTGTTGTCCTTAGCAATATCCTCAGTGACGAAGTGAGAAAAATTACTCTTCAATGAACATATCAACTCCCAAGTAGCCTCCGTCTTCGGATAGTTTTTCCACTTGACCAAATACTTAGGATAAACAATCTGATGGGATTGTTTAGTCCTAAGGTCAAGAATCCATTTAGTTTCGAGTGGAACATAACGAGCTATATCCTCAAGCTGTGAGACTTCCTCAATCAGGAGAATCTGCTAACCTTGTTCCAGTCATTGTTTTAAACAACTCACGTGGAACATAGGATGAACTTGGATTTCCGAAGGGAAATCTAACTCATAGGATATGCAACTAATCTTCTTGGTAATCTAGAAAGGACCACAATACCTTGAAGGCAATTTATAGCACTTACCAATAGTCATTGAATCAGAGTCCTTTGGGACTTTAAGGTAAACCCACATGCCTTCTTGGAGCTCCCTAAGAGTACGATGTTGGTTGCCATGAATGTGGCATGATCCTAGGCCGTTTTAATCCTTTCCCTCACAATTGTCAACATCTCCTATATGTCGTCCAGAAAATCGACTACGAACTGCATTTTCACCCCTCTTAAGCTTTGTGGCAATTAGTGGTTTTGGCTCATCACTGTACATAAGCATAAACGGGCTATAACTAGTAGTTAAATTCTTAGCACTATTATAAGCAAACTCAATTTGAGAAAGATAATACTCCCAATCAAATTGTCTCTGGGAGACATGCTTGCATAATTCCATAAGTTGCTTCTCTGTTGCAATGATGAACTTAAACTCAAGTCAACTAACACAACTCAATTTGGGATAATGAAATAAAAAACTAGTGGACTAAAGCAAGGATACTCTTAGCAAGCTCATGGACATGACCATAGCTGCACAATGGGAGAGAGTTGAGTTGCAATGCATCATCAAGTCCAATGAACATGAGCACCCATTTTTGCCCAAGCATAGCTTGAAAACCTTGTTGAAAACTTATTCTTTGTTGGAATCTATGGTGAAATTCTTTGCCTTGTACACTTGCTCAAATTTCTCTATAGAGTTGTACATGTCATCTCCTGCTCTATGCTCGCCAACTATTTGGATATAGTTGCCACCCCGACTTGTAGTGCACTAGAGACATTATCAAGATACTTACTTTGCACTAGATCTACTCTAGAGAATGATAAGAGGGCCTTGCTAGTCCTATGTACAATACTGGTCTCCTAATATCTATCCCATTTTCTATCATGGATTTACAAATAATGCAACATCCTCACTTGTTTGTGCCGTTCAGCTCTGTTCTACTTTGTTATGCTGACACTGAGAGCACTCACGCACATAAGACTCAACCATACTCTTAATGTGCAGCCAATAAGAATGACGGGTGACCAAGGCCAAAGTCTAGTGTATACTAGGGTGTCCAACGCTCAATGCATCGTGTCACTCATATAAACTTTTCTTGTGGATATCAAGATCATCGGTGTTGAGTGTGCAGCTTGCGAAAGCGTTGGATATCAACCCTTGAGCTGTATGCTATGGTTGCTACTCCCTTCATAGCATTAGCTTCCATGTCATCTTTTGGGTTGTTGGCTTTACTAAGCTTAAGATGTGGAGGTAAGGGCACCCCAAGAGGCTTAGCTTCAACCATGTTAAATCTGTTCAGTACCTTTTCAATGTACTTCTCTTGAGATAAGAATAGTAATTTCTACGTTCTATCCCTCCGAATCCTCATGCCCAATATATGCTTAGCATTCCCCAAATCTTTCATGGAGAAAGCTGATTTGAGTTGATCTTTGAGAGCATCCAAGCTAGTCTTTCTTTTCCCAGCTCGCAACATATCATCCACATACATGATGGGGTTGCCATCTGTATCCTTTTTCATGTACAAACAATGATCTGTATAATTGCGTGTAAACCCATGAGAGAGCATAAAAGTGTCAAACTTTTTGTACCACTGCCGTAGTGCTTTCTTTAGCCCATACAAGCTGCATTTTAGTTTACACACCAACTACTCTTATCCAAGAACTACAAATCCCTCGGGTTGTTTCATGTAGATCTCCTCATCAATGTCACCATGCAGAAAAATTGTTTTCACATCCATTTGGTATAGCTCTAAATCCAATACAACAGTGAGAGCAAAAAGCATACGTAGAGTGGTCATCTTCACAACTGGTGGGAAGACCTCTTGGAAGTCAATTCTTTCATTCTGTGCATACCCTTTGGCAACCAGTCTGGCCTTATACTTGGGTTTCCCATCAACTGTTTTTACTTTGTAGACCCATTTGTTTGGAAGAGGCTTTCTTCCTTTAGGCAACGACACAAGATTCTAAGTATCATTAGCATAGAGAGATTTAATCTCTTCCTGCATAGCTAGCTCCCACTTACTACTGAATTTGCATGACTTGGCCTCTTTATATGTAAGAGGCTCACCCTCATTTGTAAGCATCACATAGTGCAAAGAGTGGTCATACCTATGTGGATGCCTTCTTAAGCATATAGACCTGCATACCCAATGATCTACATTCTCAAGAATCAGGTCTACATCCAGAGGCATGTTATTTTCAGCATTTATTGGCTGCTGTAAGCCATTTTCAGCATGTTGTTCATGCTGTACAGCACCTTCATTTTCATTTCCAGCACTTGCATTTTCATAATCAGCAAGTATATCTTGCTATCCATGACCTCCTTGTGCTTCTATTTGCTGTCTATCATCGTCTGGCTCAAAAATAAGTGGCTGATCATCAATTTCAGCCTGTGGTACAGTATCATGAGGCTCATCGTTTGAAGTAATAGATGACTACAAATTCTGAAATTTGACCTTTTTCATGTCTTCGTCAGACGTTAAAGTACCTTTCACCAACTTTGCCTCATTAAACACAACATTATGGCTGCGAACAATTTTCTTGGACTGTGGTAACCACGCTCTATAGCCAAATTTACCGTCATTACCATAGCCCATGAAAATGCTTTAGGGGGATTTCGGGTCAAGTTTATTCCTTACCTCATCTCTAACATGCACAAAAGCATCACAACCAAATATCCGTAAATAGTCATATGAGGCCAATTTGTCAGACCAAACCTCCTCAGGGATGCCATTATTTAAGGACCTATTTGGAGAACGATTGTGAATGTGAACCGCGGTTTTAAGTGCCTCTCCCCAAAATGCATGGGGGAGATTAGCAGTGGACAGCCTGCATTGCACTCTCTCACATAAAGTCCTATTGTACCTTTCAACCACACCATTTGAAGAAGGGTTGTAAGGAGCTATAAGCTTCCTCTTGATTCCATGCAAGTCACAAAAAGACTTAAACTCAGTAGATGTGAACTCACCCTCATTATCAGTTCTGAAGCATTTCAGCTTTCTACCTGTCTAAGTGGTCACAAATGCATGAAAAGTTTTAAAAACAGCAAACACTTCTCTTTTCTTTTTCAATAGACAAACCCAAATCTTCCTAGAACAATCATCAATAAAAGAGACAAAATATGCAGCACCACCCAACGATTTCACAGGTATACTGTATACATCAGAATGCACTAAGTCCAAGACATTGGACTTACGGGAGACACCAAAGTAAAAGTAATTTTTCATTTGCTTTCTAAAGTGACAGTCATTACAAAAATCAAATTTAGAGCCTTTTCCATCAACCCTCTTCAAAGAGGTAAGGACATCAAGTCCTTTCTGGCTCATATGGCCTAATCTCTTGTGCCACAACTTCAAATGATAGCCAATTTCAGCAATTGCAAGAAACTTGCCATTCAAAGCTTTACAGTGCAGACAATATAAAGTGTCCTTCTTGGTTCCTTTTGCAATCCGCATGGAACCCTTTTTCAATTTCCACAAACCACCACCAAACAGTGTAGTGTAACCATGCAAGTCAAGCTGTCCAACAGATAGTAAACTCTTATTGATATCAGGCATATATCTGGCATCTTTCAACACAAGCTCTTGCCAATTGTCCAAAGACAAGTGTATAGTGCCTATCCCATCAATGCTGCAAGCATGGTTATTTCCAAGATATACTTTTCCATAACTGCCTGTATTGAGCATAGCAAAACATTCCAAGCAAGGAGTTACATGAAAAGAGGCACCAAAGTCTACAATCCAAGTCTGAGTGACACCATCATCAACTGACAGAAGTGCATCAATCACATCAGCCTTGGTAATCTGCATATCCTACATGTGACATACAAGGGCATCATAATCTACTACACATAGTACATCAGCCTTTGCATCCGAGAGCTCCTCTATGACTACATTGGAGGCCACATTGGCCTTTTCCTTGCCTTTGGCTGCCTCAGATGCATCTATTTTATCCTCTTTCTTCTTTTTGTCTCCTACATTCTTCTTTCTCTCTTGTTCCTTCTTGTAGCCCTTCTAACCACACTGATAGCAAGTCACGCATGCCTCCTATTGCCTCATCATCTAATTAGTGACACGCATGAATGGATTAACGAGATTCCCATTGTCCCTATCTAGTATCTAGCAAAACAACAACCAAGGGAATGGGCTTGGAAGAATCAGCGGGGAAAGAATACTTTGTTGAGCTTGATCTGTCGCTGGCTACTTGCTTGTCGCCTAGGTTGTTCGCCTATCACAAAGCTGTGGCCTGCTCAGCTGCGATTATTGCCTGCTTCTCAACAACAGCATGTCTGATCCGTCGGTCTCAATGACAACTGCACTATCTGCAGTGACTGCCGCCTTGCACCGTCTTGCTCTGATACCAATTGTTGAGTGCATGGCTAGTGAAAGCATAAAGATTTACAGCAAGAGAAGTGTGCTGGTAAGTGAGAGTGACAGAGAGAGTACGATCTGATTTTGGGTGTACCAACAATATGTTGGTACACAAAGATTAAAATGTATTTATACTTGGGGCTCGTAAGGGTGCATTCACATGTACAACATAATAATACACGTGTACAATACACGGAGGTGAATAAAGGACATTTACATCCCAACAATCAGGCACACACACTTTGCCTTGTTTAAAAAGTAATCCATTCTGAATGGAATACTTTTATGCTATCGTTCTCTCAATGGCGAGTCCTTAGGGATTTGGACTGCCTAAGCTTCTTGGGCTACTAGGCTCCTCTTGAACTAGTTACCAGATTTTAAAATGAAGTTAATTTTGGCAATGCTCTTTGAGAGAAAGATAGAAATCAATTGAAATTTCAGAAAAGGATAAGGCATTGACTTCAAGAATTCAACTAAGAGCATCGGCAATCACATTAGTTGTGTCCTTCCTATAGCGAATTTTAAGCTCCATCCATCTTGACTTATGGCCACGAAGATTGAGCTAATCACATAGGTATTGCAATGAATGGTAATCTGTCCAAATAATAAGCCAGGCACCATACGTTAAGCACATGGATTACCACCAATAATTTCTTTGCTTGAGTAGCATAATGTGTTTGGGTATCCGTTAGCTTATGGCTCTCAAATGCAATAGGTCGGCTATACTGATAAAAAACAGTACCTAAAACATAATCTCTCACATCCGTATAAATCTTAAAAGGTTTATTCGGATTGATAACTTGTAATATCAGTGCACATGGATTGAGCTCACTAGTCCAAATAACTAGTTTACTAACATGTTTCTTTTTTCTTAGGATATCCTAAGGAAACATATCAAGGGTTAAGCAATACTCGTACCTTTTTGGGATCAATCCAAATGCCATCAATCGACATGACATGACCAAGATATAATAGCTCCGTGTGAAAAAATTCCCACTTGGATAGTTTGGCAAACAATTGCTCTCGTCTTAAAAGATGTAAAACAATATACAAGTGTTTGGCATGTTTCTCCAATGAGTTACTATAAACAAGAATGTCGTCGAGGAAAACGAGTATACACTTTTTAAGATGTGGACCAAATAAATCATTCATCATCTATTGAAAAGTTGTGGGAGCACTGGTCAATCCAAAAGGTAGGACCAAAAATTGATAATGTCCATATCGCGTTTAAAACACAGTTTTTGGGACATCCTCCGAAGTTATTCGTATTTGATGGTATCTAGACCTTAGATCAAGTTTGGTGAAATATGCATACCACAGTCAATTTATAAGATTATCCATCCTCAGTAATGGATAGCTATTCTTGATGGTTACCTTTTTGAGACCTTTATACTTGACATTGACGTGCATCATACCATCCTTTTTAGTAAGAAGGACAGACGCACCTCATGGAGATTTCCTCAATACAATATAACCCTTGGCAAAATCGTCTTGAAGTTGCCTAGCTATCTCGTCCTCCTCTTTCGAGCTAAACCTATAAGATTTCTAAGAGATGGGATGGCTATCGGGCAAAATTTCAATCCTATGGTCTAAGGTTTTGTGAGACGGCGGAAGTCCATCAATGGGAGGATGGAGTGATTAAGGAAGTGCAAAGCATAGAAAAGTTGAGGGAGTAGAGATTTCTTGAGGGATAGAGAGGTTGAGAGAGTAGAGAAAGCTTGAGAAAGTAGGAAAGGTAGAGAGATCAAGGAAGTAGAGATAGCTTGAAGAGGGAGTAGAGACCTTGAGATGGCAAGAGTGCTTGAGGGAATAGTGTGTGAGAAGCTCAAGAGTCAAGTGAGTAGATACTAGAAAGGATGAATGAGATGAGGGAGACAGAGAGATTTTTATAGAGAGGGAAAGTGTTTTAGGGTTTAGAGTTCGTGAGAAACAAAAATGAGGGGGAGAGAGAGAGAGAGTATATTAACGTCTCTAAAAGACCAATGTGGCCTATGAGACCAAAGCAATACATACAATGATGGTGTGTTTCTCATTTGGAGCGAGAAAAAGATGAAAAACATGCCTATAAGACTGAAAAAAAATGAAATAGTGTCCTATAAAAGGGAAACATGTCAGTGATCTGAAAGTGAGAGTAGAGAAAGGAAAACTCTCCATCAATGATATGTCTGTTCTCTAAGGAGGTGTATCTCTACATGGCTGAGGCGTCTCGATATCTGTCTCCTGTGGTGCTCAATGATGGTTTTAATTTGTCAGTGGTGTGGATGTCTAGGCCTTTGTCCGGGTGGACATGGGCGCCTAGACCGGCTAAGTGCCACTACTCTATCCAAAGGGATACCTACAGAAGATGAGGTCCAATGATGATGTACTCCTGTAGGCTGCGTGGTAGTAGTAGTGGTATCTGCCATACTCTGTCGTGTATCAGTGAAAAAGTCAGTGACTGCTCTCTGTCTATGTGAGCCAAGCTGTGGGGGCCTCCTACTCCATAGAATTGTTGCTCTGCGCCTCTGGAGCTCCAAGAGGAAGAATCCCAAGCATCTCTGATCCTCAAACTGCATGATCCGTCTCAGGAGTCCAAAACCCTCTCGAAATAGACAGTGGTATCTACCTCGTATGTCATAATATACAGTGCATCGGCAGATGTAGTGTTCCTCTGTCTCTGGCTCTCTGTCGCATAGTGGGCATATGCGTTCTTCTGTCTGTATACCCTCCCATCTGCCTGTCTCAATCCTCAGGTGGTGGGATGAGGTGCGGATCTGACCAATAACTATGCGTAGTCCATGAGGCAGCTGTGTGTCCATGTAATTGGGTCGAGTGATGAAACCATCCTCAGATACCTGAAGGAAGTGGGTCTGGTAGTATGCCATCCTCGTGCCATGGGGGGAGGGGGGTCGAGGATCCAGTTCTTCTCCATATCTAACTTCAGTATGTCTTCTCTGATCACATGGTTTAGCTCTGATCGGGTTAGGTCAAGTGTAGGGTAATCCAGGCTATAGTCAAAGGGGGGTAGTCTGTCAATCTACAGCCCATGTAGACTCATCCATGTACTCATCTGAGCATACCAACAGTGTCTGTCACCGTCTGCTGCTAGTTGTCTAGAAGAGGCCAGGGCTAGCCGTGGGTATCTATCTTGGGGGAGCTCCCATAGTCTATGTATGAAAGTCACTGCCTCGACCAAGGCCTCAACCACCATGGGTGATGCTCCCAACTCAGCTCTGATAACCTCATGTGGGGTCGAGCTTTTCGTTCGTATCATATGTGAGATCATCATGACCAGTGGTCTTTCCATATGCTCCCATCCGTCATAGTATTCCTTCTCTAGTCCATCCTGGTCTCCCAAAGGCTGTCTCCTTGTGTGAAAGAGACTCGCACCCCAAATAGCTGCCCCATATAGGAGTGTGGGTGTAACCAAGGTGTCAAAAAGCCACAGTCTGGTGCGCGGCTCATGAAATTGTATGTGAGCACATTGCCTCTCCAATGCACCTAAGGCTGCATATGCTTTTGCCAAACGAGCCTCTGATGTCTCTCTCCAAGAGAACTGTGGTCCCTTCAATGTGACCCCCAAATAGACATACTGCCTAACCATCTCCACTGGCTCTCCATCAAAAGTAAACTGGTACTCAGCTCTTGTCACCCAAGCAGCTGAAGTGTTAAATACCATAACTTTAGTTTTCCCAAGGTTCACCTTAAGATCTCTATCTTTGCAAAAAGCTGATAATGCATCCAAGTGTCTATTTAATCCCTCAGATGAGTCAAATATAAGTACAATATCATCGGCATAAAGCAGTAATGGTATCAGCACTCCAGCTAGGCAGGCTCCAGCCCCACCAGTCCTATCCACATATTCTGAAATTTCATCTATATACAGCCCAAATAGTGTCGGTGAAAGTGGACAGCCTTGTTTCACCCCAATGGTGCTATTGACTATATCTGAGATGCCATCAGGTGTTCGTACTCTACCCGTCATTGTCTCGTACAAGGCAATGTTTTGCATTCTTCTCATGAGTCTAGCACGTGGCACTATGTCAAAGGACTTGCGAAAGTCCACAAAACAGCAATAGATCTTTTTCTTGAATGCCTTGCCTTCTTCGATGATTGCCCTCAATGTAAAGATATGGTCTAGAGTTGTATATCCCCTCTTGAAGCCAGCCTGGCCTTTTAATCTCAGGCCATGCATCTCGGCCATATATATATATTTACGTCTTCATAAGGCCAATGTGGCCTATGAGACAAAATCCAGAGTACATCCATGTCTAATGTCATCTCATCAATAAGGTAAAGATAACATTACAAATATGTGGATAGCCTATGAAACAATATTGAAAATAACTATACGATGGGACTATACTAGGGTTGAACCATGTGTAGTGTTGTTCCATCGATAGAAAAGAAAAGGAAAGGAAAGGAGAACCAGATCTGATATAACCATGTACAAAAGTGTGGTGGAGACTATGGTCTCAAGATCTACACATGATCTCAGCTATGATGCGGTCCCTAGCTGCTTCACTAATATGCCTAGTGGTGAGTCTGCGGTGTCTCATGATAATGGCTCTAATCCGAGAGTAGTGTGGCCTCCTCAGACGTGGTCCTAGTAGACGAGGTTGTCGTACTCGACGAACGGAAATGGCTCTATCGAATGTGACTCCACGCTGTGTCCTTTGACGGGGTGGCTTTGTCTCTGCTAGGTTGGTAGTGTTAGTAGGGTCGGCTCTGTAGAAAAAGTCTGTCTCTGCTCTCTGTGTGTGTCCCTCTGGGTGAGCTGGCCTCCTGTCTCGCAATAGTGCAGTTCGGCGCCTCTCGAGCTCTAGGAGGAAGAGACCTAGGCATCTCTGGTCCTCGTACTCCATGACGCGACGAAGGGGTTCAAATCCATCATGGAAGAGGCAGTGGTACCGTCCTTGTATGTCATAGTATACTATGCATCTGCATATGTAGTGCTCCTCTGTCTCAGGCTCTCGACCACAAAGCTGGCAAGTCTTATCCTCTACTAGGGTATTTGTCCATTTTCTTGTCTCCATCTAAAGCCTGTGTGAGGAGGTGTGAATCTGTCCGATAGCAACCCGTACACTATGGGAGAGATGGGCGTCCATATATGCTGGCCGAATAGTGAAACCATCATCAGAGAGGCACAAGAAATAACTCTTGTAGAACTCCATCCTCAATTCTAGAGGGAGTGGTGGATGGATCCATGTCCTTGCCGTCTCAATCCTCAAGATATCAGCTCTGATCACTTGGTTCAACTCTGATCAGCTAAGAGAAAGTGTAGGGCAATCAAGGCTATAATCCAAAGGTGGAAGACCGCAATATCCAAACCATGTAGGCTCATCCAAATAGCCATCTATGAAAACCAATAGTTCTTCTTGCCTCCTGCTGCTAGTTGTCTAGATGAGGCTAGTGCCAATCTAGAGTATCTATGGCATGGAAGTTCCCATAGTCTATGCCAAAAGGTCACTGCCCTGAAGAGTACCTTCGTAACTATAGGTGTTGCCCCTAGCTCTGCTCTGACAATGGATGTGGGGTGGAGAGCTTACTCCTAATCATGCGTGCTATCATCATGATCAATGGCCTTTCCATGCTATCCCAACCATCATAATAATCCCTCTCTACTCCAATTTGATCAGTGAGTGGGCTAAGACGCCTGTGGTACAAGCTACAACCCCCTACCTTTGCTCCATATAGTAATGTAGGTGTGACTAGGGTGTCAAACAACCAGAGTTTGATGCGGGGCTCTTGGAATTGTATGTGAGCACATTGACTCTCGAGTGCCCCTAGTGCTGCGTATCCACGTGCCAAACATGCCTCTGATACCCCTCTCAACGAAAAACATGGGCCAAAGAAGGTGACTCCCAAATAGACATATTCCCTCACATGCTCTAGTATCTCTCTCCCAAATGTGAACTAGTACATAGATGTAGTCACCCATGCTGCTGAAGTATTGAAAACCATGGTTTTGGTCTTCCCAAGGTCCACTATGAGGTCTTTATCTCTACAGAAGATGTGCAAAGCATCTAAATGGCACTACAATCCCTCCGGTGAATCGAAAATGAGAACAATATCATCTGCATACAATAATATCGATATCAGCACCCCTACCACGTTGGCTCCAGCTCCTCTTTGGTCTATGTAATCAAACACTTCATCTATGTATAGACCAAACAATGTGGGTGAAAGTGGACATCCTTGTTTCACTCCTATGGTACTGTCAATCCTCTCTGATAGTCCCCCCAAGTGCTCGTACATGACTTGCCACTGCCTCATATAATGCATAGACACCCCATCGTATACCCTCTGGTACTCCAATGTCCTGCAATCTCTGCATGATGCGTGTACAAGGCACTGTATCAAAAGCTTTGCGAAAGTCTACAAAGCAACAATAGATCCTCTTGTCTCGGGCTCGACCCTCCTCAATAATGGCTCTAAGTGTGAGAATATCGTCAAGCGTGGTATATCCTTGTCTAAAACCTGCCTATCCTTGTGCTGTCTTGCCTTGCATTTCAGCCCACTCATTGAGTTCATGCTCCAATATAGATCCATATATCTTGGCCAAAGAATGACCGATCATGATAGTCATGTAGTTGCTAGGAATCAGGGGATCACCACTTTTAAATAGCGGAATTATAGTATTGTCTGACCAACTCATAGGGAAACCTTCACATACTGCTCTATTGAACATGTGTGCTAATATGGGTGCTAATATGTCACAAGCATGTGAGAAATGTTCTGCTACTAGTCCATTTTCATCTTGTGCCCTCCCATTTTGTAATCTATAAATTGCATCCCCAACCATTTTCCATGTGAAGAAAGACCACTGTGTTGGCCTACAAGCTTGTGGGGGCTGCATAGGTGGCTGTCCTAACAGGTCATACAACTGTCTCCCATTGTCAAGCCAAGCATCTGGTGATGTAATCTGTATGGGGGGCTGTCTTTCATGAAACATCTTCCATGCGCTCTTGCTATCCCGCCCCAAAATAGCTGATATATCTCTGCTTCTGCTTTCGCTAAGAAGTCTCGTTTCTTCTTCCGCAAAAGGTGTTTGAAGAACGACTTTGCTTGGCAATGTGTCCGAGTGCCTAGCTCCACTTCCCTTTGTAAGCGAGCTCAGGTGACTCTAAACTCATCATCATACCAGCTATTTTGGGAAGCAGTAGATCGTGTGGGTCTACATTGGGGTAGGGTGTGTGGGAATGCATACATGGCTAATCCATGTATGGCCTCTGCTAAATCCCTTGTACATTCTTCCAACGATCTACTCAAGTCCAATGTATATAAACTAGTCCGTAGAGAAGCACTGTAGATGTGTGAGGTGTCTTCTGTAAAGTAGTATTTGGGATGTTTAGGGAGGCATGGTGTTTCATGTTTCATATGTACACAAGAGAGCATGAGTGTCAAAATAGCATGATTTGCTGCTATGCCAATTGGTCTCTTAGATATCTTAAAGTTTTGGATGTCTAGTATCAATGCTGGTGAGCCTATCATGTAATCCACAGTACTTGCCCCTCCTTTGTGATTCCAACATGTCAAATTGTCAGATCCTAGCCATTGTGACAGACCATTAAAGATGGCTAGTCTATGGCACTTCCCAAAGTCAATAGGTGTGTCCCATAGGTACTCACTTCTTTATCCTAGGCTCTCCTACGTAGGCCTATTTCATCTATATCGATCTCTTTGAATATGGCATTATCATGCATATAAAAGTCACTCTGTCTATCTCCAGTGCGTGCATTGAAATCTCCTACTAACAATATGTCCCCAATGCTAGCATATCTCATGATATCCTCATAAAGTATATCAAAGGGAGATCCATCTCGTGTGGCATAGGTAGAATTTGCAGGAGGAAAATAGCATATTGCAATAAATATATCTCGTGATCTTCCTGCATGTATCCTAATCCATAAATATCGTGCATCATCATCTCTTTTCATTACTTGCACTATCCCTTTAAGGTCTTCTCGGTATAGTATGGCCACACCTCCAGAACCCCTAGTGCTTCCTGGTTTTCTAGTTGCTGAACGAAATGCACTTTCCCACCTGTATCCCCGCATGTCTGGTAGTCGGCTACCTTTATATTGGTGTGTTTCTGTGTACATTGCTATATCTATGTTTCAGAAGCTATCTTCAAAGTAACCAGCATCCAAGTGTAGGTCTCCATTACAGTTCCATATTGACATCCGAAGTGTCTCATATGCCTCGTACCGTCATGAAGTCCTTTTGTCAGTGATGATGACTCGTCCATCCCTATAAATAGCCCAATTTCCCTCTTTGCGAGCCTCCAATACCTTGGGCATGTGTTCTCTGCGATGCACTATTTGTATTGGGGTAAGATCCTCATCCAAATAAATCTTCTCACCCTTGAGGGCTCTCCTCTTGGAGAGGAAGGCCTTTTTTTTCTCTATGTCTCCAAAGCGAAGAATTAGAGCCTTGGACTCAGAGTCCTCTTTCCCCACTCTCCAAGCACTGATGATAGGTACGTCTGAAGCCCCAATTTTGTAAGCAAGTGTCTTAACATCTTCCTGTGGACTGCTCTTCTCCTCCCATTCTACTACCCGTACATGTAAAACCCTAGCCCGTCTCCTAGCCTCTTCTTCCAAGGTAGCATTCATTACTTTAGTCTTGTTCACTGATGTTTCCTTATTCTTTTTTACTACCTCAATCCACGGGTTGGCTTCTTCTATCTGCTTCTGTGTTGTCTTTGTCACTTCTGCCTATGAATGAACCTCCCTTTCACATGCCTTCAAAGCCTCTTTCTCTTTTTATAATTCTTCTTGCGTGTTCATTTCTTTTTTCTTAAATGTATTCAATTCTTCCTCCAGTTCTAAGATTTCTGATTTGTAGGCATCAGCATTTCAGTTTTCAGCGTGTGCATTTCGGACAGCATTTGTGCCTGTAAGTCATTCTTAATCTTTATCTGCATGTCTTGCATTTCTGCCCTCTGATTTACTATCAGTTCGGCTTTGACCTGCTCTCATATTTCTTTCTCCAATTCTTGTCTCATAATTCGTAGTTCAAAGCGAATCATGAGATGAATTTCTTCGTATTTCTTTTCATTCATGGTGCGTGAAGTCTTTCCATGCATATCAGATGCTGGGGAGATGGTCCAGTCACGGACCCTACAGCCATATGTCTTGTACCGTGCGTTCTTAGGAGGGGTGTTGAACATTGCTTCCATGGACGGTTGTGTTAGTTCTTGATCAGATTCGTCTCCCAGATATTCATTTTCCACGGTTTGATGCTTGCATTTGTCCACATTATCCATCTCTCACACACTCTGCAAAGCCACTCAGCTTGTACTTTGTACTAACAAATCAGAGCAGTTTCTATGATTCCTGGAAATTTCTGGGGTTTCTCTAACCCCTCACTAAATTTTTGCAAGCTCAGTAATCTTTTACGAGCCCAAATGCCTTCACACTATTTTCAGTCACTGCAGAAATACAAATTGCAGCCCCAGTCAGTGCATTACTGCATACTCCAGGGCATAATCAAAATCAGAGTCAATGTATAATTGCGTAGTCCACATTGGCCACGACTGCATTCCCTGCTCACAACTGCATTCTCTTGTCACGACTGCTCACGACTGCATTCATTCAAACCAGCATGCGAGAGAGACCCTGCTCACAACTGCATTCATCCAAACCAGCATGCGAGAGAGAACGACTGTATTCTCTGATCACAACTGCTCACAGCTGAGTGAGAGAGACCTGCTCACGACTGCATTCCATCACGTCAAGTACATCACCTTACCCCAGGTCCCTCAAGCCACAACTGCTCACGCCATAGTCGCTCATGCCAGGTCCCTCATGCCAGTCACACCATGACTGCTCACGCCAGGTCCCTTACGCCACAACTGCTCACGCTACGGTTGCTCACCCGTCATGAGAGAGAGAGAGAGAGAGAGAGAGAGAGAGAGAGAGAGAGAGAGAGAGAGAATGAGTGTATAGGTATGGCCCATAGATAGGTTATGTATTTAGTGGGGTGGGAGATAGAGAGAGGAGGGGAAGGAACATGGGAGAGAGAAAGAAAGTTATATTAACATCTACAAAAGGCCAAATCGGCCTCACATCTGAAAAGTACTAGGGTCTCTCCATATGCTCCCTTCCCTCATATATCTCTTGTCCTTGGATAGTGGCTAATCATGCGTGGCTCTACTCATATAGTAGAGGCTCGATCACCATATGGGAACCCCATATAGAAGCGTTGGTGTGGCCAAAGTGTTGAAGAGCGAGAGCTTCATTCAAGGCTCCTAAAAATGTATGCATGCGCATTGGCTCTCCATCGATCCTAGATCCACATAGCCTCGTGTCATTCTATCCTTTGTTGCCCTCTTCAAAGTGAATCTCGGCCCTAAAAATGTAATCCCCAAATAAACATATCTCTGGACCACCTCCACTAACTCCTCTCCGTATGCAAAAGGGGATACCAACGACGGAATCCATTGGGAGGAAGTATTAAACACCATAACCTTGGTTTCCCAAGAGCCACTGTGAGACCTCTATCCTGATGACAAAAGGTTTGTAGTGCATCTAGGTGACACTACAATCCCTCTAGTGTACTAGAGATGAGAACTATGTCATTTGCATATAGTAATATGGGTATCATTTACATATAGTAATATGGGTATCAATACCCCCCTCCCCCTCCTCTGCAAGTCTATCAATGTAATTTGATATCTCATCAATATAAAGGCCAAATAGAGCAAGTGAGAGTGGGCATCCCTCGTTCACTCCAATGGTGCTGGTGATCTCCTCCGATAGCCCTCATGGTGCTCGGACCCATCCTACAATAGACTCATACAGTGCTAGTACCAACCCCCCTCCCAATCTCATCTTCATCAAGATCTCAAAATCTTGTAGGCTTTGCATGAGCTTGGTACGTGATACTGTATCAAAGGCCTCACAGAAATCCACAAAGTAGCAGTATATCTGTCTCTCGTGTGCTCTGCTTTCCTCAATGATGGCTGAAAGTGTGAGGATATGATCAAGGGTGAAGTACCCCTCTTAAACCCTGCTTATCCACGTACTCAATGTTGGTGCTTCTTTGCCCATTTACTCAGCTCATGCGCTAGCATTGATCCATAAAGCGTAGCTAGCATGTTGCCAACCATTACTATTCTATAGTTCGTAGGAACCATGGGGTCTCCAACTTTCAGGATTACTACTATAATATTAGCTTACCAATTAGTAGGAAAGCCGTCATACAGGGGGCTATTGAACAGGTGGGCTAGAAAGGGTGTGAGGATATCTATAGCACGTGATAGGTGCTTTGCTACTAGTCCATTATAGTCCTAAGCTCAACCATTTTGGAGTCTATCAATAGCATCGTGAACCCTCTTTGTGATAAAGAAGGTAGATGACATAGGTCTGGTGGTCAGGGTAGTGGGGGTTGCCCAAGTACCTAATATAGTGAGGTAGCATATGCATACCACATATCTGGGGAGGTAATGGGTGTATAGGCTCGGGGTTCTTGGACTGCCCACCATGCCTCCTGGCTGTCCTGTCCCAAGAATAGCTGGCAGAACTTGTGCTTCAATCTGAATAAAGCCCTCTTCTTTTGCTGCACTAGGCAACAAACGATCGAGCATGTGTGTGTGTGTGTGTGTCTCCCTCATGCTTCACCTTACTAGAGACAGACGGGTTTCCCTGCACTCCTCGTCATACCAACTATTCTATGGGACATTCTTGCTTGGAGGGGTGAAATAGGGATGTGCGAGGGGAAATGGCAGTTGGGTGTGAAGTGCTCCAACAAGTGCTGCTGTAAACTTCTCCAGGGGTATGTGGGGATCCATCTTTTGCAAGCCCCAATAGAGATCATCTAAGTAGACACTCATTGTCAATGTGGTAAAGCAGTATCTAGGAGAGAGAGAGAGAGAGAGAGAGAAGAGAGAAGAGAGTTGTTGGATGAGACTAGATGGTAGAGAAGAGAGAGCCATTGGAGAAAACGGGAGGAAAATGCATAGAAAACGGTCACCAAATGGTGAGCTTGACCTTAGATAGAACATAGTTGACTGGTGTAGTGAAGCCATCGGATGCCTCTAAACGGGATCAAACAGGCTATACTACATGGTACAGATCGGATGAGTTGATCCCTCCATTGAACGTGAACATCCCTACCTTAAAGTGTTCCTAGTGCATTTGCCCTAAATCACTTCATGACCATTGTGACCAATGCTACTAGCGCCAATTATGACATTTTCATGTTACCATTACCTCCCTTATTGTGGCTCTACTTGCACTCAAAGAATGCCTCCTTCAATTACCACATTGTCATGACACTACTATTCTGGCCAAAGATGAGCTTGACCCATCAAGCACAAACACATGATCATTGATTGGTTTGCAACACTAGTGTGTGCAATGGAAAAATAATCTTCCATGGTCTTGATCAAGCCTCAATGTTAGTCTTGATCTTGGATCCTTTGTCATTGATATTTGGTGTCTTAATACGTTTTAAGGGAAATTTATTCTTTTAAAGCTTAGGATCCTTATTTGCAAGAAGTGCCTCATGGTCATGCCATCAATCAGCTCGGACTTATAATACTTAGCATGGATCTAACCTATATCTTAATGATGATCAACGTAGGTGCTCTACTTTCCCCTCACACTAAACCCTTGGGGCTAGAAGGCATTATGTGTATACAAAATGTATATATGAGGTGGATTAGCCCCTTTTTTCCTTGCATGATTGAAACACAGATAATATTTAACTTTGTGGTGAGTCGCTTCCTTGCTAGATATTGAGAAAAGATACGATCGAGTAGACTTAGTTTCTAGAAGACCATGGTTTGCATGAGTCTTCCACTATCTTGGATTGAGATGTTTCTCGTTTGCTCATAATGGGTTGTAGGATGCCCCCAACATGTCTATAGTTGTTGTAGGCCATCTCTTGGGCTTCACATTGATGTCCTTTGATCCATGTTATGGGCTTGTTAGATACTTAAACTATTATCAAATTAGTTGTTACCCCCAGGTTCTAGAACCCTAGTTAAACTAGGTTTAGGGTTTCTTATGCCAATTAAGCTGTGTGGGGTTAAGTTTTCTATAAAAGGACACTTTGTGCAACCTTATACATTGCATTAGAGGAGACAAGTCTTGCTATCACACATGAGACCATGAACTATACTCAATTCAAGGATTACAACTTTTCAATTCAATGACAACATAATCCTTCTATTCATGATGATTGTGTTTATATCACTGAAGCAGCCTCTACTTGGTGTTCTGACAATGGTGCTTCTAAGCACATCACTTTTTGTCAAGCTTTATTCTTACCTATAGCTCATGTACCTTGGGGAGCACAATTATGTGTGCAAACAATGCCTCTTATGCAGTTGAAGGCATTAGTCATGTGCAGGTTGTCTCTGTGCCCAGCATCAAGAAGAATTTATTTCTATTTTAGTTGTTGCCACTTCTAGCTTTCGAGTCGTTTTTGATGGCCCATGATGTGTAGTGTATGATGATCTGATTTCTTCTTCTATTTTGTTGGCAAGGACCCTCACTAAAGGCCTCTATTGTCTTGATACATATGAACAGCAAATTGCTGAAACTCCTATTGATCATGCCTTATCAGCAAAACATTATTTACAAGATATACATTTATGGCACTAGAGGCTTGGCCAGATCAAGTATCGTGCATTGTTGAAGCTCCAGTCAAAGGATATGGTCCTGAGATCTTCCTTGAGTCCAGTTACCATCAAATATATTTATGAAGGCTGCCTACTTGGTAGGATGTGCCGATTTTCCTTTCCCAAGGATTCTCATGTTGATTCTCCATTTATACTGCAGTCTACATGTACTCCTTATGAGGCATAGGCTGGCTCCAATCGTTCTCTCTCATACGAGGACATTTGTTCATTGGCGTATGCTCATGCGCCCTCTTAAAAAAAGCACAAGTTCAATAACAAGGTGGTTCCATGCATATTCATTGGGTATAGTGCTGAAAGCAAAGGTTACCCGCTGTATCAACCTTCTTCCAACAAGATTATTGTCAGCCGAGATGTTATCATTGCTGCAAATCCTTCATATCCTTTGCTAGACAATCAAAAATGGCCTGTTATTGATTCTTTCAACATCTTTGACAGCATATTACTGCTCGTTAATAATGCAAGACATGGTCTCTTGGAAACTGCTCCAATTCGTTGGTTTGCTCGTCACTTCGTGGCAAACTAGCAAGCTTGCATGATGTTCCATGGCTAATCCTTCTTGTCAGCCTTTATTTTCACCACCTACAGGCTCATTACAGCAGCCGAATCCGCCTGATTTACAGTCACAACAGCAGCCTCATTTTGTGTTCCATGAGCAGCAATAGGTACCAAATGGGTTTTTAAAATTAAAAGAAAGATGATTCTATGGATTGGTACAAAGCGCACCTAGTTGCCAAGGATTATACCTAGAGTAAGGAATCAACTGAGGAGACCTTTGCCTCTACCTCTAGCATTACTACCATCAAGAGTATTATTGTATGTGTTGCCAATTTTCAATGGGAGGTGCATTAGTTGGATATCAAGATGGGATTCCTCCATGAGTATCTCATTGAAAGGTATATGTTTCACAATCTCTAGGATTTGAGGTTAAAGGCCCCAAACACAGATTGTTGTCTCAAGAAAGCTTGGTATGATTTATAATTTGCTCCACAGGCTTGGTATGACTGCATCTATACTCGTTTATTGCATCCTGGCTTCCTAAACAGCTCTACAAAGGTTCTTTACATTCAATCAAGGATATGATCTTATTATTCTTGTTGTTTACATGGATGGCATGCTTGTCACTAAGATAATGTTGGTCAAATTGTAGCGTTTTAGCCTAATTTATTGTAAACCCTTCCCTGTTGGAGCTCGGTCTTCTTCACTATCACTTGGGTATCTAATTTGCCATCATTGAGGTCGGCATCATCATGATAAAATCCAAGTATGTTGGACAGCTTCTTCAATGCTTTCAATTTGAGGACTACAAGTTCATGTCTACTCCCTTGGAGCTTGGTTTTAAATTCACATCCAATGATGGTAGCGGATCCTATGATATTACTTTATATCGGCAAGATGTTGGATGCTTAATCTATTTACATTATACTAGGCCATATCTTCAGTTTGTTGTCTCCCAATTGAGCAAGTTCATGCACAACCCGTCAGTACTTCATTGGCAGTCAATGAAGCACGTCTTTCAATATTTTAAAGGCAGTATAATCTCAGCCTTTTCTACAAAGCTCATGTTTCACTTTTTTGGCATGGATACAGAAGGTTACTTGAATAACTTCTCTGCAAAATAATGTGATTAGAATCACAGTTTTATACAAACTCTCATTACACTAATGAGAAAATTCATATTGAGCTACATTTGGATCTTGTATGTTTTCTTTAGTTCGTTGTGTATTGTCTAATGAGTTTCCACATCAAAGTTGTTTTCTATAAAAAGTGTTGAACATCTCGCTAAGTGATTTTTTTTTCCTTTTCCCATCACCACATCTTGTGGTTCTAAAGTAGAATGTTTTTGCTTGGTAGTGGAACTTCTTCATGCCTTGCATGTTTCATATTGATAATGATCCTTGATTGTCAATAAAATATGTTCTGTGCCTTAACAAAATGTGCTCCATAAGTGGATATGTAGGTAGAGATTGGGCTAGATGTTTAGATTCTCATCTCTCTCATAGGGGGAACTTCTTCTTGGGTACATCTCTTGTTTCTTGGTTCAGTAAGAAGCACACTACATTTGCTCATTTTAGTTATGAGGCTGAGTACAAAGCAATGTTCACAACAAACTACTTGCTAATCTCCATGTGCACTAGATGGCTCTAACACTTCTCTACGCTGACAGTCAAAGTGCTTTGGCCATTGTGCGAAACCGAGTTCAAGCCTACACAAAGCACATAGAGATTCATTACAGTTATTTCATAAGCAAATGTTGGTTGGAGAAGTAGGAGACCTCCAATAATAAATTTCCCAAGAAACTCCCTGCCATCGCGACGCAATGATACTTCCGTCTCAACTGTCAACTACGCCCTCTTCCCCCCCCCCCCCCCCCGCCAGCACGAGTCCGCTTCCCCCCCGCCCTGCACCTTCTCACCAGGCCTCTCCCCTCCCACTAGGCCTACCCCCTGGCCGCCTACCCTCCTGCACTCCCCCCGCCCTCTCGCCAAGCCTACCCTGTGGCCGCCTGTCTTGCCCCCTCCCCCATCCGCCCTGGGCTACCTGCACTCTGCCTTTCCCCCTGGCCACCCGCTGCCCCTCCCCCCCCCATGCGCATTCTCCCGCCTCTTCCGCTTTGAGATAACACCACCTCTTTGAAAACGAGAACAAAATTCCCCCGACCCCCCCCCCCCCCTTCCTCGCCATTGACTCCCCCCCCCCCACCTCTAGTTGCTCCCTCCCCCTTGCAGCAACTCCCCCCCTCGATAGCACAGCAACATAATAGGTAGGTTCCTAGCAGGGATGCGCAATGGAAACCTCTGGTCAGACACTGGCGCATTCTGCGAGTGCCCCCCTATCAAACACCTTGCGCATCATCCTCTTTGAGGAACAACTCTTAGTCGTCCATGCCACAGAGTTGGAATTGAAAGAAATAGTGATCTTTGGTCAGGTTGTTGGACACTCCCCATCGAGGGTCCAGCTGTGGGATTGGCTCCACTCCACGCTGCGCATTGGCACAGCGCAGATTGTGGAGGCAGTCCTCATGGGCCGAGGGATCTTCATGGTTTGACTTACCACTGCGGATGCAGCTCGTGAGTTAGTGGAGAGCTCGCCCTATGCCTCTAGGAAGGGGATCATCTACGTAGTTCCCTGGTATAGCAGCTTCACTGTGGAGTCATTTGCGCTCCACAACAGATTTCTTAGACACCCAATCACTTTACTTTTCCCTGGACTGGCGGTAGAGTACCGCTAGTTAGTGAAAGACTTTGGACAACTCTTCGGCATAGTTCTCCCTGCCTCCTTTGTGGATGCAATGATAGCTGTAGGAGTTCCAAAGGTATGAGTGGCCGTGAAAGATACAAAGTGTATCCCAAAGTTCTTGGAGATTGAGGTAGGAGGTCACTCCTTTAGGCAGCAAGTCATTGTGGTTGGGCAACCAGGGCAATGCCTGTGCTGCCATGACTTTGGGTATCAGGCAGTAGATTGTACGCGCTTCGGAGCCAAGGCGGCTCCGCCGACAAGCCCGCAGGTAGACACTGACGGCTTCACACGGGTCCAAAGACGACAGAGAGGGCGACTGCAAGGGGGGCCGCAACTAGCTTCTCAGACGCAGCCCCGACAACAAGGAGCAGGAGGGCAAGCGACGCCCCCTCGACAGTGCACTTCGTAGCCCCCCCCCCCGCCTGCCCCACCCGGCAGAACCACAGTCCCCCATAGCCACCACCCGTGCCATAGAATACCCCACTTGAGATCCCACAGTCCCCCCCCCCCCTACCCCCCCTGCGGAGTACCCCCCCCTGATCCGCAACCGTTTCAGGAGATCCTCCCCTCCCATACAACCACCAACTCATTTGCCCCTGCTGCCCGTCACACTTTCCCGAGACATGCACAATTATTGCTACAGTAGTTCTTCTACAATGGCCCATGGTCCTATCTGAGAGTTGCGGAGCATGGAGAGTTCCCACTACCTCTAGAGGTGGAGATCTTCATGGTTTATAAGTCAAGAAGGGGCAAGGCCCATCTACTAGTACCACCAGATGGACCAAACTACGCCTTTTTCCTTCAGTCCTCTCACTCACGGGATTGGACAATGACACAAATTGAGGAGTTGAAGAGTCAGGTGACGGACCACATCTCCTAGTGGATGGAAGAAGAAGAACTAGCACTGTTTGCACAGCAGTGGCCTGGTTGCATGATGGACATTAACTGGTGGGCTAGAGCCGAGGTACCACACTTGAGCATGATCTTTCGAGCCCCCCCACAATGGAGAGCGTCGAGGGATGTGATCGAGTGGCCCCTAGCACAAGCGGCCTGTTTCTACTAGTGTACAAAGTCATGACTCTCAATACCACGTGGAGCATCTATCACCCCTTTGGTTAAGTTGAGGGCCACCATGGGGGATTGGAGCTCGCCATCCAGACCTGCGGCAAAGCATATTTGCATATCCAATAGTTTTTCCTCCTCATCACCAGCCTCCACACCGAACAGATGCCTGTTCATTCAATCACAGGTTTCCCCATGAGCTTACACCTTGCATCCTAGGATGTGAATAGTCTCCACTACAGTGGAACATGTGGTTCCAAGAAGTTGATTGTTCGGCAGGAGCTGCAGCTTGCCCTTGCCGAATGGATCAACATCTTACTTCTACAAGAGCACAAGCTCACTCCCACCCAGGCCCAGTGGGTTGAGAAGGTACTCTCGGGCAGCTCACACATCTACTAGGAACACGCCATTGGTACCCACGGCAAGAGTGGAGGCGTATGCACCTCTATTAGCCCGAGTCTCACCGCCTGTGTACGATGAGATCACGGGACGATAGTGGCAGGGAGGGTTTTATGGATCAGATTGGATATTGGGGACTCGTGCCTTGGAGTCCTCAATGTCTATACCCCTACAGAGGTTAGGGCACGCAGCAGGTTCTGGGTGGAGATCGCAGACGGACTCCCAGAGATGGACTCTTGGATCATTGGAGGAGACTTCAACAACCTAGAAGCTTTGGAGGACCAGCAGGGCAGAGACAAAAACTACCACGGTATGGCTGGGGAGAAGGAGGAGGCATGGGAGATCTTTCTATTGGCAGTAGGAGCATGCAATGCCTGGAGAGACCCTGCCTTCCACAAGAGGGAGATGTCACTAGACTTCTCCTGGGGATATAGGCGGCTAGGTGGAGTCCTATTGGAGTGGTTGGACAGGCTTTATGTGGGAGAGTGGGGTGGCTCTCGTGGAGGCCAGATTGGGGAGTTGGTAGGCACCACGTTATCCGATCATTATCCGGTTCTCCTGACACTAGACCCCCTAGCATCTGCCCTAGACACACGAGCCCGGACTCGATCTAAAGGAGGAAGGAGGTGACGAGACAGATAGAGTGGGTTTGGACCAAGGAGTAGGGCAGGAGGGACTGGATCGCAGAGGAGGTTGCAGAGGCCCTAGTCGAGTCAAGCAAAATCTGCCCCAAGAGGCAGCCATCTAGGTAGCAGAGCTGGGAGGAGGAGAGAGTACTCCGGGGGATCTTGCAGCCATGCAGAGATTATTAAAGGAGGCACCAGGGGATCCCACCCTCCATGCACAGGAGATGTGCGCGAGCAGCCATTGCTAGCCTAGAGGGCAAGCACTTGGAGTTCTCTTTTTGCACTTCAGCAGCTTTCTAGGCGTAGAAGGGAGATACGATGTGCAGGGAGTTCTTCCAGGTGCACCAACCTCGCTCCTCAGGAGAGCAAATACGCAGCCTTCGAGATCAGTATGGGAGGACTCATTCCAGCCTAGACGACGTGATGGAGATTGCCACTAACTACTATATTCACCTGTTCCAGTAGGAGACAGCCTCAGCTAGAGGGCAGCGATGTAGACAGCTGGTCTAGGATCACATCTCATCCCTTGTCTCAGAGGAGATGGGACGCTCCCTCCTAGCCCCCTTCACAGAGAAGGAACTAGAGGAGGCTTTTCATACAAAGGACGGGCAAAAATGCCCGGGAGAGGATGGCCTCTCTAAGGCCTTCTTTACTACCTAGTGGGAAGTGGTGAGGACCTCCTACTACTAATGGCCTTCCAGGAGATCTTCACTTCAAGAGACAGATGCCAGGGAGTCTTTCGGCAAGCCTTATCAGTCTTCTTCCCAAAGGGAGAGACCCGTTGGAGCTTTCCCAGTGGAGACTGATCACATTATTGTCAATGGTCTATAAGGCACTGGCAAAGATGATTGATAGGCGACTATGCCCCATGCTTCGAGACATCATCCATGACACACAAACAAGCTTTTTCCAGGATAGGATCATCTTGGACAATGTATTCACCTTCTTTAAGGCAACAGAGTGGGCTCAGCACAGTGGGCAAAAACTGGCCGTACTACTCTTGGATTTAGAGAAAGCTTATGACAAGATGGACTGGGACTTCCTAGAGGGCACCATAGTTAGGTTGGGTTTTCCCCAGGCTTGGATTTGCAGGGTCTCCGCGCTTTACAGATCAGCCACCAGCAGGGTTCTCATAGGTGATAGGCGTGGGAAGGAGTTTTGTTTCGAGAGATCGGTACTGCAGGGCTGCCCCTTGGCTCGTACCTGTTCCTACTCTTTGCAGAGGCAATGTTCCATTTCCTCAGGTCACGTATGAGCGGGTTACACGGCCTCCGACTTCTAGTGAGAGAGGAGACTGAGTTGTTAGACTCAGAGTATACAGATGACACAACACTCTACATAGAGGACAATGAGTTGATGCTGGAGAGAGTGAGGCTGGCTCTTGAGGTGTTTTGTCTTGCAGCGGGAGTGAAAATCAACTAGCGAAAGTCGGTTGGTTTCCTCACAGACCCGGACTCTAGCACGGAGAGGGGCATCCACCTGGGATTTAGATGGGTGAGCAAAGGGCAAACCGTCCAGTACCTAGGGTTCAAGGTGGGACTCAACATCACTCTCGCCCAGAAGTTTCTTCCTGTCCTTGATTCTTTTCGGAGGAAGGTGACCTACTGGAGCACGGCTCGCCTCTCACTAGTCGGCGAGCCCTGGTGGTTAACCAAGGCCTCCTAGCAACAGCATGGTATATCGCCTCGTGTTGGTGCTTCTTCTCATCCTACGTAGTGCAGCTTCGTCGCCTAGTACGGAACTTCCTTTGGTCAGGGTCAGATGGCTCCAAGGATTCTAGGGCCAAGGTGGCATGGGCGACCATCATACGGCACTGGTCAAAGGGAGGGCTTGGGATCATAGACCCAAAGTATTAGAGTATGGCCCTCTTGGGCAAGCTAGTTATCCGCAGCCTCACACGAGGCGGGCAAACCTAGAAGGTTTTATTATAGGAGGGTCTTAAGGATTGTAGACCGAGACTTGGCGGTGAGTGGAGGCCGTCCCTGAGATGGATCTTCACGTCCGCCCAGATCACCTTTCCTATGTAGCTTACTCCGCATATGGCAGGGCCTCCGTAAGGACCTAATCCAGAGCCCCCCAGGCTGCCAAGAGGAGATAGACCGTCAGCCAGTAATCTAGAACCCCAGGTCAAAGATCGAGAAGGGGCATAGATTTGCGAGCGCCCCCATATCCAGTGGGCTGGTTGAGAGGTCGGCTCAACTCGTACCATCAGGACATGGCAAGAGGTGTACAGGATGGTGGACGAGGAGGTGTTGCAGTGGGTATCAGGCTGCCAGAGAGGAGTGGAGTTGAGGAGAAGGGAGATAGACACAGCAATACCTTTGGAGTGGCTTGCTCCCCCGATATGAGTGCCGATAGAGTCCGGGGAGGTATGAACCCCTAGGTTTTTACCAACAGGCATCCCCCTACAAGTGGCAGGTAGAGTGGGCAACGCCCCGCAGGGGACTTTCTTCACCGTTCAGGGGGGCGTTTGGCCCTTGACAAAGGGCAGCACGATGAGGAGATAGCTGCCCTTTCATAGAGTAGGATTCGAATGGTGGGCCTTCATGGGAAGACATGGCAATTGGACCCCTATGTTTTTTGGAAGGAGCTCAGGGAGTGGCGCCTTTGGATTTGGGAGGGCAGACTTGATGAGCTAGAGTGGGATCCAGGAGAGTGGCTATGGACGGCCACTGCAGTCACCAAGAAGCCACCAAGGTTCCTGGAGTACACTGCCAGGATTGGCAGACATGTGCTGATGCAGGAGGATATGGATTGGGCGCCGTCACGTAGCAGACACTAGGCGGAGCACAGCATCACGGAGCTATTCCGACAGACCTTCTAGCGCCGCCTATGGGATAGTCGGAGGCCAAGGAGGGTATTGTATTTCTTATGGCTGGTGGCACATGAAGGCTTAGTAGTGGGAAGTTGGCTTGCCTAGATGCAGGAGGGAGGTTATAAGCACTGCACACAACAGCCTCTGGAAACCCCAAAGCACTGCCTTTGGTCATGCGAGGAGGCACAGCTCGTGTGGAGAGAATCATGCCGCATCCTTCGCCGTATAGCACCCAGCCTTGGATGTGTCTCATGGGGAGCTTTCTGCTGGCAGGCAGTCAGCAAGTCCGTCACCTTTTGTATGAGGCCATATAGCACCCAGCCTTGGATGTGTCTCATGGGGAGCTTTCTGCTGGCAGGCAGTCAGCAAGGCCGTCACCTTTTGTATGAGGCCGGGATGCAGGACACAATATTCATTATCGAGGTAGGGTCGTGCGTAGTGGTCGGTTTGGAGGCTCTACCCATCCGCTAGGTACTGGAGCCCACAGCAGACCACTCTGAGGTATAGGAGATCATAGGGAATCTTACTGGATGGCATATCTGAAAGGCACGGTATCAAGAGGCTTTCAATGGAGAGAGACTTTCAGTACAAGCGACCTTAGCAAGTGCAGGGTGAGTCCAGGGCTCGTTTGGAGCTCCGTCCAGGACCTATTTTTCGTGATGCAGGCAAGCAGCCCCAGATGGCGATACACCCCCCCCTCCATGGCTCCTTGCCCCCATCCCCCCCAGACTACCTTGAGAGGCTTGTATACATGATGTATTTGTGACTTCGCATCAACTCCAGCTAGTCTATTGAGCATGAGCACTCTGTTGTAATCAGTTTTTTTTAGTAATATAATCAACCACATTTTATTTGCAAAAAAAAAAAATTTGTTGGTTGGAGATATATAGTTGTCTTGTGTACCCACTAAAGACAACTTGGCAAATCTCTTTACGAACACTCTTCCTCAACCAAAGTTCTAGGCTTTTCAGCAAGCTTTGAACTTGATTCCATTTGTTCCATGATTTGTCATACTCAATAATGTCATAGGTTGCTATATCAACTTGGATGAATTTGTGCAACCATGAACTTATATCTTATTATTATATTCTAGGATTTTGTTACCGTTCCTAGATCAAGCCGCCCATTCCATGGAGGGGACTTTGTAGGCCATCTTGTGGCCTTTGTATGGATGCCATTTAATCCATGTTTCAGGCTTGTTAGATATTTAAATTATTATTAAAAGAGTTGTTACCCTAGTGCTCTAAGACCCTAGTGACACTAGTGACTAGGGTTAGGGTTTCTTATGAGGGTTGAACTGTTTAGGGTTGGGGTTTTTTTCTTTTTTAATTAAATAACCCTTGTGCAACCCTAGCACATTTAAGTGTGGCATTGTTCATTATCATCTCTTCAAGCATTTTACTCTCATTCGTTAGTACATTGCTTTCATTTATGATTGAGTAATAATGTGTCATTTGTCTCTCCCCCTCTCTCTTTTTCACATTTTCTCTTTCTCATTTATCATGTACAATTACTTCATACTTGTGCTAATAGCCACAAGCTTAGCATCATTCAACACAACAAGCTACCACTTGTTCAGTCACTTCACTTAATCCTCAGGGAGGCTTGCTGCTGTGATATTTCTCTTTGCATTCACACCATTGTTAACTAGGTCAGGTAATTTCCACCAGTACCCAGCTCAAAAGTGGATGCTATTTTAGCTGGAAATTTGCAACAACATCAGGATTTATTAGATTATTTGTCTACTCTTGCATCTATTTAAAGCACATTCAATGGTCACAGCTCAATTGGAGCTTCTCAAGTAAATGCCACGTGGTTAGTAGTAACTATTTCTTATTGCTGGAAGTGACTGAGGAAGCTGGGAGATTTTTCATGACCGAATTTTGTTATGTATACATTATGATGAACTATATGATAACAATTTTGATAGGGAATCCTTATGCATCTTTTCAGGACCCAAAGGATCTTGAGACAAGAATTGAGGACTTTGTGAGCTCATTTGAAACAAACTTGAAAGATTTAACAGAGGAGGAGTTCAGGGTAAATACACTCGCAACCTTTGATGTTTATGCTTTTTCCAGCTGTACATAACTGCAAGTGAAAATTGTCTGCAGAGAAATGTGAACGCATTAATAAAGATAAAGCTTGAAAAGCATAAGAATCTAAGGGAAGAGACACATTTTTTTTGGAGTGAAATTGAGGATGGAACCCTGAAGTTCAACCGGCATAAAGATGAGGTATTAAAGGTTTTTGCAGTGTTTGTTTTCTTTTATCTTTATAGCAAGTGCTTTTATCAGACACCACGTATTTCTTGCGAGTGGATGAAACTAGGTCCCTCAATCCTAAAATATTTTAATGTTTGTGACATAGTTTTATGTGGCAATCACACTTTTGGCCGAAGTACCACTTGTGTGTTGCGAGTACCAGTGTCCAAACTCATGCTAACAGCTGGTTGGATGGGCCTCCTCCCTGCCTCATCTGTTGTCAAATTTTCTTTACAAAGCGTATAGAAATCTCAATTCCTCAATTTTTCTTCATTTTCGATTAGCCTGTCATGTAAATAATTAGCACTCCCTACTCTTGAGAGAACCTTTGACAGACACTAGAATATCCCTTCATCGAATGCTGCAACAAGTATATGGAGAGTCAGTTTTGGATTGGCTGCTGAGGATTGACTTTTCAATTTTACATTCCCACACATAAATATGGTTTATAGATCCTAACATTTCTTGGGCTGTATATTCATGATTTGAGATTCTTGGCCAAAAGCACATGGCCCCTGCATTATAGTGTGGCTTCCCACACTAGGTTGGGCTTCCATAAAATCTACATTGTTTGACTACTGTCTTGATCACAGCTTGTTCAGAAATATGGACTGGGTATATGTTGCACTAATCTTATGGAATAGACAAAAGCCAGCTTCATGCTATTTTAGTACCCAAATAAACGGTTGTTTTCCTTCTTTTTGGTCAAACTTTTGATGGCTAACATGTTCTCCATGCCTAGCAGTAATTCTTGTAGCTAGTTTATACTGAGATTTCATCTGGTTGGAAAGAAGCTGAAGGATGTCCTCTTTTCTTTTTGGCCAGGTTGCAGCACTGCAGAAGCTAAGCAAAGGTGATCTGCTGAATTTTTTTGAAGACCACATTAAATGTACTGGACAAAAGAGAGCGAAGCTAAGCATCCATGTGTATGGTGGAGCTCATGAACAAGAAGTCAAGTCCATCCTTAATGAATATCAAATCTCAAAGCAAGTCAATGGTGTCATAGAGGATGTGAAAGAGGATCACTCAGCAGAGGTGAATGAGGCTGCAAGCAAGGCTACAAAGCCTGTCCGCATTCATAACATATATGAGTTCAAACGTTATCAATCTTTGTTTGGATCTTTGAAATGAGAGTTAAGTTCCTGTTATGAACACTGAGCAGTATGTTTAGGAAATAGCTCTCGACCAAGGTCAATTTGATGCCTACCTTTACAGCCACAAGAGGAACCTCTGTTTCAGATTAGTGTGTTGTTTCTCAAAGAAAAAGGTGTCTCACCAGGAAAACAATACCTTGCAGTTCAAATAAGGCTGGAATTTGATCCAAAATGTGGTCAGAAACCGAGCATAGAATTTGATTCAAATTGTGCTCAGAAGCCAAGCATGAGAGCCAGAGCCCAGTCAACGGGCTTCTAGTTGTATGCCTTTATCATGGGCAGGCAAGGTCCAGAAGCCCTTCAAAATGATGGAGATGAGGAACTGTTGTGATGGGATACTTCCAAAGAGCAACAGGATCTGAAATAACCATTCATATAGGATACTTATAGAGAGCAAGAGATTGTAAAATGTGCCTAGGCAAGGTTGGCATGTCACTTACCATGGTGTATCTGTTCAATAGGATGAGATACGTAGGCATTGATAAGATGTATTTTGGAAGTAGAAGAATGTTGCAATCTTCCTTTCTTTATTATACCAATATAAGATTGCAGAAAGAACAAAGATTGTGCCATATTTGCAGGAGCTCATGCAAATACCTTGAGCTGTTTTCACACACCTGTGACCTAACAGATTTATCTGGTTGATTTGAATGGCTTTGCTTTTGGAAAAGTCATCAGGAGGTGCGTCAAGTTCAGTAACATCATTTGATGAAATACAAATTCATGCCAACGAGAAGATTCCAAGTATGGAGCTTCGATATCAGGAATTTTTGCATCAGCTTTTGGAGAACCCTGCATGCACCAGCAGCTCTCTGATGCCAGATAACATGGCTCAGCTATATCCTGGTTTGTCTTTCTGAAAGACACGTTCTTGGATCACAGCCAAAGCATGAAGTTCTGTAATCATTTTTGTCTGATCTGTGTAATATGGGTCTTTAAATTAACTTCTACATTTTCTTGCTGAATGGATGGACAATACACATTTCACGAGTGTGGCTAGGTGCATCACTTTTGTTGCTGATTGTGGACTGACAAACTATTTTAAGGGTTATCATTTACAGTTACCGTTGCTACTGATCTTGTGCAGCTTACTTTCTATTGTTGATGCTAACCATTTGGCTACTAGTGCCAGGGCTTTGCTCTTGGTGTCTACAAAGAGGAAAAGCCCTTTTATGTCTTCTTTCCTTAACATAAACAAAATCTCTCATTGAGCATGCCCTCCACTCGCACCATGTTATAATGACTACTTGGGTTCTTAATGCGGAAAGAAGCATGACCTCCTAGGAGAAGAGTTTGTGATCATCTTCTATGATTCTATGCACGTTAGATACTGTAGTGATGGCAGTCGATCAGGCTATATGGTAGTTTGTTTTTGGTCGGACTCATCACTCTTGCTTTTTGGTTTCTTTGTTTTTCAAAGATCATTGCATGGTGGATTTTTTCTTCATTGCAGCTGAGTTAGGTGTATGGTTTTGTTACTGCTGATAGAGGAGTTCATGAATGGCCCTATCAAAATAAAAAACATGAATTAATATCAATTGGCCTTGTAGATTTGAAGAAGATTTCTCCATTTATATTTCACTTTAAGGTTTTCAAAGATGCCTTATAACTAATTATGGAAGGTTGGATTGGCTTCTGTGCTGGTGCAACTAACAAAATGGGAAAGAATAGGGGATGGGGGGGCTCTAATGAAAGAAGTCTCTCTCTCTATATATGTAAGCGTTCGAAGATTGCAACCAAGGAAATGTGAAAAATGGGGAATAAGGGGGTTGCAATAAGCATATTTGTTTCATCACTTCATATAGTTCTCACACACTATTTTTTGAGGAGTTCAACGAAGTATTAGACAAGCCATGGCAATGGAGTTGACCATCAAGCTACATGTTTGCCTAGACTTGGAGTTGGATGTTGAGAAGGGTTGTAATTCCACTACACATGAGACTTGGGTAATGTTCCCTTGTTGAACCCCCAACAAAAAAGGTGGGTGTTGATATTATTTGCTCGATAAGTAAGCTTGGAAGCACTCTTTAAATGTGAGGTAATGATGTGAAATGCAACACTATATGAGGGCTATGTGATTGCCTGTAGAGGGTTTATTTGTGGAGGGGTTTGTGAGTATTATCTTAATGATTCAACTTAGTTGCACAAGTAATAGATTGCACATGATGCATAGTACTATGCAATATTAGTCTATGATGTATATCCATTTTTGTGTGTGATCCATGGCCTTTTCCAACCTTATCACATTAGCAAGTATTGTCTTTAGTGGTATATCATAAGCTTTAGTGAGTTTTAAAATAGCTAGTAGAGATTGGAAGTACTTTGATACGTTTTATAACAATAGTTGAGTCCTACTTGATTATGTACAATACACAAACTATTGTGAGGGTAATATATACAAGGTTTTCTTGATGCTAATCGTGTGGCTATTGGTGTGCTTGTTAGTGCAATCAATGACCTTCGGAGGGCCTCACCTTTCACAACGGAGTATGTTTCAAAAGGATCATCTATTTGGAGAGCAAGAGGCTCAATCCTTTCAATTAGATCTACGTCTTAATCTAGTACTAGGGGTTTATCTAATTTGGTTATGCATGTTTTAATTTAGCTATGCTTGCTCTAATTGAAGAGCAAAACTTGATCCTTAGGAGCAATCATATTTTCCTATTTCTACACACAATGAAAGTATGAACTCTCACAAAGAGGATTCTATCCTAGTCCCCACAATGGAATCAAAAATGTTGACCCTCCAATGGTTAGGACTTTAGATGGACTTACTTTTTCAAGAATTTCCTCCATGTGCAAGACAAGACTACCTCTAGCCTACTTGATTATACTTGAGCTTTGAGCCACCAAGAATCTCTCTCTCAATCCCATGACAGCAAAGGATATATGGAAGGCTCCAAGTTTGTAATGGAATCACTTGAATGCTCACCTTATTAAAGTCTACATCCAAAAGAAGTAGATGGCCACACAATTCAAGTGAATGTATCTCGTATACCAAGCTCTTGATTTGCTACTATGATGCTCCTCTTTAACATAAGAAAGAGGGAGCTTTACTCCTAGTCCCTCATGCCCTCTCACTCTCACTCTCTTCATTGCCCTTTTTCTCTTTCACATAAGCTATGGTAGAAGCAAGAAGGTAGCGAAGGTAGCTTGAGCACTCAAAATACACACATAAGAATGAGTCTTTATTCATTTTACATATTATATGGAGTTTCACAAGTGGTTAGCTTCAAACGCTCCTCCTTTCCATGTGTAATCGCTTTATTTTTGCATACATATGACTTATTTGATGCATGGACTTGCCATGGATGTTCATTTTACTATTGTGGATCTTACACATACATGCATATACACTAAATAAAAAACAAAATACGGAATATGAATGTAGAAGATATTACAATTTGCATTGGTGTGGCCTTTAAGGAAGGGCTAGGTATCAAATTTTCAATACCACATATGGGCTTTTAAGTATCTATATTGTATCTTTGTTATTCTTTAAAAATTGTTAAAATCTATATGTCCAACACTCCATTTATGTGCAATTGGCTTGGTTGCTTTCTCAATCTTTTGACTAGTCTTCTTGACTTCTTTCACCAAGCTTTGACCACTTTGCCAACTCTTTTATTTTAACTTCTAAAGAAATCCTCTAAATATTTGTCCTTTTTATAGCCTTCTCCATTTGGGGTTAACATTCAAATATACAACTGAGTGTATTTTTATTATAATGCTATATCAAAAAGATTATGGCATGTGATGCATAGCACTATTTTCTCAAAGCAATAGTATGAGTCTTATTTAAATGTTTAATGTGAGAATGAATACACGGTCCTTGGTAATTTGTATAGTTTAAATAAAGGGAAATTAAAAATAATTTAAATTTTTAATTACTTAAAAGAGTGATTTAAGTTTTTGTTTGATATTAGTCTAGTGGAGAAGTGAGATCAATTGATAAAAGAAGTAATCATAAATATGACAACAAGGCGACAATTAGTAGAGGGGGGAATTGAAAAGGGATAATAACTTTGTATTAGGAAGAATGATTAGGTTTGTATGCTTTAATTATTTTTCTTAGTAAATAGTGTTTAAAAATGAGCTTAAGGAGTTACAATGGAGAAAACTTAAGAAGGAATTTGAAATGGTATAGAACTCTAAGCCTAAATTAATCCAATCCAATTACCCTTGATAAATAGCAAGATAGGAGTTATCTATTTCCATTGACAAAACTTAGAGAGTAGTTACCCTCAAAGGAAGTCTTTTATATTGTATGGAGTAGCTTGCATATTGCTATTACGCTACTCTTCAAAGTGGGTGCCTATGGTTTTGGTAATAATAAGAGTGGAAGATCTTGGCTTGCATTGGTCCAAACAAGGCACTGCTAACCTTATTTTCATTTTATTGGGATTAGATTATCCTAGTAGGCTACTTGAATAGGGCTTAAGCATATTTAGGCTAGGATTATGCACGGGATTAGATGTTTGTACAAACAACACAATCAATGGTGTCATCAGCTACTCATTTTGGAATTAAGTGAAGAAGAGTCCAATTTAATACAATCAATATCCAATATCACTATGATTGGTATCATAGATACTCTTACAAGATGTGTAGAAGAATGAGCTGGAACAACAATGTACCATGGTTATAAGTGCCAAGAAGGTGTAGGATAAGATTTGATGAGAGAGTTCATAGAAGTAGAAGATATTGAAGTATTGGACTACTAAATAAGGAGATATTAGATCAAAGAGGAAACAAATGTTCACATTACCCCTTTTTTAGGTGCAAGTCACTATGTGATTGGCGTGTAGCCTAGTATAAAGTGGCTTAGCTTAGCATGGTGTTTATCTTGTGGAATATCTTGAACTATAGTGTCTAGGTGGGGGATGATATGCCATATTCCCTATGACCAAGTCGTAATGTCAAAAATTCCAAGCTCAAGTCTCATGAAAATATTGACCAATGTGCTCACATTGAGGCTCTTTATCTTGTTGTTCTACCTTCTCTTCCTTGGGGGTTCTATATCTTCATTTTTGTCTTTGGTGTTCTCCATTTCTTTCTAAATTTCTTTATACATCTTTTGGTTTCTCATTGTTTGATTGATTATCATCATTTTCATCCACATGGAACACAGTTGGATCCCACTTGTAATTTGCCATGCCTACACTCATTGAAATGAAATGTTTAAAATGAAAATTTATATAGCAATGCATTTGAATACATTTTATCATCGACCCATGCTGCCATGAGGGGATTACATGTATGTTGATCCTTTTGTTTTGTATGCATTAGCCAGTTTTCTTCTTACGCTAGATCAAATAAGTAAGTATATTTGTTAGTCATCTTAGCCCTATATCTCTATGAGGGTGAGTGTGGACTAGTTTAGTAATCATATTCATTAGTATTCTACAAATCTCCATATGCTTTCAAGGCCAAGAACATGGTCGTCATTTTATGAGATCTTAAAGATTTCCAATCAATGATCATGTTTGGCCTTGAAAACTTCAAAGGTCTTCACAGATCATGAATGGCTCAACTTGAGTCAACTTTTTTGTATGTGTAAAAGCGGCACAAGTAATTACAAGGTCATAGCAATAATTGAAGCCACCTTAGAAACAAATACATGCTCTTGTTTATGGTTCTTCGTAGGCAACAAGGGATTTTTTTTTCCTTAGGGATCTATTTGCTTGAAATTTCAAAGCATCCCAAGATCCTACACTTTATAGCATTAAGCTTGGAATTATCTACCACTTTTGCAAGCAAAATGGATTATGCTAAGTTGAGCTTGTTGTACTTAGTGATATTTATGTTTACCATGAGGCCAACTTCTCAATTATCAAATTTCTACTAAGTTCACTAGGTTAGATACTCACAAAGCCAAATTATTGGAAAATGGTATTATGTAACATGTATGAAGTTTATGAAGCTAACAATGCATAGATGAGATTTATCACATCTCAAAATAAATTCCACCTTTTTGTAAAAAAAACACACGCATAAGTCAATCTCTTAAAATTACCCTAATTGTAACCCATCAAAAACCCCGATACTCAATCATGTAAATGTGTAGGAACTTCTTTGCGCACACATAAAAATAAAAAACACACAAGAAAATGTAAAATCTCAACAATGTATACTCTATATGGACCATGAGATGAGGGCAAACCCTCTATGTATAAGAGAAGGGAGCCTAGATCTACACAACCACAAAAAATGTGAAATAAGAGAATAAGAAGAAATCCTACTTGTAAGAATGCTAGAGTTTGAAGAGCTAATATGGATGAAGAAATTCAAAATGGTCATGAGAAGAGGGTTGTGTTATGTATATCATCCAAGTAATTAATATTTTTGTGGAATTTGAAAACATATAGCATGTCGAATTCCAATGATAATATTGTGTAATTCAACCATGTATCATATTTTGGAACCTATAGATAGTGGGAATTTCATCCACTACCAAAATGAGGAAGGAGTTAGTGTTTCCAAGCACAAGAATATTGCAAATATTGAATTTTTTAACCTTGGATATACTCCTAGTGCTCATCAATTGCATTGCTATGAGAATGCTTGCATATGCTCTATATATTGTATTGATGAAAGCATGAATAGTGAGACAACTAAGAATGTGAAAAGAAAAGGAGAGAAAAATAGTCCTATCTATTCTTCTTGTAAATATATGTATGGACTTTAATATAAAAACAAGTAGATGATATAAAGATTTAAGAACAACAAACTAAATACATGGATCTTAAAAATAGAACAAACTAAATACATGGAACTTAACGATAGATCTTGTAGATTAGAGGTCAAACTTACATAGAGAAAAGGTAGACAAGAAGAGGTACAAAATTGTAGATCTTGTAGATTAGAGGTCAAACTTACACGGAGAAACAACAGACAAGAACTCAATGAGAAGAGGTTCAACATAAGGGGGGCACAAAGCTTGAAATGATGAGAGAATAAGGAAAGAGGAGGAAAAGGGAAGCTTCAAGCCTACAATGGTGGGAGAGAAAGTAGTACCAATATTGGAAGAGGGATAAAACTAAGAGGAGCCCAAAGTTTGAATATAGAATAGGCTAGGAAAGGTTGGATGATACCTCTTAGAAAACCCAAAAGTTAAAGAATGGATCCCAACAAAATGAGATTCTAATAGCAAATTACTTAAAGGAGAAATTATGCTAAAAATAACAAAAATTTTAAACATCTCTATATGTATGTAATAATAGAATGGACTCCCTAAGAGTGCACTCTATCAACCATGTTTGTAATGTCTCCACATCATATACTACCATTTTTGCCTTGTTTAACGACATTGCTTACTTCCCATGGGCGCCCACTCTTGAAAATTAATTAGGGTTAAATTGAGAATAGTTTTCCTTCTTCAATCTTTCTAAGAACAACACCTCTAATTTACATGAGAACACCCTTTCTTCCTCTCTTGTCTCTTGCATATGTGAAGCCCCTATTAAAAAATGTTTTCAACTAAAAATATAGATAAGAGAAAAATTGCAACCAAAAAAGTGGTGGGTGGGAGGAGTAAAGTGGAATAGAGGTGTATGGACAAGGATGGAGAAATAACAAAGAGGAATGGACAAGTGGGAGAAAGGGTGACTAGATTGGTCTCTCTCTCTCTCTCTCTCTCTCTCTCTCTCTCTCTCTCTCTCTCTCTCTCTCTCTCTCTCTCTCTCTCTCTCTCTCTCTCTCTCTCTCTCTCTCTCTCTCTCTCTCTCTCTCTCTCTCTCTCTCTCTCTCTCTCTCTCTCTCTCTCTCTCTCTCTCTCTCTCTCTCTCTCTCTCTCCATTTAGCCAAATGGTAATAAAATGATGTCGAATGATAGGAAGAGGAGGGGGGACTGTTTCATGCATTTTAAGGAGGGGAGGGGGGTTGAGGAAGTCTTTGGGTGAAGGATAGGGGTGGGGAATTTCTAAAGGGAGTGTAGTACCACTTGGCACTTGTGGAGTCAAATGGTAATAAGATGATATTGAATGAGAGGAAGAGGAGGGGGGACTATTTTATACATTTTAAGGAGAGAAGGAGAGAAGGAGAGAAGGAGGGTTGAGGAAGTTTTTCACGAAGGACATGGGTGGGGGGATTTCTAAAGGGGAAGCAATACCACTTGGCACCTATGAAAGGGAAGAGAAAGACGGGGGGAGAGGGGAGAAGGAGGAATCTTAGCTCTTCACCTTCCCTTTTCCCTACCATCACCTCCTCTCTATTTCCACCACCATCATCCCTTCTCCACCATCCCTTCTTATCATCAACACCTTCGCCTATTCCTTCCATTATCTCCAAACTTCCTATCATCAAATCACCTTACCTTCTTTTTCATCATGAACCTCTTCCTTCTCTTTACCATGATTAACCTAACCTTCAAGACCACAAAAGGAGTAAAGTATGAAGGATTGAGAAGTTTAAGTGATAGAAGTGTTAAATGGCACCTTAGAAGATGGAAAGGAATAGTGATAGGTTACTTGTACTGAAGAGAATGAGAAAGAAGGTAGAATTAGAGCTTGACAAGTATGAATCTTTCCCAAACAGGATTAACTCAAGGTTATAAGAGATAATTGGAGCATAGGATGAAGGAAGCAAATTTTGAGTAAGGACCATCAAAGTAACACTATAAAAAAACCTATATCTTTAGGCCATCCATGTAAATAATTAATATAGTCTAAACAATGTCATATTTAGAATTCGATATATACTCAAGCTCTAGGTAGATTTAGGATTATACCAATCCTTGAATTGTGAAAGCATTATGTTGTGAAAATGCTAAGATTGCAAAGATATTATCTTGGTAAAGATATATAGTGTTAGATTGCAAGGACCCTTGCTTTGAAAGGATTGGTTGCATTATTTGGAGGGAGAATCTTAGTAGACTACTTACTGCCCCAAAAGAGCAAGCACCAATCTTTGAAGACTTAGAACCATTAAGAGGGTTATATATGATTGTAGATGATTTACTACCCCAAAAGAATGGGCATCAATATTTGAAGATTTAGAAAGATTAAGAGCAAGCACCAATATTTGAAGACTTAGAAGCATTAAGAGGCTTATATATGGCTATAGCGAACCAATGCGACTTAACAACTTTATACCAATATTCAAGGCACTAAGATGATGACCCTCATATTCATGCTTAACGATTTAGGGTGACATGCATATATTCCTAGTAACATTGAAAGATGAGGCAACCTTATGAAAATATTTCCCTTTCCACATGGGTGACTTATGTCATTCTAAGAGAAGCATTTCTAAATAAGTTTGGGTGATAAGGATTCCATGACCATTTGGATCTAGAGTTCAAGTACCTCTAGCATAAAACCCAATAGAAAGTGTCAAATGCTACATAAAAAGATGAAAACACTAATTAAAAAGATGTACAAAACACTTATAGAGAAGACATGGAAAAGTGAAATTGTATTGAAGGGTTATAGGAGACTATCAAAAGAGAATGTGAGTTTAAAGGGACCAGCCAATTTAGCCGAAGCAAAGATAGAAACTCAATGATGGGAAGAAATTTAATTGAGATAATTGAGGAGTAAGAGGTTATAAACTAACCCGAAATTAGTTTCATCAGGTATGTCCTTATCAAAGGCAACCAATGTACCATATATGGGGGGCCTATAGCTCCACAAGCTATGTATATGATTGGTGTGTTGAGATAGCAAGCTCAACACATGTGGACATTGATGGTGGATGGCCTGGTTAGATAGGTCTACACATCTACACGTAGCAAGTTGGTAGTCATCATGATCCTCGCATGGCCACTAACTTATCGCTTATTATATTTGGTTTGATACACCTACCCACAACTATCATAGTTATAGCACCAGTTGACTAGTATGGTCAGTTATGTTTTGTTTGACTCAATAGACTACTTTACTTTATATTGTATCTTATCTATACTTTGTGTATATTATATTGTAAGAGTAAGAAGGAAGAAAAATCAGCAAGGAAACTTTTTCACCTCCATCTCTCTTCTTGTGTTCTTGAGTGAGCTTCCTCTTACATGTATGGTGTATGTTTGGCATAGTAGCTCAAGCAAGTCCCCTTGCCACGCAATTCATAGCATAGTGCAAGTGCCGCACCATTTTCGATACCATACTAAAATTAATTCCATAAGTAGAGAACTTTAGATGAGAGCAGAGTGGTTGAGTCAATAGCCAAGTCATTAATAGATATAAAGAAAGAGACTTTAGTAGAGACAAGACCTAATGTGAAGGGAGCCTATAATGTCAACCAACATGTTAGCACAATGGCACCAAGTCAAGCATTAAATCAAAGGAATCCTACACCACTAATGTCTAACATCTAGTATGGTAAATGCCATGGCTTTGGCCATCTCACTACAGAATGTGTGAGAGTACACAACAAAAGAAGAATATGAATATAAAGAGAGCAAGAGAGAGAAATAAGAAGAAGAAAGAAAGAAATCTACATTGATTAAATAATGAATGCTGAATACAACAGTGTGGACTAATCAATCCCTGCATGCGACCCCGAGGCATGAATGAGGATGCTAGATTAGGCTAGAAATTATGATGGTTGTAGCAGCACTAGAGATGGAGGAGTATGTCAAAATCAGCAACATGAAGAAGGTAATCTACTCCAACCAACAAACCTACTATATATAGCAAGAAATATATCCAACTAGCTAAGTTGATTTTATGAAGGGCTATCATCTGCTTTACAACCTAAAGACTCGAAAGATTGAGGTGATTAGGGATTTGATATTCGATGAGGCTAGGCCTCCAAAGATTTGATTGATGGTTCTTCTCCCCATTAGCCCCTTCCCTTCCTTCTAGGTTGCCCCTTGGCACCTCTTCTTTGTCTGCAAATCCTTTCCCACCTTCCTCCTCTCCCTTACCTTCTCCCTTTCTGTCTCCTTGATGGCTCCTTCATTGGATGAGGGGGATCTACCTTCCCTTAATGAGGGGGAGTCCCTGCCATAAACAAGTGCTTTATAGGTACTAAAGGCCTCATGGTCTCCTTCACAATAGGTTGAGCCTCTCATCATTCCACAATGGTATTAGAGACTCATGTAGGATTCAAGGATTACTCAATTCCCTGAGACACCTCTTGGATCACGTAGATCAACCCACGGCTTTAGGCCCAATAAGATAGTTTACTTTGTGTGAATTATGCCCTTATGTCATAGACTCTTTAGGACCATGAACCTATTGTAGTTTATGAGGCTCTTGCATTGGGAGGTTTGGTGCAGTGTTATGCAAATTGAGCTTGATTCTATCAAGTGGAACTAGACTTGGGATGAAAGGTCATTGGTGTGAAGTGGGTGTGTAAGACCAAGTATTTGGCAAATGAGACCTTGGACAAGCACACAAACAACACCACTTGTTACCAAGGGATTCTCTCACCAAGAAGGTTTGGATTACTTTGAGACTTTCACACTGACATCTCAGATATCCCCTATTTGAGCTATCTTGCTTTAGCCGTTCATCACCATTGGCTGGTCTATTAGATGGATGTGATGTTGGCCTTTTTGACTGGCATCTTGGAGGAGGAGATTTATGTATCATAGCCTCCTAGTTTTCTTGTGTAGGGGAAGGCGGACCATGTTTACAAGTTGTGGAAGGCCCTATATGGCCTCAAGCAAGCTCCTTGAGTTTGATACCAAAGGATTGATTGCTTCTTCTTACAGAGTGGTTTCCATAATTCGGGATCATGATTCCAACCATTATTGCAAGGTTATGGGTGACATGTGTGTGTTGGTCATCTTGTATGTGGATGACCTCATTATCATAGGGAGTGCCTCATAGGAGGTTAGTCAGACTTGGGAGATATTATGGTAGGAGTTTGACATGACAAATCTTGGGATCCTACTCTTCTTCATTGGTTTGGAGATTTATTAGATGGCACGGGGCATCTTTATTTCCCATCATAGATACATCTCCAAGTTACTTGTAGAGTTTGGTATGGTCGGTGTTAGCCTATTTCATGCCCCATGGACCTCGAGTCCAAGTTACTAGCAATAGTGATCCCCTTCTAGATCCTACCCACTACAAGTGCCTTGTTGGCTATTTGATCTGGATGTTGCTATCTTCTTTTATGAAGACTTCTACTCAAGCTCACCAAACAGCCACTTCACACATTTTGTGCTATCGTGGACAAGTAGAATGCCCTTGCTCTAGCTAAGATCCACGTATTTCATGCCCATAAAAAGCATATCAAGGTTCAATACCATTGTGTTTGAGAGCAGATCGTGGATTCTGAGTGATTGATGGTTTATTGTTCCATGGAGGACAATGTAGTGGATCCCTTCATGAAGCCTTTGCCCAAGGCTTCTATGCTTCATCACATGATATTCTTCAATCTTTAGACACTCCCAATATTTGAGAGGGACTGTTAGCCTACCCATTATAGAGTTGATAGTCTATTATCTCTCGAATTTGAGCTCTTGTCAAAGTATGATAGAGACATGGGATCTCTAGCATTTTTAGTGTGTGTTTTTTCTTCTAGTCTAGTTTCTTGTGCATTTTTTGCCACATTAGCTACATTTTTTGGCATTTTCATATATTATCGAATGAATTAAATGAAGTCAAATAGGTGGCAACTAGCTGGCTAAAAAGTCCCTTCACCATCTTCTGTCTATTTGAGACCTAGATCAATATAATAAAAGTGTAGAATAACTTTTTTAATGAAGCTATCGCAAAGAGATGAAAGAAATGAAGGTTTCATTCTTGAGATGGTCAACAGCTAAACTTCCTTCTTTCAAGAATCCCCTCGAATATCATCAAGGTTCAAATGCCCATAACAAGCATGCCAAAGCAGTCCAAGCTCATGGGAAGATCGTGCAGCAAGGGATGTGAGTGTTAGAGTCCACCCTCCTCTATATATGTCAAAAGGGCAACTCCAAAAGATGCATCCTCCATTGTGACTACATCTTGGGTAAATATGACTCGAGTACCAAGCTATCTAAGACTATAAACAATTCAAAAGTTAAAACTCAAATTTGGTACGTAGAGGACTTTGGCTAAAGAAGTATGCCAATTGGGTAAGAGGGGAATGGTCCCCACACCTCTTCGCATAGTAACGGAAGAGTTGTTACCAATGGTGAGGGATCCTCCTCTAGATCTCATGTCCTAAAGCCAATCTTGGAGCTACATCATGTGGGAAGAGGTCCCACTATCCCCACAAGCCAAGGCTGCTTCTCAAAAGAAGAAGAAAGTGCCCTATCCTCCACCTTGAACAAGTGTATGAAGACAGACTTTTTGGTAGCAAGTGTGGCCTTTGAGTTCTTGGACCCCTCTGTGGGCTTCAAATGGGGGTACTTCTATTAGTAGTTCTCCTTACAATGACTTACCTTGCCCTAATGGGGGCATTAAGCTTCTTGTTGGAACCCTTGGAATCATCCTTTTTGTCCTTTTGTTTCTTAGCCTAGGGCTTCCCCTTCTTCTTCCCTCCCTCAAAGTTGTACTAAAAACCCTCATGGAGCTAGATCCATTGGTAGTTATGTCTTTGAGCCATGCATCACGCAGTCCAAGCCTAGTGGGGCAAGATCCTCCCAAAAAAGTGTATCTCATGTCCTTGATGAAGTAAGAACAGTAGTGTACAATACATCAAACTATGGAGATGCAACCAAGTTAATAGAATCATGGTTGTGTCCTCAGAAGATATAATCCGTCTGAGTGATGAAAGCTCATCTCTCATGTCCTCCAATTTGTTGATGTGGTCCTTTGTGTGGAAGGAGAATCATCAACATTGAGCACCCAAAGTTTCTTCTCAAAGGATATGCAATGAGGAAACATCTTCTCATGATAGAGACGTGAGCTTCTTCCAAACCTTTGCATCAATCTTCAATCTACAAACATGCACCAAGAGAGAATCTTGCAAGGTCATAAAAAGAAAGAATCTAGCTCAAGATTTGAGCCAATCTCATAAGGTAGCACAATCGCAGGATCCTCCATGAGACGGGGAACACGATGAATAAAAATTCCCGAATGTCAAAGGTGTTGAGAATACACTCCACCTTACTTGACCACAAAGAATAGTTGGAACCATCCAAGTAGTCCTGCTTGGGCAAAGAAGAAAGTACAAGCATCTGAACTAAGGGTGCTAAAGGAGGCATCTTAAGACCATGGTGGCATGGGTCTTATGGGAAACATGAAGGGAGGGAAGAGGAAAATGCTACCATAGAAACACACTTGATGACCTCTAGTCTTCTTGATCTTCGTGATCGAGGACTAGTGTAATTATCTCTCCACCTCTCAAAGGAATGATGAGAGACCTCATCCTCTGAGTCATCAAACCCTTCAAATGGATAATAAGACATCTTCAATAGCGTGCAAGAGAATTGAAAAACCCATGTTTGTAAAAAATCTCTCCTCAAGAGGTGAAAATAGCTATAGATTCATGGAAAGAATGATGTAGATGATCTATCGAGAGGAGAAGACATGTCATGTGCATCAAAATTCCATGTGTGTAGCAAAAATGTTGATTAGTGATGACAATCAAAAAGCACTAGAAAGCTACATTTGCATAAAAACACAAGGTGTGAGCTGTCACATGGCTCCATAAGGGTTGTATTTTAGTAATATAGGGATTGAAAAGGTTGTAGCAACAATTCGAGAAGTCTCCTTGATGATGATCAACTTCATGTTTTCTCTTTTGGCAATGATACCAAGTGAGAGTGCACAAAGGAAGAAGAACATGAACAAGGAGAGAGAATGAGATAGCAAGAAGAAGAAGAAGAAGAAGAAAGAAAGAAATTCATATTGAGTGAATAATGAATGTTGAATACAACAATGTGGACTGATTAGTCCTTGAATGCAACTTGAGGTGTCAAGGAGGGCACCACATCAAGCTGGAAATGATGATGGCAACAGTAGCACCAGAGATGGAGTATGCCAAATATGGAGGAGTGAATTAGCAACTTGCATAAGATAATCTACCCTAGCCAACAAACCTGCTATATAGCAGCAAATGGGCCAAACTAGTCAATTTGATACTAGTTGTTTGATTGCATTTAATGCAGTTAACATACAAAATTTTTTAGGAATGCAACTAACATGGCACAAAAATCACAAGGGACATGACAATGTGTATTGACAGGGTGACAGAGGTTGGAAAATGCATAAGATGCACAAGAAACTCGACTAGAAGAAGAAATGCACACTAAAGATGCCAAATCTCCCATGTATTTGTCAAACTCTAACAAGAGCTCACAATCAAGAGATGATACATCACACTGAGAATATGTGTAGAGGGTAAGATAGAGGTTGATGTATGTGTGGGTTTTTGCTCTCACAAACATACACACACGTAGAAAGAGAAAGAGAGAGGTTCCCATTCTCTTAGGTTTTAGAGGCCCCCCTCCCAAATGGGATATTTGACCTAGAGAGGGAGAGAATCCTAGGCTCTACTTTCCTCCATAACCTAAAGGGCCCTATCTTTCTTAGTCTATAATTTAAACCCTAGGCTCTTACAACATAAACCCCTATAATTAGTAGGATCCTTTGAATTTAGATTTTAATCTAGATATAGTGGGAGGATTTGATCTTCTCGTAGATTGGTAGTCCTATGTAGCCTTATGGCTACTTTCTAACCTTCATGTCACATAACTCAAGGATTTTCTGACCACATTTTGAAGACTACCTCCTAAGGTCTATCCTAAACTTGAAATAGATTTGTAACTTGCTTCTTTGTATATTATTTATGTAAGTCATGAAGTTTTCTCTTTTAATATAGGACCTTATATATTAATGGAGCAAGGTGAAGCTAGTATTAAAAATGCTATGGTGGACCTTCTAGAAGTAGTACTTTCCACTCCTCAAACTTAAAATCAGGCGAGACAATGATGCCAACCTCTATTTGTTGCTTGCCTAATTGTTGTGAACTACGTGGGTATGATATGTAATTTTTTTCTCCTCCATATCCATGTTCCTATCATAGTTTACTATGCATGTTTAAGTTGAATATTTTATATGTTTTATGCCAATCCAAATGTAGGCTCCAAGAAAGTGAATGTGCAAAACATGAAAGAAGTAGCAAGGAGATAGGAAATCTTTCATGCACAATGTGCAGGAATTATAAAAACTAGGAGGGAAGCTTATCCAACTCCAACTTCTATATATTTTAAATTCCTGGCAAGCAAGATAAAAGAGCTATCTAATAAACAAACAAGTTTGTGTGCACATTTTGATGGTGCTCTTAGGATGTTTTCAACTAAATTGAATGAACAAGCCAAAGGTTTGCATGAAGTTGTGTGACAAACAAAGCACATTTTGATGGTGCCCTTAGGATGTTTTCAACTAAATTGAATGAACAAGCCAAAGAACATTTGCTTTAGGCATATGTACATACACATATACACACATGTACACATGTATAAGGATACTCATTGGAAATATAGGTACGTAGAGGAAGGCAAAGTAGCACATTACACATATGTGAGACACGCATGAAGCCACATGAATCAATGAAGATAAGGAGAAATCAAGTTAAACAACATAAGAAACCCTAACCCCTCCCTTTCGTGTAACAATGCAATTCTACTTATTGAGGATTAAACTTGCTACCCTCATGCTATTTGCCTAGCATTTTACTAAAATAACATTGCAACCTTGTAATAATTTTATTGTTACACTTTTTTTCTAATAATACTTTCGTGCGAGAAAGGTATCAATTTTATTTTGAGAGAGAGAGAGAGAGAGAAGGGGAGGGAAAGAGAGCACCATCCTATAGTGAATGCTCTCACTATATATGTATATATAGTGAGAGCATTCACCTAGAACTATGTTGTGTATCATCCAAAGGTTATGCAAAGAAAAAGGAGAGAGAGAGAGAGACAGAGAGAGATCTTATTGGTTTATGTAACCTTATGGTCAACCCCATCTTTTGTGTCCTAAAAACATTATCTTGGGCCCTTTCAATCATGTAACTAGAAAGTAATATGGTTTCCTTTAAAGGATCATATATTAAGGTTGATATTAAGGCCATTTTAAAGATTTGTAATTCCAAGTTTATGAGAGAGAGAGAGAGAGAGAGAGAGAGAGAGAGAGATTATGTAGTTGTCTAATCATACAATTATGACTCAATTATGTAATTATCTCTTGACGCTAAATTCTTTTTAAATGCAATAACTATGGGGTTGCCATAATGAATAATTGCTAAAGACAATGTCCTCCGTGTTTCATAGGCATCTACTCAAGTCTATTAGGTATAAACAAAGACAAATTGCTAGACTCAAATAGTTCAACTACAAAAACAGATCATCCATTTCTCTATATGTTGCGTAGTAGAGGAATATGTTTGAGAGACAAGATAGGTTGCTAAATATGATACCTTTGGTTGTTTAGAATATTTCTTCTCTTCCAAAAGTTGGTTACCATAACATTCAACAAAGAATAGAAGTCCCACTACTGAGGCATAATGTGTTCATTGATATTATGTCTTTTGTTGCTCAAAATGTGCCCTCTCATGTCCAAATTTCTACTTTAAATGTTGAACCAACTATTCTTATACATGAACCTTTGGTACTAATGGATGGTACCAATTCTCAAAATGATCAAAGTTTAGAAAATCCAGTGATCAATGAATCACATATTGACAATGTTCCCATTTTTAACCCCAAGAATGGAGGATTTTGCTCCATTCTACATACTCTACCCACAATGGATATTCATCCAACAACCACAATAAAGTTGTTTCAACACCTTGATATGCATTCCATGGGAGTCTTTCTAAGGTATGTGAGCAATGCTCAACCAAACTGTGGAGATGCAAAACACAAATGCAACATTCTATTTTATTTGGTAAACATTCTTGGCAAAATGAAAAAGTGATATTACCTCCATTGCAATGTCCATTGCAACCATTGTACGATTTATTGCATGGTGTGCATCCTCAAAGTAGAGAGTTTAAAAATAATATACGAGCTTATAATAGTGCTCTTGCATTTTTATCTCTTGGTGCAAATGTTGATGAGCTCTTATGTGGTGTTGGTAATGCTTATACTTCTAGACTATATGCCTTAGTTTATCATCGTATAGGTTCTCTTCTACCCAATATGCAACATCAAGAAAAACCGAGATTTGCCCAATTGTATGTTTATGATACTGAAAATGAGCTATCAAATTGGCTAGCGGTTATGCCAGACCTCTTACTGAACTTACTTAGAGAGCTTCAATCTATGATGATTCATTAGCACAATATATATGCACAAGCTTTTAGATATGTGGGTTGACAATTACAAAACAATCCTCAAATGGAATTGAGGATGACTATTTTTGGTGTTCAATAGAGTAATAGATAGTACTCGGCTCTAGTGGCAACCGAGGTGGTAGCTATCATGCCAAGTCAAGGTGATGATGAGGATACTCTTTATCGTCAAGATATTCATGTTTATACTCGAGATGGTCAAACTTGCATAGAGCTTATATGCCAATGTTGTATGTCCTTCTTTTTCCCAAATGTGATGATGGTTGGCATATCAAAGTTCCTTATAGTAATTCCAATGTTCCAATCCATGCATGTGAATTACACAATAAAGACTATTTAACTCAAATGCAATTTTATGCACTTTGCCTCCATGTGTGTGAAGACATAGAAGCATGCATATTACGTGATGGCCATAGAGCAATGTATACTAACTTGGTGCCATCAAAATCAATCAATTCTACGTTCAAAAGTTTTCAAAGGTTTGGAAGATATGGTTAGGGTAATTGATAACCAGTCAACTCAATTGGCTGATATCTTTGTTGGTAAAGAGTGGTATTACCATCCTCTTTTACTTGTGGGAGAAGACATATGTATCAATTATATCAAGATGCCATGGCCATAGTTAGAGGTAAGGAAAAATCTAACCTCTTTATCACAATGATATGCAATCCCAAGTGGTCTGAGGTAACCGATGCATTGTTGCCTAGACAAAGTGGTCATGATCGTCCTAACTTGATAGCATAAGTGTTCCATACAAAGCATACTAATATGATGCATACCTTATTGAAGAAATAATTATTTGAGAAGATCACAGGTTATGTTAATATGATTGAATTTCAAAAGTGAGGGTTGCCACATTCCCATACTTTACTGATTTTGGGGCATCCCTTTAAACCCGTTGAGGTTCATCACTATGATAGATTGGTTTGCGTTGATTTGCTTAACAAAGATAAGTTTCCAAATTTATTTGAGACAATTAAAAAATGCAATATTCATGGTCCTTGTAGTCCAATGAATCCCAAGAGTACTTGCATGCACAGTGGATGATGTACTAAAAGATTTCCTTGAAAGTTTTGCACACATAATAATGTTTGGTGACACTGGCTATCCAATTTATAGAAGGAGAGATTATTGAAACATAATGATCATCAAGGGTAATATTCTTGATAACTAATGGGTTGTTCCATACAATCCTTATTTGAGTAAAAAATACAATGCACATATAAATGTGGCGGTATTTTGGCATTGGTTGTTGTTAAGTAAGGACATGGTCCCGCAACCATTAAGTTCTCTATTGGGGTTGGTTCAGCACCTAATCTTACAAGTGACCATGAGGTAGATGAGATCAAATGCTACTTAGATGCCATGATACATATCTGCTTTTGAGACATGTTGGCGAATATTTGATTTTCTGCTCCATAATGAAGAGCTCGATATACAACACTTATAGGTGCAATTTCCAGGTGAGGATTTTGTGGTGTTTGAAGACATAGATAATATATCAAATGTTATGTAAAATCATAATATCCAAAAAACTACTCTTACTAAATGGTTTGTATGCAATAGGTTTCATCTTGAGGCTAGGGATGTTCTCTATCAAGATTTTCTACTATTTTTTTGGATGTCAAATGCACAATGAAAGATTTGGACTGAGAGAAAATGTGGAAATACTATTGGTTGGATATACTTTGTGGTGTCTACCTCTTGAGAATGTTTTTACTTATGGATGCTTTTGATGGTATCTAAAGAATGTACTTCTTTTCAGGATTTGCATACTATTGACAAAGTGGTGTGTAATACTTTTAAGGAGGCTTGCATTGAAAAGGGAATTCTTGAAAGTGATGATGAGAGGACTTTGCGCTTAGAAGAAGATGCATGTATACAAACCAAAATACAAGTTCGAATGCTATTTGCGGCTATTCTAGTCTTTTGTAAGCATGTTGAACCTAGTCAACTTTGGGAAAGGTTTTTAGTGCCTACGTAACAGAGGACATCTTGCACTGGTTACAACAAGGTCATGGTAATGTATCATATTATGCTCTACAACAAGAAGCATCTAATAAGGCTTTATTAGAACTCCAAGACTTTCTATGTCAACATAGGTGAAGTTTATCAGGCTTTCTAGACTTGCCAAATCCTCATGATCTAAATGCTCAGTTGTTCATCAATCTACTTTTACAAGATGAATATCTATATGATATTATAGAGCAATAAAGAACTTATATATCTATGGAGGCAATACTAAATGATGGATAGTGATTTGCATATTGTACATTTATGGATTACATGGAATCAAACTTTGGGGACATTCTTTTTTGGATGGTCCTAGTGGGTCTGGAAAGACTTTTCTTTATAAGTGTTTGCTAGCCAAGTTGACAAGTGATTGAGCTATAGCTCTGGCAATTGCATTCCCACCTGTGATATTCTTCTTCAAAGTGACATTTCTCAATTATTGAGACAAACAAGATTGATTTTGTGGGATGAGGATAATACATCGATATGCCTTTGAGGCAGTTGATAGGACTTTGAGGGATATTATGCCGTGTGATCGGCCATTTGTTGGAAATGTTACTTTGTTTGGAGGAGATTTTAGACAGATCTTGCTATTACTGGTCAAGGTCTCTCATGAGAGTATTGTTAATGCGACTCTATTCTACTCTTATTTATGGAAATATGTTAAGGTTTTAAGACTCTTCAAGAATATGCATATACTTGCAAATGGCGATGTAAATTATTGTGATTTTAGTAACTGGATTCAAGGGATTGGGGATGGGATATGTATGTGATAAGTTGTGAATTCCATCTAGCATGGTGTTGAAAAAACAATCTATTAAGGCATTGATTCATAGTGTATACCACCAAGTGTTCATGGTGACTAATTTTGATGCATATTTTAGAGAGTGTGTTATCCTTGCATCACGTAAATTAGAGGTTGCCACTTTAAATCACCATGCATTGAAATTGATGCCCAAAGAAGTTATGTAGTATTATAATGTAGAGATTGGGTTGCAAAGAAAGACAAATGATAACTCATTTTGTACTCTATAGAGGATTTGAATACCTTGGATTTGGGAGGCAGACTCCCTCCTCATCTTTTGTTGCTAAAAATTAATGCGCCTATAATTCTCCTTAGAAACTTATATCCATGAAAGGGGTTGTATAATGGCACAAGATTGATATGCAAAACTTTTAACAAAAAGTTGATATATGTAGAAATAATAAGAGGGACAAATATAGGAGAAAGGGTTTTTATCCCTCGAATCACATTGATTCCTAGCAATTTGCACTTTCCATTTACTATGAAACAAAGCGAGTTTCTTTTTCAACTAGCCTTTGCTATGACAATTGATGACACTCAAAAGAAGCATAAAAACAAGGCACAAAAGAATCCAAGCATGCATCATATTTTTATTTTTTGTCAAGAGAATAATACTACATTGTTATAAAATCACCAAAAAGAGATAGAGATATGAGGGGGGCACATCCACATCCACATCTATCATAAATAAATGGTATACACAAAAGTGTTACGTGCATGCATTTGTAAAGGGTAGGAATACTCAAAATTAAAGGCCGAAGGTCTTATAATATCAAATGTATCAAAGTTTCAAAGAAATAATAAAAATACAAAGGGATGTGCTTTTTGGGGAAGAGGTGGGGTGGAGTGCACGAGTGGTTATGTGCCTCTCTCCCTTCCCTCTCTTGTCCAATTTCATATTCTCCTTTTTGGTGGTGCAAAAAGTTGTTCTCTCTCCTCTCTCCTTTGTCTTTTGTGCAGAAATTCTTCTTTTCCCTTTTGTTCTTGTATAATGGTTGAAGCTATGGATGAAGATGATGAAGATAACGAATCGGTTCATTATTAAGTGGAAGATTTATGGTTTCTTTTTAGTTTTGAGATTAATGCTCAGCCATGTGCATAGATTTTACATGCTTCTACCTTGGTTTCATGTTTTTTTTGCCGTGGGAGGGTTGCTGTCATTTTGGTGCGCAGCCAGGGAACCTTGCCATCAACAAGCACCAGAAGAGGCTGAAAATGAAGGAAATGGCATTGCCAAGAAGAGAAGAATTCAATGGATGTTTGTAAAGTTCCTTCTTCCACTGAAGAGTTGGAATTTCTCATAATCAAAGCCACTTTCCACAAGAAGTTCATCCCACAATGGCGGAAACACATCACCATCATGATGCATGCTCTATGTGGTGGACAGTTTCCTCTTCCTGTTGAAGCAGCAGAAACTTGCATCTTGGTGGCAAACTGTTTGGGGACTAACTGAAGAGCTGAAACAGAGAGAATGACCATACATGGAAGATTTGGCATTCATTGAGAAGTTTCCAGACATCATCAAGTGGGAGATTGTGAAGAAGCTTCAGGAATCTTGGTTTGTAGAGGTTTACAAAGACAAGGAGGAAAAGAGTTGGAAGTTGTTCGTGGATGCTCAACAGCAAGATACATGGGATGCTTGGTGCACTGATAATCTTCTGTTTGTTCAATTAGCAACCCACTGAAAGTTGGTAGACAGAGTATTTTTCACAACATACACTGTTGAAACCATCAGAAGCTGGCATTACTATGATGATAGCACCACCACAATGCTCAGACGTATGCATTTTGACACCTTCAAAACCGAATACCTTCCTCTGTGCAGCGGCATGAAAGAAGAATTCAGAGACATTGAAAAGGAAGAAGTAGAAGAAATGTTGGTAAGAGAGTCCTCCAGAGACTGAAGCCTTCTGTTAACCCTCTGTGGAGCACTAACAACATAGTAGAGCCAACCCCCTAATGAATGACCCAATAAAGAGGCAAGCGTTAGAACGAGTCCAGAGGTACGTGAGAAGAGAGAAACCAAAAATCAGAGCCGAGAACGAGTCGCAGCAGAAGCCGCCTTTGACGCCCTTGCGGAACTCTTTACAGAAGTCCCAATGGCACATCAAGCCCTTCCTCCTCCTGCTGGAGGTCCACTTCCAAGCTAGATCCGTCCTAGAAATATTGATGTGACAGGCCAACGAATGTAGTCCCATTGCCAGTTTTTAAGGGAGAGTACAATGAAGACCCCGATCTTCATGTAGTAGAGTTTATGGTAGCATGTGTGGCTAACAATGCCAGAACCCCTGAGCATTGGTTAGCAATATTCCCCGCCACTTTCAAGGGCGCGGCGTTTCAGTGGTATGAGAGACAAGCAGCAAGAACTTTTGGCACATGGGACGGCCTGAAGTTGGCCTTCCTCACTAAATTCAGGCGTGAAGGTTTTGAAGAGCGGATGCGAGAGGAATTTATGAATTTAAGTCAGTCCTCTGGAGAAAGAGTAGAAGTTTATGTCTCACGAATGGAATCCATCCTGAAGAGATGGACTAACCATAATCTAGATGATGGCATTCAGAAGGGGGTGTTTCTCAGAGGATTATAACCAGAAGTCCGTAAGTTTGTGGAGCTGCAAAGACCAGCCACATTGCAAGCTGCAACAGAAGGTGCAAGACTGTACGATGAAGTGGAAGCTAGATTGGCGATGAATCCAAGAAGAGGAATCCTACCTCCTCTGATGCCAGGAATGATGTACCCAACAAATGCAGTCCCAGGGACAGTCCCTTACCCCTACCAACAAATGCCCTCAGTATCACAGTACAGTGCACCAAATCCACAGTGGCCACAATCAATGCCTCACATGATGGTTCAACCACAACAACAATGGTTCCAACCAATTTTCCCAATGCTAAATCAATAGCAACAGTGGAACCCTACCAACTGGAGCCAACAACCAACAGTTCAAACAGGAGCTCTGAATCAGAATCAGAACAAAGATCCCTCTACACCAGCCCAACCTGTTTATGCAGTGATTACAGAGACTCCTCAAAACCCTACTGACAGTACCTCAGGAGGAGAAAGCTTGAAAGATTATTTATCCAACTCAGTTGCAAATATCAAAAAGGAGTTGATGGATGTGATTACAGAGCAGCTACAGACGCTGAAAGTGAATACTGCTAGTATATCCAATGTGGCAGGAGCAGGAAGAGATGTGATGCAGTCAAATACTTGGTGTGGTAAGTGTCATCAAGTAGGCCATTTAGCCACTGAATGTATACGAAAACCAACCATCCCTGGAGCTTTCTGTTCCTACTATTTGCGGAAGAACCATACAGAGGATATTTTCTCTCTGAAGGAGATGCATGATAGGAGAAGGAAGGAAGAAGACGCAAGATTCAACTTGCTGGAATCCAAAATGACAACACAGGATATTGGACCCAAGCCTAGAGAGTTTGGTCCTAATTTCGAACCCAAAAGATTTCCATCCCAAAGTTACAGAGGAAGACAATCTGGCGGTGGTCAGAGATCAGAAGTGGAGTGTTACAGATGTGGAGAAAAGGGACACATTTCACCAAATTGTCCAAATCGCAGAAGGTCAGTGGATTACAAGCCCTTATGCAGTCGATGCAAAGGAGAAGGCCACACTGCAAAAGACTGTCCAAGCCCAGCCCCTGTGAAAAACAGTGCTACTGATAGTCTGGCCAAGGCCCAAGAGCCTACCTCCAATTTAGTGGAATTGGAAGTTGCGCCATCAGTGCCACAGAGCGTTATAGAGACAGTTCTAGAGACAGGACCAAAGGTCCAGGAGATAGAAGAGGAGGAAGTGCCACAAGGGACAGAAGAAGTTCCCATGATTCCTCTGTTGGAAGAAATAAGGAAAATGAAAATGGGTGTTGCCCCATTCCCTAACCGGTTAGAGAAGCCAGTGGATCCTATTAAGGAATACGATCTGGTCAGAGATCTAGATACCTTTAAACCAAATCTCACATTTCGACAATTATTGGTGTTGTCTCCCAGTTGCCGAAAAAAGTTCAAAAGTATACTGACAAGAAGACGTGGATTAAGTATTTCTCCCTCAACAGCAACAAAATCCAATAAAGCTCCAAAGTCTGTAAAAGAAGTGGACGTAGCTAACGCCTTCCTAGATCCGGGTACCCCAGAGACTGGCGTGTGGATAGAAGGCTGCTTCATTGCAAATGCACTGATTGATGGAGGTTCATCAATGAACATCATGATGGATGTGACAATGAAGGATCTAGGCCTACAAGGTGTGCAACCCACCCAATGGCTCATCAGACTGGCGGATCAGAGCAGAATCAAGCCTTTGGGCATTCTCCCATATGTGAAGACTACAGTGGCTGGAAAAGATTATTGGCTAACCTATCTGGTGGTGAAGCCAAACTCTTATGGTACATCCTACCCTCTGTTACTGGGCAGACCATGGCTTTTTGAAGCCAGAGCAAGGACGGATTGGTTCAAAGGAACCTTGACCTTGGGTAGAGGACCCAACAAAGTGGTGCTGAAGTTATATGGTTCTCAAAAAGGACATGGGTCCACCTCCTTGGAATTATCTTCTGACTCCCCTAATGAGGCTACAGATGGAACATCAGTAGACGAAGATGCTGTCAAACAGATCCTTCCCAAGAAAATAGTGGCACGTTCCTTAACAGTGGATACTATAAGCCAACTCCCAAAAGATGCAAAGCCATTGTCAATGGGTGAATACTTCCTGCCTGAACCAGGAATGACTTCTAAAATCACTTCTGACAGTGAGATAGAAGCATGGATGTACTGCTCTCCCTGTTATGCGGCCATAGCAGAGCCAGAGATAGAGGCAGAAGATGAAACAGAGAATATGTTCTTCTCTTACAGAGCTCCTACAGAGCCAGAGACAGAGACAGAGCCAGAGCCAGAGACAGAGATAGAGCCAGAGACAGAGCCAAAGCCAGAGCCAGAGCCAGAGACAGCGACAGCGACAGCAACAGAGACAGAGACAAAGGAGGATGGAGATGATATTGAAGAAGAAGGTTATGAAAGTGAGGCAGAAGAATCTATCTCACCTGCAGAGGATACATTTGAAGAAGAAGTTCCAGAAGCATCAAAAGCAGACAAGCTCATGCTATGAGACAGAATGGCGATGGTACCATTTGGTCTGGTAAATGGATCTTCTCATATGAAAAATCTTTATAAGAAATGGTTAAGAAGAATAAGCCGTCTTTCAGTAGTGGCTCTTGCCACCCTCACCTGCCTTTGCCAAGAAAAGATGATGATGATGCACTGTACCAACCAGCACCAGTCTCACGATTCCAACAGAAATCAGAGGGTCCCTGTTATGTGACATTCCTGGATGTGTCATCAGTAGATGAGTCTTCAAGCCAAGAGGTAACTAATATTGAAACCAAACCTGAAACGGCTCTAATCTCATTTCAACATCTTAAGGAGCAACCTAAGTCTCCATCAAAAGAAGAAGTTGGGTCTAGTGGGACATCAGAAAAGGATATCACTCCCTTGAAGGAGTCGGATCTGTATCCAGAAGCAGTCCGTGGGACCTTCATCCGTGAAGTAGAAGGTGAAAGGCAGTTAACTTTTGTGGATGCAGATGGCACTGAATGCCACTTGAAGGTGGGTAGCAGCCTCCCAGAAGAGGAGTTGTCAACCTTGTACAACTTGTTGAAAGAAAATTTGGACGTGTTTGCGTGGTCCTATAAAGACCTAAAGGGGATTGATCCCACAATATGTCAGCATCATATTGACTTGGAGCCTGATGCCAAGCCAGTATGGCAACGACAGAGGCGAATGAATCCGAATTATTCCACATTGGTAAAAGCAGAGCTGCTGAAGCTTCTGGAAGCCGAGTTCATCTATCCAGTGGCAAATAGTGAATGGGTTTCACCCATCGTGGTGGTACCCAAGAAGAATGGCAAGCTTCGTATATGTGTTGACTTTCGAAAGCTCAATTCCAAGACAAAGAAGGATCACTTTCCGATTCCTTTCATAAACCAACTATTGGACACAGTGGCAGGACATGAGCTTTATTCCCTTTTGGATGGATTCAGTGGATACAACCAAGCGCATATAGTAGAAGAGGACCAGTCCAAAACAACCTTCACCACAGAATGGGGGACCTACACTTACCGAGTGATGCCGTTTGGGCTCTGCAATGCCCCTGCTACTTTCTAGCGAGTCATGATGGCCGCATTCCAAAATCATCTACACGATTTTATTGAGGTATATTTGGATGACTTCTGTGTCTATAGTTTGATCCGTAAACACTAGGGACATTTGGAACAATGCTTTGACCGATGCTGGGAGTATGGGATTTCCCTCAACCCCGACAAATGCATCTTTGGGATCTCTTCTGGAGTTCTGTTGGGCCACATTGTCTCTGCACAAGGGATATCAACAGACCCTACAAAGATCGAAAAGATCGCAGCTCTGACAGCACCCACCAACCTCAAATAGTTGAGGGGATTCCTAGGCCATGTGGGTTACTACAGAAGGTTCATAGCCCATTTTGCAACAAAGGCAACCGCCTTGCACAAGCTTCTGAGGAAAGATGCAGAGTTTACTTGGACTGAAGAATGTGACAAAGCCTTCACCACTCTGAAGCAGTGTCTGATTGAGGCACCCATTCTGCAACCTCCTGATTGGACGAAAGAGTTCCATGTACACACTGATGCATCTATTGAAGGCTTAGGCGCAGTTCTCTGCCAGAAGGGCTCCTCGAAGCTGGATCAACCCATCTATTATGCAAGCCGAAAAGTCACTGATAGGGAACGGAACTATACAGTGACAGAGCTTGAGTGCTTGGCAATGGTGTTTGCCCTAGAGAAGTTTCGCAATTACCTCATGTCCACCCACTTTAAATTTTATGTGGATCATGAGGCCCTGTCCTTCTTGATGAACAAAGCAGACGTGAAAGGACGAATGATGAGATGGCTCCTTCTATTTCAGGAATTCAACTTTGAGATGATTACCAAACCTGGTCGTTCCCATGTTCTGGCAGATCATATGTCACGTATCCCACAAATTGCAGACGAGGAGCAGGATGATCCAGACCTCCTTGATGCTTCCCTATTGCTAGTAGAAACTGTAACCCCATGGTATGCAAACATTGCCAATCTACTGGCAACCCAACAGTATCCTCCTAGCATTTCTAGTCGAGAGAGGAAGAAGCTTATGTTAGAATCAGCCCCCTACACCCTGCTAGGCGACGCACTATACAAGAAAGGCAAAGATGAAGTGCTCAGAAGATGTGTTGCAGGAGATGAGATTGGGATTGTTTTGAAGGCTTTCCATGACGAGCCATGTGGAGGCCACTTTGCAAGAGAAGCTACAGCCAGGAAGGCTCTGCTAGCAGGATACTGGTGGCCTGCCCTTCATAAGGATGCCTATGATTACTGTAAAAGATGTGATGCTTGTCAGCGAATGGAAAAACCTACCAAGACAAGTGCCATGCCACTGCAACCTATCCTTCCTTTGAAGCCTTTTGAGAAGTGGGGCATCGACTTCGTAGGCCCGATCAATCCTCCCACTAGAAGGAAGCAAAACCGATACATCCTCGTATGTACGGATTATGTCACAAAGTGGTGTGAAGCTAAAGCCCTAAAGCGGGATGATGGTAACAGCGTGGCCTTGTTCGTGTACGAGAATATCATCACCCGTTTTGGCAGTCCCTTAGAGCTGGTAAGTGACAGAGGCACTCATTTCATTAATAAAGTCATGGAAGAGTTGACAGAGTTGTATAAGATCCGCCACCGCAAGTCCACTCCTTATTACCCCAGAGCCAACAGCCAAGTCGAAGTCACGAATCGCATCCTCTGCTCGATTCTGACAAGAACGATTGCCGCACATCGTCGTGATTGGGATGATTGACTTACAGAGGCCCTCTAGGCGTACAGAACCTCCCATAAAGCAGCAACAGGACAGACAGCCTTCCAGCTAGTGTATGGTACAGAAGCTGTTTTCCCTGTTGAACTGGAATTACCCTCTTTGAGAGTGGCTATCAAAGAGTGTTTGGGGGACGATGATTCACTGCAACGCCGTCTCCTGCACCTGGAATGTTTGGACGAAACTCGCAGGATGGCTCTACAGTGCATGGAAGCCACGCAAGCTCGACGCAAGGCTTACCATGACAGCTTCATCAAGCACAAGGAGTTCAAAGAAGGTGATTTGGTCCTAGCCTATGATTCACGATTTGGCAAGTTTCCTGGCAAGCTCCAATAGCGGTGGATGAGCCCATATAAGGTACTTTTTGTCAACCCTAATGGCTCTGTCCAAGTGCAGACCGTTGATGCCTCTGATGATCCCTTCCTGATCAATGGATATCGCTTGAAGAAGTACTTCCCTCCTTGGGGATCCTGACAATCACGGTCACCTGATCCTTTACCTCGTTGGCGTGGCACTGTCATTCTTATGATGCTACTTCTGATAGCTGTTCTTCAGCCACTCCTGATGAGGTGGACACAACTCTCTGTCCCCTCAACCCTACCTTCCAGCCTTGATCTCTTATCCTCTATTTTCCACCAGTGACAGTGGCGAGGTTGGTTCTGATACATGGTTTTTCTACCATTCCCTTGCTTAATTCGAGGGAAAAAAAAAAGAAAAAAATTATACATATCGGTCATGGGAGAAAAGGACTTAGGTCCCTGTCATGCCGACCTATTCTTCGAGAAAAGGTGGAAACACCCTCGGGAATAGGGGAAAACAAAGAAAAAAAAAGAAGAAAAAAAAAGATAAGAAAAACAAATCTGTTATGGGAGAAAAGGAAGCAATTCCCTGTCATAGCAGGCCTCGTTCCAAGAAAAGGTGGCACACACCCTTGGACGAGAAGCTGGCTGTGGAAAAGGTGGCAACACCCAGCAGTCCAGAAAGTGGATTCATCAATTAACATTTCCAGGATCCAGTTCCGAAGCTACCTCCCTTAGTACGTTGTGTCCTGGGTCTTTCTGCAGAGCATCTAACTGTCCTCTAGCAGACGACATGTCCTATCCAACACAACGTTCGATTTGATGGCTACCTCCCTAGGTACGCCTCTTCAACAACTGACGACGCGATCTTCATCGACAAACAATCGAGTGACGTGAGCTTTCATCCTAACCAGATGGGGACGTGAGTATGGGTTGCCCTCTGTAACTATCAACAACGAGTGAGACAGAGGGTGGGGCGAGTGACCAGTCTTTTTCCTTCAAATCAAATGAGAGGTGAGGAGTATGAATGAAGTGTTGCATGCACGGGACAGGCCTCTCAATGCACAAAGCACCATTTGTTTCTGTGCACTGCACTATAAGGCTCCCTGGCCTTTCTTCTCGCACCGTATGCCGGCACAGGGCGGGATGCACAGTTGCACCATCCAATGCGCACAAGGCATACAACCTTTGCACAAGTGACCGTGAGGATTACATCAATGGGTCTCAGGATATGGTTGCCCTCCTATATATATCAACAGAGCATGAGACAGAGGGTGGGCTGAGTGTGACTGGAGTTTCTTCAATCAATTACCGAGAGGTGAGATTGAGGGACGTTACGACACTTGGAGTTAGGTATGTTCCCGTTTCCCTATGCACCCACGGGATGGGTCTCTACCGTCATCACAGGACACGTCACCCTGTTCTGTACACTGAATTGTAAGGCTCCCTTACCTTCCTCCTTGCACTTATGCCAGATGGGTTGGATGCACTAATGCACCATCAACTGTGCACCCTGGCATACTCCCTCTGCACCATTCCCCTGTCGATTTCTAACCCGGGTACGAGATATGGGTTTCAATCATTCTTCCTCGAGTGATATTAGTCATGGGGCGAGTGACTGTTCTTTCATTCCATTTGAGTGATTGTGAGTTGAGTGTAACATCCCTCGCCATCAACAAATTTCCTGCGATTCCTTCAACCAGCTACCTCCCTGGGTGCTGCTGCATGGTCCCTGCCATGACGGATGTGTGCTGTGAAGATGCCTTGGTACCTCCTGCAGCCGACGGCGATGGTGAAAGTGTCATTGACAATCAACCTTGATTCTCAACAATGTGGGCCAAGTTTTTCTAACCCTACCACTTCTGTTTCTCAGTGACGTTCATGTTTTAAGTGTGGGGACATTAGTGGATGGTCTGTGGCATGGTCCTAGGTCCCTGTTGCCTCAATTTGCTAATGCCTCTATGCCATGACTTGCTTTTACCCTGATGGGGTCCCTTCCCACCCACTCGTTCATTTTCCACCCACCCTTGGGGCTGTTCCCTTGCAGTTTTCCTTCATTCCCTGCTTTTGTTTCCCTGATATGTGAATGAATCCTACGTTCACCGAAGTCCAAATCCAACCTTATAGCCATGTTCCTCCCTCTGAATTGACCATTTTTCCTTTTTAGCTACCCCTGTTCCGGTGCACAGTTTTCAAGTTATTACTTTTTGAAGCATTTTGCGCAAATTAGCCGGTTTTCCATGTGACCGTGCTTTGCTTGCTTCGGAACCATGATCTGACATCATAGCCCTGACAACAACTTTCCCTCTGACATTTTTCCTTTTTACTCCGTGTCATTCTGATGCACGGTTTGTTCAATATTAATTTTCCGGTTTTTTAAGACTTTTTCGTGTGTCTTTTTGACATTTTTCCATGTGAACCTGCCTTGTTTGCATCGGAATTCCAATTTGATTTGACAGCCATGTCCCCCATGCCTTTCCCCACCTTTTTTCTTTTTCCTCCACCCTCTTTCGCCTTCTGGATTTTTTATTATTAATTTTTAAATGTGTTTTCGGGCGTATTTTTGGTGTTTTTTGCATGTGAATCCCTCCTACTTCCACCGAAACTGTGTTTTAACATGACAACCTTGTACCCCCCTACTGCATGTACTTCCGGCAAGCGGTTCGTCCAATATTAATTTCTGATCCCATTTTCGAATTTGTTTTTTGGATTTTTCCCACGTGAACGCGTCTTATCTTAGTCAAAACTATGTTTTGATGTGATAGGATTGTCGGGCACGTCTTTCTGCACAGTTTTTCTTTTTCCTGCACCTCGTTTCGATGCACGGATCTTCTGATATTAATTTTTAATTACGTTTTTTAATCCATTTTTTGTGTTTTTGCACGTGAACGCCCTGTCTTTCCCCCAGAACCCCCATTGCACATTTTCCATGTCTTCCCCCTGTCGTCCTGTCCACTTTTTATTTTTACGCCATTTTGTTTTGACGATCGGATTGGGAGTTATTAATTTTTCTTTATTTTTATGTGTTTTCACGTGACTCGTCCTGCGTGTGAACGCGCCCGTTTTCGATTTTACGTGTCTTAACGCGCCCTGGTCGCGTCCGCGTGCCTCGTCCCATCATCCGTGCGCTCTTCCAATCCCGTCACAGTAAATTTTTTTTACCCCGCCCCACACATGGGCGCGAGATGGGGGTATGCCTTTCCCCTTGACCACCTCCCGCCCATTAACCCTACCCACCCCACCCCTACCCCTACCCTGCCCATTTCCACTACCCCCACCCTACCATGCCCATTGCTCCTAACCACCCTACCCCTATCCCTCCCGCCCATTCACCCTACCCACCCCCACCTTTCCCTATCCCCCCTCCCCTCTCCCAACCCCTTCCCCATCCCAACTGCCTCCCCCTCTCTTTCCCTCTCCTTCTCTGCGTGCGCCTATCCTCCACCTCCCTCTTTACCTCCTCCATCTTCTCCTCCCTCCCCTCCTCCTTCTCTGCTTCTCCCCTCCCCTTCATCTCCTTCCCCCTCCTCCTCTCTTTCCCCTCCTCCACCTCCCTCTTCTCCCCTTTCCCACTCCTCCTGCACACGCGCCACGAGCCCGCCATGGTCCCCCACCCTCCTCGCCCTCTGCGCCGCCCTCCTCCTGCGCCCGCGCCACGGGCCTGCCACGGTTCCCCACCCTCCTCGCCCTCTGCGCCCGCCGATAGCGCGCCGTGGTTCCCGCCAGTCCGCCGCCATTGACCTCCACGTGGCCTCCTCCACGTGCCCACCTGCATAAACACACCCCACACACACCCTCTCCCTAGGCCCCCCTTCCCCCCCTTTTTTCCCACCCCACCACACCATCCACACACTAACCCATTCCCCATTACCCCCCCTTTTTTCCCACCCCACCACACCATCCACACACTAACCCATTCCCCATTACCCCCCCTTCCTCCCCTGCAACCAAACACCAACCTTCTTACCCCATCTCATCCCCTTTCCCCCCACCAATACCCGCACACACCTACCTCCCTGCAAGCCCCCCGTCACACACTCACATCGTACCCTAATCCACACCCGTAGTTAATCCACAAAACCCCCCTACCCCGCTGTCAGCCCCCTATTCCCCCGCCACAGCTCACCACACCCCTTCCATAAACCCTCGTCCCACCCGTCGACACCCTCGAGACGCAGACACACATGTAGGTGTGTACGCGCGTGTGGGGGCTTGAGCTTGTTCGCGATTGATCGTGCGCGGGTGCGGGTGTTTGTTTGTTGGTTGCGGACACGCAGCTGCCACGCAGCTTATTTCTGGGTATTTTCCCAGATTTTTAATTCACATACCCACAAACCTTTAACAAACATTGAATAATTAAAAAACAACCAAAAAAAACCTTATTAAAAACCACTTAAAATTCTGAAAAACATTCCAACAAAATCTAGAACAATTTCTACTATTTCTGCAGCAAATTGCCTTTTTTTTTCTAACCTACAAATTTAAAAAAACAAAAAAAAGCAGACCATTTTCACATTAAATATTCTTTTAAAAATACCTAAAAAATATCAAAATTCATTAAAAATGCTAAAAATGTAAATTAATTTTTAAAAAAATCCTAAAAATTCCATTAATATTTTTACTTATTTTTGACATGTTTTCCAAGCTGAAAAAATACTTCATTATACACCTACATTCATCACAACAACAAAAATAAAAAAAACATACACAAACAACAATATAATACAACATCCTTTTTCATCCACATACCCCCTAACCCTTCAGAGAAAAAATCGAGATATTTTTGGATTGAGGAGAGCGCATTCTTTGCATTTACATACGCCCACTACCAGGTATTTTCTCTTTTATAATTATTATTATTTTTTTCGCTACCCCAAACATCACGATTAATTTCTTTAAAAAACATAAACAAATGATGAACCCTACACACCACCATGGCACGCGCATTCACGCTCAACACACCATTTTTTTAAATAAAAATAAACCAGTCGTTCACTTAGCACGTGCTAAGTGCGCTAAAGAGACACTTTAATATTTTTAATTAAAATGAACCAGCCATCACAAGAGCACGCGCTGGCAAAAAAGCGCTCCACATCACCTTAATTTGTAATCAATGAATTTGCATTTAGAGACCCAGTTTGGGTATCGCAGTCCGCGATTCGGATTAAAGCACCGCTTTCACCTAATAATTGGTAATTAATTTTTTAAGAAGGAACCGTCATTTTCTTGATAAGGTTTATCACTTAATAAAATTCACCCATTCTTAATAATTTATTAAAATGAACCTATCATTAAATTAATTCCCCCCTCATTGCACTTAATTTTCCCTTTTTAATGAACCTGGTTTCGTGAGATGGGTATGCGCAGTCTTTGGAGTTATTTCCATGGTCAAATACCGGTTTATCAAAGTTGTGGTCTTGATATGTGTGGGTTGTTGTGATGTTTTGGTTCAGTTTCTTTGTTACGGTTAAGGGTACGCTGTGTAGTTTTTTTTCTTTATTGCCTAATACGAGGATTTGGGTGTTTGTATGATGCATAGCATGAAGCTTTCGGTCGCATATATCTCGAGGTCATGTCGAATTTTTTCTAGGCTGTGGTTTGCTTGGGGATAGTTGGTTGAGTCACGTTTTATTGTTTTGGTTGTTCTCTTATCCTTGGTTTTTTGTCTGTTGCTTTGCATGCATTCTTCTTGATTGTCTGTGTTTGTGGTGTGTGTGTCACCATCTGAATGGCGCCTTCTCACGCTCCTCCCCCTATCCAGTATGTCCCACTAGTTAGTAGAGATTACTCTTCCATACTCACTTTTGAGCCTCTCACGAAGGCGGAACTTGCTGCTTTTGTAGCTACCTCCTTTCCATTGCTTCCAAAGGATCCATTGATGTGTGACGAGTTTCTGGCCTCCTACAGCAAGAAGTCAGGACTGGTCTAGGGTATTTCTATGACTTTGACACCTCGAGGCTTAGAGAAGGCTCTTTCTCTTCCCTCCAAAGGTGAACCCTTTGTTACCACTCGCCAGCTTTTCTCTAATGAAGAGATTTTGAAGCCGTTACAAAAACAGACAAGGGAAATACTGGATGTTAAGAAGGTGATCAACTCTTCAAGAGTTTCCTTTTCCATGATCACTGATCCTGTGTGAAAGATGGTCTGTCAGTTTCTCTAGGACAGGTTTATGCCTGCAAAAACGCCATCCCAGTACTTATCCAAAGAGCTTTTTACAGCTTCAAGGATGGTGTTGAAAGGAGTAGCTATTGATTGGAGCACTTACCTACTCACTAAGATGGATCAACATTTCGTCAAAGTCACCAGGGGCAATGTCACCTATGGATCGTATTTATCTGCCTTCTTGACCTGCTCAGGTTTACAGACGAGTGTGCCTCCACCTCCTCCATCAGATCCAGTACCTCCTCCTCCACCTTCAAATGAGTCAGAACCCATTGATATAGAGGATGATGATTCTCCGCCTCCCCTGGTCATACAGCGCAAACGCTTGAAGCGGGTAGCGGATAAAGCTCCTTTAGTTCTTCCTTCAGTGCCCATTCCTGCTACCTCTGGCAGTGATCTCCCTGGGTATCTCACATGTAATAACCTATTCCGAGCACATCGCGAAGGTTTGTTGGATCTATTAGTCCCCTCATTGACTAGTCTCGTCTCGGAAGATGCTATTCCTTTCCTCTGTAAAGACATTCAGAGTTCCATTGAATTGTCAGTGACAGCCTGTGTTCAACAGTTGTACGCTTCCTTTTATAAAGAACTGATGCAGTCTAAGGACCAGTTGCATAAGGCAACATCCGAGTTAGCCTCTGCTAAGGATACCCTAGCAGATTTGTTTAAGCAGATGGAGCAACAAACCCAACTGGTTGCAACCCAAAGAGATGAGATATCTTCTTTGAAGATCCAATTACTAGAGGCTCAATCAGAGGTTACTAGCCTTTCAGAGGAGAAGGAGAGGATGTCCAGAGAAGCACAGGAGTTCCAAACTCTTTTAGATGACAAACTTTCAGCCTTACAGACTGCTAATGACACAGTGGAATCACAAGCCTCCCAAATCAAGCAGTTGCAAGCTCAACTGGCAAAGTCACGGTCTGTTCCTCCAAGCCCTAATGTTCCCTTGATCCCTTCTCTCTCACAGCAGGACTTGGCAACTCTTCAGAGACATGCTACCTTGTGTCCTCTCTTCCAAGATAAAGTGGAACGATTCCATTCTAGGATGGACTTGCTATGGTCTACATTTGAGCAGTTTCAGGAATATGTTCCTCCAAACCATTCTTTCTTTGTCCACTATCACTTACAGAAGTTGGCCTTCTACATGAAGCTTTCCACGATGGATTTACCTCTTCCAGAGGATGGATGGAGTGGGGCTTGGTCTGTTGAGTTGCTGACAGAGATGGTAAGGATGGTGTTTGAATATTTTGTCACGACAGATACCATGTTGATGTCCTACATGTATCTACGAGGAGACTTGTTGATTCCAGATGAGGTGGATATGGCTTGGTATGTGGGAGACGTGGTTTTACAAGCTGTTTTGTATATCAACCATTTGGAGTTGTGCATAGATGACATGTTCCAGAGTTACTCCTCCAAAGTGGCTAATTGCCCTGATAATTCCTAGCATATCATGATTGATTCTGTGGTCCTGAATCAAAGACAGAACACAGCCCCTACCTATGCCCAGAGTACTAATCAACTGAGGGTGGATCTCTTAGCTTATCTTTCAAAACATAATCTGTTTGATTCTACCTTTTTTTATGCCTATCATAGAATATCTCTCTTAGGACCTTCTGTTCCTACCCTCCTGTATTACCAACAAATGGCTCACCGATATCATATATATCTTTCCCTTTGTCAATCTAATTTCACAACCATTTTACCCCTTCTTTTCCAACCTCAATCTTTTCCTCAAATTCCCATCTTTACATACTATTCTTTTATCGAGGATAGAGTATTTTTCCCTTCTCCACCATGTCCTTCTCCATCCATTCATGTACCTTCTACCTTTCCTATTTATCAATTAACACCCTTCCTTAGTGATTCCTTACAAATTTCAGCAACTCCTTCTTTAAACTATTCTTCCTTTTATGATTTTGCCTACCCATCTCCATCCACTTTTCCTTATTCCACTTCCCTCTCCTAATACTTCTATATCTCAACCACCTCAGTTGGTTAGTGACTATGACGGGTTTGATCATCAGATTTCCAGAAGAAGAGGATGGAGCTCAAATGATTCTCTTACAAGACCTCAAATAAACTGGCCAGTAATTCCAGGAGATTGGATAACTGCCAGTCAAGCATACCAGAACTATATTCATTTTGCTCAGCAGTATTCACAGTCTGCAGATCCTTCAGTGAGATTAACTGCTCACTTTGCTTGGTACCTGGAGTACATGCATAGGCATTCTCATAATGATTCCAAGCCTATTCCAAAGTTGTGCATGAATGTCAATGTGAGTATTGATTCCCAGCAGCTGGATATATTGTATTTTCATGCCCTTTGTTTGCCTAGCAGATACCTTGTCCTATTGGAAAGAATGTGCTGCCTTCAGTTTTTTCAGAATCCTCCCAAAACATTTGTAGATGAATCTTTGTCTATGGATCGTTTTCGAAATCATAAATCTTTTAAGAGGGATCATCTTCATTGATACCTTTTCCAATGTATGGTGGATGCTTTTTAATGAAAATCTCTCTTTTTTGGAGGAGTCATTCAGATGGTTGTGTTGTGTGTAGTGTGTAGTGTTTTGGGTTAATTTATGTAAAAAGAACGTGGTGATTGCCTATTGGATTGCCTTTCGTGCGAGCTACCTTTTGAAGAATTGTGGTGATGGGGTCGTGGTTGGAGAGTTGAAGATGCTGAAAAAGAAGAAGAATAAGAAGAAGCAACCTCTTATATCCTTTACAAGTTTGTTGTGATTTTTAGTTTGATAAGAAGTGTTAATGTATAAAGGGTTTTCCTTTCGTTGTATTTTTATATCAGATACAGGTGATAAGTTGGGGTCGTGGTTGGATGGACTGTTTTTGAAGATTTATTGAATATCAAAGTTGAGCTTCTGGATGAACTTGTATTCCCTTTTTCCTGGGTCGCGAGGATGCTTCCTTATTAAGTGTGGGGATATGTTGAGTGTTGAAATGACTTGTTTTTTGGCTGATTTTTGTTGTTTTTGAGAGCTGAATGGTTGATTTTATGAGATGATTGATTGGTTTGGAAGTGGTTTGAGAGTGTTTTGGATTATATTGATTATGTTTTGGAAGCTCATGATGTTTATCAGTAGAGATATGAGGTTCTGAGAGATTCTGATTGGTTCTGTATACCTTCTATATAGCTTCTGTTTTGTTCTGTTTTGTTCTAATTGTCTTCTGTAAGAAGGGATGGAGTATTGATTGATGAAGACTGAGATCTTATGAAAGCTTATTGAATGGTTTATGAGAGTTTGGAATGATTTGAGTATGAGTTACGAGGTTTTGATGACATTCTGTAACCTTCTATAGGTCTTCTGTAGAGCTTCTGTCTCTGTACTATAGCTGTTCTGTTACTGTACTGTGACTGTTCTATATGCTTCTGTATGTATTCTGTTGGATGAGAGTGTAGCTTGGGAAAGTTTTCTAGCCTTGGAAAGAGGTGAATACAAGTGCAAGAGCTAAAAGAAGTGAAAGAAGTAGCTGCTGAAGACTCAAGTGAAGACTGGAGTGAAGTGACAGTAGTGAGCTATGAAAGGACACTGTAGTGGCTCTGGTGACTCTTCATATCACACATACCTCTTGGGAGGGGTATCCACGACCTAAGAAGGATTATTGAGAGTGATTATGAGAGATTGTAGTGAGGATATGATGTATTATTGATGGAGAGAGAGAGAGAGTCAGAGATAGCCAAATCTACTAAAACAGAGTGATTGTATATGAGAGATTGAGAGAGAAGACTATGAAGATATTGAAGATGAATACTATGTGACGTACTTCCATTCAAAGATGGTGTATTCCTTTGCTTTCTTTGTTCTATTGATGGATTTTGTGAAGATATTGAAGAATATGGCTGATTCTATCAAATCCGTGGGAGATCTACATGATGTTGCATGAAGATTTGTTGTGCCTGGTGTTCTTTTCTTCATTGTGATCATATGAAACCTAATAAACAAGCTTGTTGATGTTACAAGATAGACTTTCTTGCAAGAGAATTCCTTTTTCTTGGTGTTTCTCTTGGGGCTCCAACAATCAATAAGTCTTAGGGACAAACTTCTTTTTTTTTTTTTGCCTTTACTTGAAAACCCCAATGTTTACTCATGGCCAATTGTATATAGACATATATAAATGACACTTTGCAGTAGCTTTTGTATACTTATATCAATATACTTAAATATAAGTATATATATAAATGACATGATTGTGCAACCATTTAGTTCTCTACTATGGGCACCTAATCTTACAAGGGACCATGAGGTGGATGAGATCAAAAGCTACTTAAATACATGATATATATCTGCTTCTGTGGCATGTTGGCGAACATTTGATTTTTCGCTCCATAATGAAGGCCCAATATACAACGCTTACAAGTGCATTTGCTAGATGAGAATTTTGTGGTCTTTCAAGATACAGATGATATAACAAATGTTATGCAAAATGATAATATCCAAAAAACTACTCTTATTGAATGGTTTTTATGCAATAGAGTTCATCCTAAGGGGCTAGGACTATTCTCTATCAAGATTTTCCACTATTTTGGGGTGTGGAATGCATAATGAAAGATTTGGAGCAAGAAATAACATGGAAATATTGTTGGCTGGGTATACTTTGTGGCCCTTGCCTCTCCAAAATATTATTACATACGGATGCTTTTGACAGTATCTAAGCGATGTACCTCTTTTGAGGATTTGCGTACTATTGACAATGTGGTATCTAATACTTTAAATGAGGCATGCATTTTAAAAGAAATGCTTAAAAGTGATGATGAGTGAACTTTGTGCTTAGAAGAAGTTGCATGTATACAAATTGGTACATAAGTTCGAATGCTATTTGCAACCATTTTGATCTTTTTGAAAGGGAAGTAGAGCCCAGGAGGAAGAAGCTTGGTGGTGAGAGCTATGGCAGATGGAGGGCAAGAGCGAGAGAGAGAGAGAGAGAGAGAGACTCAAAAGTGGGAACTCTAACAACCACAAGGTGTGGCCAGGCCTTCCTTTATTCAAATTGTCACTAAAAGAATAAAGAATAAGTGACTATGACAAGCGCCCGCCACCTGCAGTGTGCGGTGGCAGGTACTGTCAGTATAGTAATACACGGGCAGCTAGGCGGAAGCGCCTTTACCCCCAAAAACCTCTCACTTAAAGGTGAATCTTCCCTAGTGAGAGAGTAAAAACAAAAAAAGGCATTACAACATGTACACATGTACAACAGGATGAGGAAAAAGATGTCATCTCATCCAAAGCCCATCAATCTCCTGAGGAAGGGAAAGCGCTCTGTAGTGATGCTCTTCGTGAGCAAGACTGCAGGATTCTGCTCAATTGGAATCTTGACAAGGTTAACATACCTATCCTCAACGACCTCGCGAATGAAGCGATACCTCGCCTCAATATGTTTCGTCTTCGCATGGAAGACGGAATTCTTGGCCAACTAAATGGCACTCATAGAATCTGAATGCAGTGTAGGCATAGCATATGTTATACCAAGGTCTGCAATCAAATGGCCTGACCAAATAACCTCCTTGCAAGCCTCTATGGCTACAATATACTTGGCCTCTACAGTAGAAAGAGCCATACACTTCTACGCCCTGGACATCCAAGAGATAGCGCCTCCAGCATAAGTGAACACATAGCCAGAAGTGGACTTCCTACTATCTGCATGTCTTGCATAATCAAAGTCAATGTACCCCATAACTCTTGTATCCTAGCTACCATAGCAAATACACATATATGTTGTGCCCTTCAGGTACCTCATGATACCCTTCATGGCATCCCAATGTTTCTTGCCATGTGTAGCTATATAACGTGCCACAACCCCAATTGCAAAAGCAATATCTAGATGGGTGGCTATCATGGCATACATAAGACTGTCCACGGCTGATGCATAGGGAATCTTGGCCATCTCGGCCCTCTACTCATCTGTCTGCAGATAATCGGCCTATGAAACCTTCACATGAGAAGGTAATGGACAACCAATAGGCTTAACATCCTACATACGGAAGCACTCAAGGATTTTATGAATGTATATTCATAAAATCCTTACCATATATATGGATGTACAACCATATATATGGATGTACTCAAGGATCACACGTAATGCACATACCAAATATATGAGAGGCATGTCCCAGATCTTTCATCTCAAAGCTCTTCTTGGGCTGAGCCTTAAGGGCATCTAGCTCCTCATGAGTTGTCTCTGCTAAAATCATGTCATCCACATAGAGTACCAAAATCAGTAAAGAACCATCACGGGCTTTCTTCGTGTATAAGCACAAATCCATAGCACTATGGCTGTAGCCCGTGGCTATAGCCCTATGACTGCATGAATCCATCAAACTTATGGTACCATTCCATAGGTGCTTGCTTCAAGCCATATAGACTCTTCTTTAGCTTGCACACTAGGTGTTCCTTGCCAGGGTCTGCAAAGCCCTTAGGCTACTCCATATAAATCTCATCATGCAAGTCCCCATGTAAAAAAGTCGTCTGAACATCCATCTCGTATAAGTCTAGGTCAAGCTGTGCAACCAAGGCCAAGACTAAGCATAGGGTAGTCATCTTGACCACAGGAGAAAAGACTTCATCAAAGTCAACACCATGCTCCTACTTAAAACCCTTAGCAACCAATCGAGCCTTGTATGCCGGCTTGGGGTGTCCAGGGGTACTTTTCAGCTTGTACACCCACTTGCATGGCAAAGCCTTTTTACCCTGAGGCAAGGAAACCAAATCCCAAGTCTAATTCTTATGCAATGAGTCAAGATCAGACTGCATAGCCCTCTTCCAAGAGTGACAATCACCCCTGTGCATAGCCTCATCATAAGTGAGAGGCTCTCATGCATCTGTAACCAGTACATAATCCATAGAGGGCACAAAACTGTCAAGAGGTTGTCTATCTCTAGTAGAACGCCTCAACCTAGGCTCTACTGCCTAACCGATATCCTGTCTAACATCATCATGTCTAACATCTAGGCCATGAGCATCAGGTGATATTGAACATTGTCTAGCTGGCCGTGGAGCTGGCTAAACAGAAGCAGGTGGCTCCTCCTGAAAGATAACTCTACGTACCTCAACCACTTTCTCAAGCTGCATATGCATTCTGTCCTCATGAAAGATAACATCATGGCTACGGATCACTTTCTGCGCCCTGCAGATCCCATAGATGGTAACCCATCTCTCCTGCATCTCCATAGCCAATGAAAATGCATTTGACACTTTTAGGATCCAGCTTATTGCGTTTGTCCTTGGACATATGGCAGAATGCCTCACATCCAAAGACACGCAAATAATCATAAGAGGGGGGCTTGCCTGCCCATACCTCCTCTGCAACCTGAAAGTCAATGCCATTGCTAGGTGACCGGTTAATGAGATGCAGTGCAGTAGTAACTGCCTTAGCCCAAAAGTGTTGCAGTAAGCCAGCCTAGCCAAGCATGCTACGAACCCTTTCCTGAATGGTCATATTCAAGCGCTCAGCCATACCATTCTGGGGAGGGGTGTAAGGGGTAGTCAACTAATGCTTAATACCCCGCTCATCACAAAACTGCTCAAAAGCATGTGATACATACTCGCCCCTATTATCTGACCTTAGGCATTTCAGCCTATGCCCAGACTGGTTCTCTACCAATACAAGCCAACGTTGAAATGTGTCTAAGACATCAGATTTTATCTTGATGGGATAAGCCCAAACCTTACGTGAGTAATCATCTATGAAAGTAACAAAGTACTTTGCCCCATCGAGTGACTGACAGGGCATGGGCCCACATACATCTGAGTGCACAAGAGCCAAGGGCTCACCCATGCAGTTCTTACCAAACTTTTTATGCCTATTCCGAGTCTGCCTGCCATACAAACAATGATCACAAGAATCAAAATGTGAAGAGTCAAAAGGCGGAAGATATTGCAAAGCACGGAGCATTTTCATTCCTTTAAGGGACATATGCCCCAAACGAGCATGCTAGAGGAATACATGGAGGATAGAACCCATAGACAAAACATGATCCAATGTAGCTCCAGATACAAGGGATAGAGACTGCCAGACTTGGCACCTCTTGCAAGCACAAGCTTGCCACAAGTAATATTCCATGCAAAGTCTCCAAAAGACACAAAATACCCTACATCAGGTACATGGCATACATCATGCAAAACAAAAGAACTGCCAGAAGGAAACTGCAGCAGCCTAACATCTCCAATGCCCACAATGTCAAGGGACCTATCATCACCAAGACGCACAGAACCAGAGATGGTACGATAGGTATGAAACCAATCTCTACAGGGTGTCACATGAAATGATGCACCCGAATCCAAAATCCAGCACTACGCATACATAGAATGTATCTCAGAAGCCTATAAGGCATCGCATGAAGAAGCTACAAGTATGTAATCTTCATCTGAATCAGTGGCCTACATGACATTAACCTCTTCTATCTTCACACTAGACTTTGCAGGTACAATACTGTGCTCAGAAGACTTTTCCTGCACTTTCTCTTTTCCCTTTTCCTTGCGCTTATCATCGCGCATCTTATGGCACTGTAGCCTAATATGTCCTACTTTTCCACAATAATGACAAGTAAGATCTGACTTCCATTCATGGGACTTACTGCGACCACATGACTTGGACCTGGACTTCTGAGAGTCCATGCCCTTATGATCATTATCATGCATGCCATGTCTGCCACCTCTAACGGTCAATGCATGTGAAGAGTAGGAAGCATCATTGTTTCTCCTATTGATTTCCTTAGTCAATAAAGCACTCTCAACATCTCTGATTTTCAGCCCATCAAGCTTGTTCGTGCATATGGCAGTACGGAAGACATCCCATGATTCAGGCAAGGTGCCAAGCAGAAACAATGAGTGCAAGTTGTCTTTGAACTCAATACCCTGTGACAACAGATTCTTCATGATAGCATGAAACTGAAAAGAGATGACAGGGATGTCCCCTCCATGTGAAGGTGCATTAACTACTTCAGCCAATACATCTGTGATGCAGGACTCTGTTGAGCATAAAGCTCCCAAATCTTCTCCCATAAATTGCATGCACTCTAATTCTCATCTTCAACAACATTATGATGGACCTCTTCTGAGAGTGACAAGATAATGGTAGACTTGCATAGCTCATCAACTTCCATCCAAACATCGTCATCCATATCTTCGAGTTTAACACCCTTGAAATGCAAGGGTTTAATCCGCAGCTTTTGCACCAAAACCTGCCATATCTAGGACTTCCAATATCCATAGTTGGTACCATCCAACTTGGAAATGTTAAAGAGAGTTGTGTCTTTCATATGACAAGCCATACTGTCCCAAATCAAAGCAAAAATGCAAAATTGCATGTTGTTGTAATTGGTAGAAAATGCACTAAAACCATTACTAAAACTAGCTGAAAGAGTGGATTTCACTAAGAGAATCACCTGTCCACCAAATATGACCAAGATAACATCAAACAATAAGCATTACCCTCATAGAAGCACTTGAAATCTGCAATTTCAGCTTGCTAGAATAAATGACACCAGTATGTAAAATTGTCCCAAAGTGAAGCAATCATTGATACAAATGTCACTACAACTGCCAGGAAGTAAGATACATCCAACAATGAGTGTCAAGGGGAAAGAAGGTACCAAGAACTGTCAAACCAATAACCTGTCACGCAAGAGATATCTCATAGGTCTAGAAGTCATGCATGTAATGGGTCTCACGGTAAGAGAATAGACCAAGCACAAGCACAACTAATAGAGTAAGAAGCTCAATGAATGACCATCCAAGATGCATACAAAACTGACAAACCTGTGACAGAGATAGGTGCCTGTTCCAATAGGCGTATCAAATCAGCCCACTACAGACTAGTTGTAGACATAAAGCTCTCAAGAGAGCAAATGCATGGAATTGTCCCACAAGCTCAAGCTCAAGTGTAAGTAAGACTCTGTGTACATCCGAATATACCAAGAGGCTCCCACTGGAAGTAAAGTCAGATGCAAATAGAGCAAGCAACGCTCAAATACATCAAGTACATAGCATCAAACATGCCAAATCCCAGTAGGGTACATCCTGAGCATAAAATCCCAACCTATAAAGCATAAGCCTAAAATCATTCAAATAGCATGTAACTGACAACCAAATGTAATGCCCAGTAGGTTTAAAATGCTCAAATACATCTGAAGACGAAGCTCCAAGTGAGTGTCAAGCATGGGCAAACCAAGTGGAATCCATATCTGACCAAAGCATAAATGCAAGAAACCTAAATGTCAAGCAGTGACAACAGGCATAAACCGGTCCAAAGCATGCCAAAACTGAAGCCAAATGCCAATGAATGATGACCAAGGTAGAGCCTATTCCAAACTCAAAAGCATTCCAGAACCAAAAAGAAGCATTTGACAATCTCCAAATACATCGATATCATCATTCAAATCTCCGGTAAGCACCCCGGATCCAAGAACCAATGCATACACCAAGTAAATGAGCTTCAGCCCACTGTATTACAGCAGCACATTTACTGTTAAATGAAGCTCAATTGGTACCCAAATCTGCTCCAAGTTAGTCCCAAAGCATAGACATAGTATCCCATAACATTCGGGCATCACCGAGTATCAATAGGCATCAAAGGGGCAATGCCAAGAAGCATCAAATAGTAAATGTCAAGTGCTTCCCTGTTTTGACAGTCCTGGGACTGTGTATATAGCAATGGTTGAAGATGGAAGCACTCGAATCGATCATCGGGAGTCAAGAACTAATGCCGAGGACTCCAACAATGATCGGGAAGGTTGCCAAACAGAGCTGGGCAGCCGGGGAAGAAGCTGGAAATACCGAGAACAGATCAGCCCAGCCCCCTAAAAATGTGCCGCATTTTGCGCTGGCTATTCCTGGGGGCTGGGGGATCTTCAGCAGTGCTCTAGAGCACTTGGCAATGTTAAGGGGGATCTGATGCAACCCTGGAAGGTGCCAATGGAAGGCCGGAAGGTCATGGAGGAGACGGGAGATCAAAACATACCTGCAAATGAAGGTCCCATGGTTGCCATTGAAGCTTGGGTTGAAGAGAATGACGGGCAAGCTCCAATGCTTTTGCACTGATACTGGTTGAAAGGGAAGTAGAGCCCAAGAGGAAGAAGCTTGGCGGTGAGAGCTATGGCGGATGGAGAGCAAGAGCAAAAGAGAGAGAGACTCAAAAGTGGGAACTCCAACAACCACAATGTGTGGCAGGGCCTTCCTTTATTCAAACTTTTACTAAAAGAATAAAGAATAAGTGACTGTGATGGGCGC